>NW_027478928.1:0-365280 GCF_051014685.1 Ptiloglossa arizonensis | reverse complement strand
ACGATCCGCAAAATTTCCTAGGTGCATCTAAAAGTAGAAACTCGCCCGATTACAACGATGCGTACTGTTCCCATAGGCCGTTCTAGTTTACTCGTCTCAGGCATCAGAACTGCGAAATTTTGTGTTTCTCATAAGCGTTCTTATCTCCAAAGGGTGCCATATTCTCGCGAACGGAATTGATTCAATCCGCAAAAATTTCTGTTGCATCTGAAATAGAAACTCGCCCGATTACAACGGTAATGCGAACTTTTCCCCTATGCCGTTCTAGTTACTCGTTTCGAGCATTAGAACTGCGAAAATATTTGAGTTTTCTCAAGCGTTTCCTTACATCCAAACTGCCATATCTCGGGATCGGATTGACCATCCGCAAAATGTCTGTTGCAAATCTGAAAGTAGAAACTCGCCCGATTACAACGGTATGCGCACTTTTCCCACTAGGCGGGGTTCTAGTATTCGTTTCGAGCAACAAGAAGTGCGAAATTTTGAGTTACTCAAGCGTTTCTTACCTCCAAACTGCCATATCTCGGGAACGGATGACCAATCCGCAAAAATTTCCTGTTGCATCTCGGAAAGTAGAAACTCGCCCCGATTACAACGGTATGCGCACTTTTCCTCTAGGCCGTTCTTGTTATCGTTTCGAGCATTCAGGACTGCGAAAATTTTGAGGTTCTCAAGCGTCTCTTATCTCCAAACTGCCATATCTCGCGAATCGGATTGATCAAGCGCAAATTTCTTTGCCATCTGAAAGTAGAAACTCGCCCGATTACGACGGTATGGCGGCAAGTTTCCCCTAGCGGTCTAGTTATCGTTTCGAGCATCTGAACTGCGAAAATTTTGAGTTTCTCAAGGCGTTTCTTACTCTCAAACTGCCATACTTCTCGCGAACGGATTGACCAATCCGCACAAATTTCTGTTGCATCTGAAACTAGAAACTCGCCCGATACAACGGTATGCGCACTTTTCCCCTAGGCCCGATTCTAGTTATTCGTGTCGAGCATCAGAACTGCGAAAATTTTGAGTTTCTCAAAGCGTTTCTTACCTCCAAACCTCTGCATATCTCGCTGAACGATTGACCAATCCCGCAAAATTTCTGTTGCATCTATAAGTAGAAACTCGCCCGATTACAACGGTATGCGGCACTTTTCCCTAGGCCGTTCTAGTTATTCTTGTCGAGCATCAGACTGAGAAAATTTGAGTTTCTCAAGCGTTTCTTACCTCAAACTTGCATATCTCGCGAACGGATTGACCATTCGCCAAAATTTTCTGTTGCATCTAAAAGTAGAAAACTCGCCCGATTACAACGGTATGCGTAGCTTTTCCCCTAGGCCGTTCTAGTTACTACGTCTCGAGCATCAGAACTGCGAAAATTTTGTGTTTCCAAAGCGTTTCATTATCTCCAAAGTGCCATATCTCGCGAACGGATTGATCAATCCGGCAAAATTTCTGTTCAGATCTGAAAGTAGAAACTCGCCCGATTACAACGGTATGCGCACTTTTCCCCTAGGCCTGTTCTGGTTATCGATTCGAGCATCAGAACTGCGAAAATTTTGAGTTTCTTCAAGAGTTTCTTACATCCAAACTGCCATATCTCGGGAACGGATTGAACAATCCGCAAAATGTCTGTTGGCATCTGAAAAGTAGAAACTCGCCCGATTACAACGGTATGCGCACTTTTTCCCCTAGGCGGTTCTAGTTATCGTTCGAGGCATCAGAAGTGCGAAAATTTTGAGTTTCTCAAGCGTTTCTTACCTCCAAACTGCCATATCTCGGGAACGGATTGACCAATCCGCAAAATTTCTGTGCATCTGAAAGTAGAAACTCGCCCGATTACAACGGTATGCGCACTTTTCCCCTAGGCCGTTCTTGAGTATTCGTTTCGAGCATCAGGACTGCGAAAATTTAGAGTTTCTCAATGCGTCTCTTATCTCCAAACTGCATATCTCGCGAACGGATTGATCAAGCCGCAAAATTTCTGTTTGCATCTGGAAAAGTAGAAACTCGCCCGATACGACGGTATTGCCGCAATTTTCCCCTAGGGCGGTTACTAGTTATTCGTATCGAGCATCAGACTGCGAAAAATTTGAGTTTCTCAAGCGTTTCTTACCTCCAAACTGCATATCTGCCGAACGGATTGACCAATACCGCAAAATTTCTGTTGCATCCTGAAACTAGAAACTCGCCCCGATTACATACGGTATGCGCACTTTTCCCCTAGGCCGTTCGAGTTATACGTGTCGAGCATCAAGTACTTTGCGAAAATTTTGAGTTTCTCAAGCGGTTTCTTACCTCAAACTGCATATCTCGCGAACAGGATTGGCCAATCCGCAAAATTTCTGTTGCATCCTAAAAGTAAGAAACTCGCCCGATTACAACGGTATGCGCACTTTTCCCCTAGGCGTTCTAGTATCTTGTCGAGCATCAGAACTGCGTAAATTTTGAGTTCGTCAAGCGTTTCTATACCTCCAAACTGCCATATCTCGCGAACGGATTGTCCAATCCGCAAGACTTTCTGTTGCATCTAAATGTAGAAACCTCGCCCGATTACAAGGTATGCGTACTTTTCCCCTAGGGCCGTTCTAGTTACTCGTCTCGAGCATCAATCTGCGAAAATTTTGTGTTTCTCAAGCGTTTCTTATCTCCAAAGTGCCATATCTCGCGACGGATTGATCAATTCCGCAAAATTTCTGTTGCCATCTGGAAAGTAGAAACCTCGCCCGATTACAACGGTATTCGCACTTTTCCCCTAGGCCGTTCTTGTTATTCGTTTCGAGATCCAGAACTTGCGAAAATTTGAGTTTCGCACGCGCTTTTCTACAATCCAAACTGCCATGACGCGGGAACGGATTGAAACAACCAGCAAAATGTCTGTGTGCATTCTGAAAGTAGAACTCGCCCGATTACAACGGTATGCGCACATTTCCCCTAGGCCGGTTTCTAGGATTCGTTTCGAGCATCAGAAGTGCGAAATTTTGAGTTTCTCAAAGCGTGGGTTCTTACCTCCAAACTGCCATATCTCGGGAAACGGATTGACCAATCCGCAAAGATTTCTGTTGCATCTGAAAGTAGAAACTCGCCCGATTACAACGGGGTAGCGCACCTTTTCCCCTTGGACGCTTCTTGTTATTCGTTTCGAGCATCAGAAGTTCAGCGAAAATTTGAGTTTCTCAAGCGTTCTTACCTCCAAACGCCATATCTCCCCGTACGTGATTGACCTAATCCGCAAAATTTCTGTTGCATTCTGAAAGTATAAACTCGCCCGATTACAACGGTATGCTACTTTTCCCCTAGGCCGTTCTAGTTACTCGTTTCGAGCATCAGAATCGCGAAAATTTTGAGTTTCTCAAGCGTTACTTATCTCCCAAACTGCCTATCTCGCCGAACGGATTGACCAATCCGCAAATTTCTGTCGCATCTGAAATGCTAGAAACTCGCCCGATTCCAACGGGTAGGTGTAGTTTTCCCCTAGAGGCCGTTCTAGTTATTCGTTTCGAGCATTAGAACTGCGAAAATTTTGAGTTTCTCAAGCGTTTCTTACCTCCAAACTGCCAGATATCTCGCGAACGGATTGAGCCCAATCTGCAAATTTCTGTTGCATCGCTGAAAGTGAGAAACTCGCCCGATTACAACGGGTATGCGCACTTTTCCCGTAGGGCCGTTCTAGTTATTCGTTTCCAAGCATCAGGAACTGCGAAAATTTTGAGATTCTCAAGCGTTTCTTACCTTCCAGAACTGCCATATCTCGCGAACGGATTGACCAAATCCGCAAAATTCTGTTGCTTCTGAATGTTGAAACTCGCCCGATTACAAGGTATGCCGCACTTCTCCTCCTGCTTCCTATGGCCGTTCTAGTTATTCATGTGGAGCATCAGAACTGCGAAAATTTTGAGTTTCTCAAGCGTTTCTTACCTCCAAACTGGCATTATCTCGCGAACGGATTGACCCAATCCGGCAAAATTTCTGTTGCATCTGGAAGTAGGACACCTCGCCCGATTACAACGGTATGCGCACTATTCCCCTAGGCCCGCATTCTAGTTATCGTGTCGAGCATCGAAACTGCGGAAAATTTGAGTTTCTCAAGAGTTCTTATCTCCAAACTGCATATCTCGCGAACGATTGATCAATCCGCACAATTTCTGTTGCATCTGAAAGTAGAAACTCGCCCGATTACAACGGTATTGCGCACTTTTACCCCTAGAGCCTGTTCTAGTTACTTCGTGTCGAGCATCAGAAATGCGAAATTTTGAGTTTCTCAAGCGTTTCTTACCTCCAAACTGCCATATCTCGGGAAACGATTGACCAATCCGCAAATTCTGTTGCATCTGAAAGTAGAAACTCGCCCGATTACAACGGTATGCGCACTTTTCCCCTAGGACGTTCTTGTTATTCGTTTCCGAGCATCAGGACTGCGAAAATTTTGAGTTTCTCAAGCGCTTCTTACCTCCAAACTGCATTATCTCGCGAACGGTTTGGACCAATCCGCAAAATTTCTGTTGCCATCTGAAAGTAGAAACTCCGCCCGATTACAACGGTATGCGCAACTTTTCCCCTAGGCCATTCTAGTTATTTCGTGTCGAGCATCAGAACTGCGGAAATTTTGAGTTTCTCAAGCGTCTCTTATCTCCAAACTGCCATATCTCGCTGAACGGATTGATCAAGCCGCAAAAATTTCTGTTGCTATCTGAAGTTGAAACTCGCCCGATTACGACGTATGCGCACTTTTCCCACTAGGCGTTCTAGTTTATTCGTTATCGAGAGCATCAGAAGTGCGAAAATTTTGGAGTTTCTCAAGGGGTTCTTACCTCCAAACTTGCCATATCTCGGGAACGGATTGACCAATCCGCAAAATTTCTGTTGCATCTGAAAGTAGAAACTCGCCCGATTACAACGGTATGCGCACTTTTCCCCTAGGCCGTTCTTGTTATCGTTTCGAGCATCAGAAGTGCGAAAATTTTGAGTTTCTCAAGGCGTTCTATACCTCCCAAACTGCCATATCTCGGAACGGATTGACCAATCCGCAAAATTTCTGTTGCATCTAAAAGTAGAAAACTCACCCGATTACACGGTGTGCGTACTTTTCCCCTAGGCCGTTCTACGTTACTCGTTTCGAGCATCAGAACTGCGAAAATTTTGAGTTTCTCAAGCGTTTCTTATCTCCAAAGTGCCATATCTCGCGAACGGATTGATCAATCCGCAAAATTTCTGTTGCATCTGAAAGTAGAAACTCGCCCGATTACAACAGTATGTGTAGTTTTCCCCTAGGCCGTTCGAGTTATTCATTTCGAGCATCCGAACCTGCGAAAATGTTGAGTTTCTCAAGCGTTTCTTACCTCCAAACTGCCATATCTCGGGAACGGATTGACCAATCAGCAAAATTTCTGTTGCATCTGAAAGTAGAAACTCGCCCGATTACAACGGTATGCGCACCTTTTCCCTAGGCGGTTCTTGTTATTCGTTTCAAGCATCAGAACTGCGAAAATTTGAGTTTCTCAAGCGTTTCTTAACCTCCAAAACTGCCATATCTCGCGAACGGATTGACCAATCCGCAAAATTTCTGTTGCATCTGAAGTAGAAACTCGCCCGATTACAACGGTATGCCGCACTTTTCCCCTAGGCCGTTCTAGTTATTCGTGTCGAGCATCAGACTGCGAAAATTTTGAGTTTCTCAAGCGTTTCTTACCTCCAAACTGCCATATCACGCGAACGGATTGACCAATCCGCAAAATTTCTGTTGCATCTGAAAGTAGAAACTTGCCCGATTACACGGTATGCGCACTTTTCCCCTAGCCGTTCTAGTTATTCGTGTCAAGCATCAGAACTGCGAAAATTTTGAGTTTCTCAAGCGTTTCTTACCTCCAAACTGCCATATCTCGCGAACGGATTGACCAATCCGCAAAATTTCTGTTGCATCTAAAAGTAGAAACTCGCCCGACTACAACGGTATGCGTACTTTTCCCCTAGGCCGTTCTAGTTACTCGTCTCGAGCATCAGAACTGCGAAAATTTTGTGTTTCTCAAGCGTTTCTTATCTCCAAAGTGCCATATCTCGCGAACGGATTGATCAATCCGCAAAATTTCTGTTGCATCTGAAAGTAGAAACTCGCCCGATTACAACGGTATGCGAACTTTTCCCCTATGCCGTTCTAGTTACTCGTTTCGAGCATTAGAACTGCGAAAATTTTGAGTTTCTGAAGCGTTTCTTACATCCTAACTGCCATATCTCGGGAACGGATTGACCAATCCGCAAAATGTCTGTTGCATCTGAAAGTAGAAACTCGCCCGATTACAACGGTATGCGCACTTTTCCCCTAGGCGGTTCTAGTTATTCGTTTCGAGCATCAGAAGTGCGAAAATTTTGAGTTTCTCAAGCGTTCCTTACCTCCAAACTGCCATATCTCGGGAACGGATTGACCAATCCGCAAAATTTCTGTTGCATCTGAAAGTAGAAACTCGCCCGATTACAACGGTATGCGCACTTTTCCCCTAGGCCGTTCTAGTTACTCGTTTCGAGCATAAGAACTGCGAAAATTTTGAGTTTCTCAAGCGTTTCTTATCTCCAAAGTGCCATATCTCGCGAACGGATTGATCAATCCGCAAAATTTCTGTTGCATCTGAAAGTAGAAACTCGCCCGATTACAACAGTATGTGTAGTTTTCCCCTAGGCCGTTCCAGTTATTCATTTCGAGCATCAGAACTGCGAAAATTTTGAGTTTCTCAAGCGTTTCTTACCTCCAAACTGCCATATCTCGCGAACGGATTGACCAATCCGCAAAATTTCTGTTGCATCTAAAAGTACAAACTCACCCGATTACAACGGTATGCGTACTTTTCCCCTAGGCCGTTCTAGTTACTCGTCTCGAGCATCAGAACTGCGAAAATTTTGAGTTTCTCAAGCGTTTCTTATCTCCAAAGTGCCATATCTCGCGAACGGATTGATCAATCCGCAAAATTTCTGTTGCATCTGAAAGTAGAAACTCGCCCGATTACAACGGTAGGTGTAGTTTTCCCCTAGGCCGTTCTTGTTATTCGTTTCGAGCATCAGAACTGCGAAAATTTTGAGTTTCTCAAGCGTTTCTTACCTCCAAACTGCCATATCTCGCGAACGGATTGACCAATCCGCAAAATTTCTGTTGCATCTGAAAGTAGAAACTCGCCCGATTACAACGGTATGCGCACTTTTCCCGTAGGCCGTTCTAGTTATTCGTTTCAAGCATCAGAACTGCGAAAATTTTGAGTTTCTCAAGCGTTTCTTACCTCCAAACTGCCATATCTCGCGAACGGATTGACCAATCCGCAAAATTTCTGTTGCATCTAAAAGTAGAAACTCACCCGATTACAACGGTATGCGTACTTTTCCCCTAGGCCGTTCTAGTTACTCGTTTCGAGCATCAGAACTGCGAAAATTTTGAGTTTCTCAAGCGTTTCTTATCTCCAAAGTGCCATATCTCGCGAACGGATTGATCAATCCGCAAAATTTCTGTTGCATCTGAAAGTAGAAACTCGCCCGATTACAACGGTATGCGAACTTTTCCCCTATGCCGTTCGAGTTACTCGTTTCGAGCATTAGAACTGCGAAAATTTTGAGTTTCTGAAGCGTTTCTTACATCCAAACTGCCATATCTCGGGAACGGATTGACCAATCCGCAAAATGTCTGTTGCATCTGAAAGTAGAAACTCGCCCGATTACAACGGTATGCGCACTTTTCCCCTAGGCGGTTCTAGTTATTCGTTTCGAGCATCAGAAGTGCGAAAATTTTGAGTTTCTCAAGCGTTTCTTACCTCCAAACTGCCATATCTCGGGAACGGATTGACCAATCCGCAAAATTTCTGTTGCATCTGAAAGTAGAAACTCGCCCGATTACAACGGTATGCGCACTTTTCCCCTAGGCCGTTCTTGTTATTCGTTTCGAGCATCAGAACTGCGAAAATTTTGAGTTTCTCAAGCGTTTCTTATCTCCAAACTGCCATATCTCGCGAACGGATTGATCAATCCGCAAAATTTCTGTTGCATCTGAAAGTAGAAACTCGCCCGATTACAACGGTATGCGCACTTTTCCCCGAGGCCGTTCTAGTTATTCGTGTCGAGCATCAGAACTGCGAAAATTTTGAGTTTCTCAAGCGTTTCTTACCTCCAAACTGCCATATCTCGGGAACGGATTGACCAATCCGCAAAATTTCTGTTGCATCTGAAAGTAGAAACTCGCCCGATTACAACGGTATGCGCACTTTTCCCCTAGGCCGTTCTTGTTATTCGTTTCGAGCATCAGAACTGCGAAAATTTTGAGTTTCTCAAGCGTTTCTTACCTCCAAACTGCCATATCTCGCGAACGGATTGACTAATCCGCAAAATTTCTGTTGCATCTGAAAGTAGAAACTCGCCCGATTACAACGGTATGCGCACTTTTCCCCTAGGCCATTCTAGTTATTCGTGTCGAGCATCAGAACTGCGAAAATTTTGAGTTTCTCAAGCGTCTCTTATCTCCAAACTGCCATATCTCGCGAACGGATTGATCAAGCCGCAAAATTTCTGTTGCATCTGAAAGTAGAAACTCGCCCGATTACGACGGTATGCGCAATTTTCCCCTAGGCCGTTCTAGTTATTCGTGTCGAGCATCAGAACTGCGAAAATTTTGAGTTTCTCAAGCGTTTCTTACCTCCAAACTGCCATATCTCGCGAACGGATTGACCAATCCGCAAAATTTCTGTTGCATCTAAAAGTAGAAACTCGCCCGATTACAACGGTGTGCGCACTTTTCCCCTAGGCCGTTCTAGTTATTCTTGTCGAGCATCAGAACTGCGGAAAAATTTTGAGTTTCTCAAGCGTGTCTTACCTCCAAACTGCCATATCTCGCGAACGGATCGACCAATCCGCAAAATTTCTGTTGCATCTAAAAGTAGAAATTCGCCCGATTACAACGGTATGCGCACTTTTCCCCTAGGCCGTTCTAGTTATTCGTGTCGAGCATCAGAACTGCGAAAATTTTGAGTTTCTCATGCGTTTCTTATCTCCAAACTGCCATATCTCGCGAACGGATTGATCAATCCGCAAAATTTCTGTTGCATCTGAAAGTAGAAACTCGCCCGATTACAACGGTATGCGCACTTTTCCCCTAGGCCGTTCTAGTTATTCGTGTCGAGCATCAGAACTGCGAAAATTTTGAGTTTCTCAAGCGTTTCTTACCTCCAAACTGCCATATCTCGGGAACGGATTGACCAATACGCAAAATTTCTGTTGCATCTGAAAGTAGAAACACGCCCGATTACAACGGTATGCGCACTTTTCCCCTAGGCCGTTCTTGTTATTCGTTTCGAGCATCAGAACTGCGAAAATTTTGAGTTTCTCAAGCGTTTCTTACCTCCAAACTGCCATATCTCGCGAACGGATTGACTAATCCGCAAAATTTCTGCTGCATCTGAAAGTAGAAACTCGCCCGATTACAACGGTATGCGCACTTTTCCCCTAGGCCATTCTAGTTATTCGTGTCGAGCATCAGAACTGCGAAAATTTTGTGTTTCTCAAGCGTCTCTTATCTCCAAACTGCCATATCTCGCGAACGGATTGATCAAGCCGCAAAATTTCTGTTGCATCTGAAAGTAGAAACTCGCCCGATTACGACGGTATGCGCAATTTTCCCCTAGGCGGTTCTAGTTATTCGTTTCGAGCATCAGAACTGCGAAAATTTTGAGTTTCTCAAGCGTTTCTTACCTCCAAACTGCCATATCTCGCGAACGGATTGACCAATCCGCAAAATTTCTGTTGCATCTGAAAGTAGAAACTCGCCCGATTACAACGGTATGCGCACTTTTCCCCTAGGCCGTTCTAGTTATTCGTGTCGAGCATCAGAACTGCGAAAATTTTGAGTTTCTCAAGCGTTTCTTACCTCCAAACTGCCATATCTCGCGAACGGATTGACCAATCCGCAAAATTTCTGTTGCATCTAAAAGTAGAAACTCGCCCGATTACAACGGTGTGCGCACTTTTCCCCTAGGCCGTTCTTGTTATTCGTTTCGAGCATCAGAACTGCGAAAATTTAGAGTTTCTCAAGCGTTTCTTACCTCCAAACTGCCATATCTCGCGAACGGATTGACTAATCCGCAAAATTTCTGTTGCATCTGAAAGTAGAAACTCGCCCGATTACAACGGTATGCGCACTTTTCCCCTAGGCCGTTCTTGTTATTCGTTTCGAGCATCAGAACTGCGAAAATTTTGAGTTTCTCAAGCGTTTCTTACCTCCAAACTGCCATATCTCGCGAACGGATTGACTAATCCGCAAAATTTCTGTTGCATCTGAAAGTAGAAACTCGCCCGATTAGAACGGTATGCGCACTTTTCCCCTAGGCCGTTCTAGTTATTCGTGTCGAGCATCAGGACTGCGAAAATTTTGAGTTTCTCAAGCGCTTCTTACCTCCAAACTGCCATATCTCGCGAACGGTTTGACCAATCCGCAAAATTTCTGTTGCATCTGAAAGTAGAAACTCGCCCGATTACAACGGTATGCGCACTTTTCCCCTAGGCCATTCTAGTTATTCGTGTCGAGCATCAGAACTGCGAAAATTTTGAGTTTCTCAAGCGTCTCTTATCTCCAAACTGCCATATCTCGCGAACGGATTGATCAAGCTGCAAAATTTCTGTTGCATCTGAAAGTAGAAACTCGCCCGATTACGACGGTATGCGCAATTTTCCCCTAGGCGGTTCTAGTTATTCGTTTCGAGCATCAGAACTGCGAAAATTTTGAGTTTCTCAAGCGTTTCTTACCTCCAAACTGCCATATCTCGCGAACGGATTGACCAATCCGCAAAATTTCTGTTGCATCTGAAAGTAGAAACTCGCCCGATTACAGCGGTATGCGCACTTTTCCCCTAGGCCGTTCTAGTTAATCGTGTCGAGCATCAGAACTGCGAAAATTTTGAGTTTCTCAAGCGTTTCTTACCTCCAAACTGCCATATCTCGCGAACGGATTGACCAATCCGCAAAATTTCTGTTGCATCTAAAAGTAGAAACTCGCCCGATTACAACGGTATGCGCACTTTTCCCCTAGGCCTTTCTAGTTATTCTTGTCGAGCATCAGAACTGCGAAAATTTTGAGTTTCTCAAGCGTTTCTTACCTCCAAACTGCCATATCTCGCGAACGGATTGACGATCCGCAAAATTTCTGGTGCATCTAAAAGTAGAAACTCGCCCGATTACAACGGTATGCGTACTGTTCCCCTAGGCCGTTCTAGTTACTCGTCTCGAGCATCAGAACTGCGAAAATTTTGTGTTTCTCAAGCGTTTCTTATCTCCAAAGTGCCATATCTCGCGAACGGATTGATCAATCCGCAAAATTTCTGTTGCATCTGAAAGTAGAAACTCGCCCGATTACAACGGTATGCGAACTTTTCCCCTATGCCGTTCTAGTTACTCGTTTCGAGCATTAGAACTGCGAAAATTTTGAGTTTCTCAAGCGTTTCTTACATCCAAACTGCCATATCTCGGGATCGGATTGACCAATCCGCAAAATGTCTGTTGCATCTGAAAGTAGAAACTCGCCCGATTACAACGGTATGCGCACTTTTCCCCTAGGCGGTTCTAGTTATTCGTTTCGAGCATCAGAAGTGCGAAAATTTTGAGTTTCTCAAGCGTTTCTTACCTCCAAACTGCCATATCTCGGGAACGGATTGACCAATCCGCAAAATTTCTGTTGCATCTGAAAGTAGAAACTCGCCCGATTACAACGGTATGCGCACTTTTCCCCTAGGCCGTTCTTGTTATTCGTTTCGAGCATCAGGACTGCGAAAATTTTGAGTTTCTCAAGCGTCTCTTATCTCCAAACTGCCATATCTCGCGAACGGATTGATCAAGCCGCAAAATTTCTGTTGCATCTGAAAGTAGAAACTCGCCCGATTACGACGGTATGCGCAATTTTCCCCTAGGCGGTTCTAGTTATTCGTTTCGAGCATCAGAACTGCGAAAATTTTGAATTTCTCAAGCGTTTCTTACCTCCAAACTGCCATATCTCGCGAACGGATTGACCAATCCGCAAAATTTCTGTTGCATCTGAAACTAGAAACTCGCCCGATTACAACGGTATGCGCACTTTTCCCCTAGGCCGTTCTAGTTATTCGTGTCGAGCATCAGAACTGCGAAAATTTTGAGTTTCTCAAGCGTTTCTTACCTCCAAACTGCCATATCTCGCGAACGGATTGACCAATCCGCAAAATTTCTGTTGCATCTAAAAGTAGAAACTCGCCCGATTACAACGGTATGCGCACTTTTCCCCTAGGCCGTTCTAGTTATTCTTGTCGAGCATCAGAACTGCGAAAATTTTGAGTTTCTCAAGCGTTTCTTACCTCCAAACTGCCATATCTCGCGAACGGATTGACCAATCCGCAAAATTTCTGTTGCATCTAAAAGTAGAAACTCGCCCGATTACAACGGTATGCGTACTTTTCCCCTAGGCCGTTCTAGTTACTCGTCTCGAGCATCAGAACTGCGAAAATTTTGTGTTTCTCAAGCGTTTCTTATCTCCAAAGTGCCATATCTCGCGAACGGATTGATCAATCCGCAAAATTTCTGTTGCATCTGAAAGTAGAAACTCGCCCGATTACAACGGTATGCGCACTTTTCCCCTAGGCCGTTCTTGTTATTCGTTTCGAGCATCAGAACTGCGAAAATTTTGAGTTTCTCAAGCGTTTCTTACATCCAAACTGCCATATCTCGGGAACGGATTGAACAATCCGCAAAATGTCTGTTGCATCTGAAAGTAGAAACTCGCCCGATTACAACGGTATGCGCACTTTTCCCCTAGGCGGTTCTAGTTATTCGTTTCGAGCATCAGAAGTGCGAAAATTTTGAGTTTCTCAAGCGTTTCTTACCTCCAAACTGCCATATCTCGGGAACGGATTGACCAATCCGCAAAATTTCTGTTGCATCTGAAAGTAGAAACTCGCCCGATTACAACGGGATGCGCACTTTTCCCCTAGGCCGTTCTTGTTATTCGTTTCGAGCATCAGGACTGCGAAAATTTTGAGTTTCTCAAGCGTCTCTTATCTCCAAACTGCCATATCTCGCGAACGGATTGATCAAGCCGCAAAATTTCTGTTGCATCTGAAAGTAGAAACTCGCCCGATTACGACGGTATGCGCAATTTTCCCCTAGGCGGTTCTAGTTATTCGTTTCGAGCATCAGAACTGCGAAAATTTTGAGTTTCTCAAGCGTTTCTTACCTCCAAACTGCCATATCTCGCGAACGGATTGACCAATCCGCAAAATTTCTGTTGCATCTGAAACTAGAAACTCGCCCGATTACAACGGTATGCGCACTTTTCCCCTAGGCCGTTCTAGTTATTCGTGTCGAGCATCAGAACTGCGAAAATTTTGAGTTTCTCAAGCGTTTCTTACCTCCAAACTGCCATATCTCGCGAACGGATTGACCAATCCGCAAAATTTCTGTTGCATCTAAAAGTAGAAACTCGCCCGATTACAACGGTATGCGCACTTTTCCCCTAGGCCGTTCTAGTTATTCTTGTCGAGCATCAGAACTGCGAAAATTTTGAGTTTCTCAAGCGTTTCTTACCTCCAAACTGCCATATCTCGCGAACGGATTGACCAATCCGCAAAATTTCTGTTGCATCTAAAAGTAGAAACTCGCCCGATTACAACGGTATGCGTACTTTTCCCCTAGGCCGTTCTAGTTACTCGTCTCGAGCATCAGAACTGCGAAAATTTTGTGTTTCTCAAGCGTTTCTTATCTCCAAAGTGCCATATCTCGCGAACGGATTGATCAATCCGCAAAATTTCTGTTGCATCTGAAAGTAGAAACTCGCCCGATTACAACGGTATGCGCACTTTTCCCCTAGGCCGTTCTTGTTATTCGTTTCGAGCATCAGAACTGCGAAAATTTTGAGTTTCTCAAGCGTTTCTTACATCCAAACTGCCATATCTCGGGAACGGATTGAACAATCCGCAAAATGTCTGTTGCATCTGAAAGTAGAAACTCGCCCGATTACAACGGTATGCGCACTTTTCCCCTAGGCGGTTCTAGTTATTCGTTTCGAGCATCAGAAGTGCGAAAATTTTGAGTTTCTCAAGCGTTTCTTACCTCCAAACTGCCATATCTCGGGAACGGATTGACCAATCCGCAAAATTTCTGTTGCATCTGAAAGTAGAAACTCGCCCGATTACAACGGTAGCGCACTTTTCCCCTAGGCCGTTCTTGTTATTCGTTTCGAGCATCAGAACTGCGAAAATTTTGAGTTTCTCAAGCGTTTCTTACCTCCAAACTGCCATATCTCCCGAACGGATTGACCAATCCGCAAAATTTCTGTTGCATCTGAAAGTAGAAACTCGCCCGATTACAACGGTATGCGTACTTTTCCCCTAGGCCGTTCTAGTTACTCGTTTCGAGCATCAGAACTGCGAAAATTTTGAGTTTCTCAAGCGTTACTTATCTCCAAACTGCCATATCTCGCGAACGGATTGACCAATCCGCAAAATTTCTGTTGCATCTGAAAGTAGAAACTCGCCCGATTACAACGGTAGGTGTAGTTTTCCCCTAGGCCGTTCTAGTTATTCGTTTCGAGCATTAGAACTGCGAAAATTTTGAGTTTCTCAAGCGTTTCTTACCTCCAAACTGCCATATCTCGCGAACGGATTGACCAATCCGCAAAATTTCTGTTGCATCTGAAAGTAGAAACTCGCCCGATTACAACGGTATGCGCACTTTTCCCGTAGGCCGTTCTAGTTATTCGTTTCAAGCATCAGAACTGCGAAAATTTTGAGTTTCTCAAGCGTTTCTTACCTCCAAACTGCCATATCTCGCGAACGGATTGACCAATCCGCAAAATTTCTGTTGCTTCTGAAAATTGAAACTCGCCCGATTACAACGGTATGCGCACTTTGCCCCTATGCCGTTCTAGTTATTCATGTGGAGCATCAGAACTGCGAAAATTTTGAGTTTCTCAAGCGTTTCTTACCTCCAAACTGCCATATCTCGCGAACGGATTGACCAATCCGCAAAATTTCTGTTGCATCTGAAAGTAGACACTCGCCCGATTACAACGGTATGCGCACTTTTCCCCTAGGCCGTTCTAGTTATTCGTGTCGAGCATCAGAACTGCGAAAATTTTGAGTTTCTCAAGCGTTTCTTATCTCCAAACTGCCATATCTCGCGAACGGATTGATCAATCCGCAAAATTTCTGTTGCATCTGAAAGTAGAAACTCGCCCGATTACAACGGTATGCGCACTTTTCCCCTAGGCCGTTCTAGTTACTCGTGTCGAGCATCAGAACTGCGAAAATTTTGAGTTTCTCAAGCGTTTCTTACCTCCAAACTGCCATATCTCGGGAACGGATTGACCAATCCGCAAAATTTCTGTTGCATCTGAAAGTAGAAACTCGCCCGATTACAACGGTATGCGCACTTTTCCCCTAGGCCGTTCTTGTTATTCGTTTCGAGCATCAGGACTGCGAAAATTTTGAGTTTCTCAAGCGCTTCTTACCTCCAAACTGCCATATCTCGCGAACGGTTTGACCAATCCGCAAAATTTCTGTTGCATCTGAAAGTAGAAACTCGCCCGATTACAACGGTATGCGCACTTTTCCCCTAGGCCATTCTAGTTATTCGTGTCGAGCATCAGAACTGCGAAAATTTTGAGTTTCTCAAGCGTCTCTTATCTCCAAACTGCCATATCTCGCGAACGGATTGATCAAGCCGCAAAATTTCTGTTGCATCTGAAAGTAGAAACTCGCCCGATTACGACGGTATGCGCACTTTTCCCCTAGGCGGTTCTAGTTATTCGTTTCGAGCATCAGAAGTGCGAAAATTTTGAGTTTCTCAAGCGTTTCTTACCTCCAAACTGCCATATCTCGGGAACGGATTGACCAATCCGCAAAATTTCTGTTGCATCTGAAAGTAGAAACTCGCCCGATTACAACGGTATGCGCACTTTTCCCCTAGGCCGTTCTTGTTATTCGTTTCGAGCATCAGAACTGCGAAAATTTTGAGTTTCTCAAGCGTTTCTTACCTCCAAACTGCCATATCTCGCGAACGGATTGACTAATCCGCAAAATTTCTGTTGCTTCTGAAAGTAGAAACTCGCCCGATTACAACGGTATGCGCACTTTGCCCCTAGGCCGTTCTAGTTATTCATGTGGAGCATCAGAACTGCGAAAATTTTGAGTTTCTCAAGCGTTTCTTACCTCCAAACTGCCATATCTCGCGAACGGATTGACCAATCCGCAAAATTTCTGTTGCATCTGAAAGTAGACACTCGCCCGATTACAACGGTATGCGCACTTTTCCCCTAGGCCGTTCTAGTTATTCGTGTCGAGCATCAGAACTGCGAAAATTTTGAGTTTCTCAAGCGTTTCTTATCTCCAAACTGCCATATCTCGCGAACGGATTGATCAATCCGCAAAATTTCTGTTGCATCTGAAAGTAGAAACTCGCCCGATTACAACGGTATGCGCACTTTTCCCCTAGGCCGTTCTAGTTACTCGTGTCGAGCATCAGAACTGCGAAAATTTTGAGTTTCTCAAGCGTTTCTTACCTCCAAACTGCCATATCTCGGGAACGGATTGACCAATCCGCAAAATTTCTGTTGCATCTGAAAGTAGAAACTCGCCCGATTACAACGGTATGCGCACTTTTCCCCTAGGCCATTCTAGTTATTCGTGTCGAGCATCAGAACTGCGAAAATTTTGAGTTTCTCAAGCGTCTCTTATCTCCAAACTGCCATATCTCGCGAACGGATTGATCAAGCCGCAAAATTTCTGTTGCATCTGAAAGTAGAAACTCGCCCGATTACGACGGTATGCGCACTTTTCCCCTAGGCCGTTCTAGTTACTCGTGTCGAGCATCAGAACTGCGAAAATTTTGAGTTTCTCAAGCGTTTCTTACCTCCAAACTGCCATATCTCGGGAACGGATTGACCAATCCGCAAAATTTCTGTTGCATCTGAAAGTAGAAACTCGCCCGATTACAACGGTATGCGCACTTTTCCCCTAGGCCGTTCTTGTTATTCGTTTCGAGCATCAGGACTGCGAAAATTTTGAGTTTCTCAAGCGTTTCTTACCTCTAAACTGCCATATCTCGCGAACGGATTGACTAATCCGCAAAATTTCTGTTGCATCTGAAAGTAGAAACTCGCCCGATTAGAACGGTATGCGCACTTTTCCCCTAGGCCGTTCTAGTTATTCGTGTCGAGCATCAGGACTGCGAAAATTTTGAGTTTCTCAAGCGCTTCTTACCTCCAAACTGCCATATCTCGCGAACGGTTTGACCAATCCGCAAAATTTCTGTTGCATCTGAAAGTAGAAACTCGCCCGATTACAACGGTATGCGCACTTTTCCCCTAGGCCGTTCTAGTTATTCGTGTCGAGCATCAGAACTGCGAAAATTTTGAGTTTCTCAAGCGTTTCTTATCTCCAAACTGCCATATCTCGCGAACGGATTGATCAATCCGCAAAATTTCTGTTGCATCTGAAAGTAGAAACTCGCCCGATTACAACGGTATGCGCACTTTTCCCCTAGGCCGTTCTAGTTATTCGTGTCGAGCATCAGAACTGCGAAAATTTTGAGTTTCTCAAGCGTTTCTTACCTCCAAACTGCCATATCTCGGGAACGGATTGACCAATCCGCAAAATTTCTGTTGCATCTGAAAGTAGAAACACGCCCGATTACAACGGTATGCGCACTTTTCCCCTAGGCCGTTCTTGTTATTCGTTTCGAGCATCAGAACTGCGAAAATTTTGAGTTTCTCAAGCGTTTCTTACCTCCAAACTGCCATATCTCGCGAACGGATTGACTAATCCGCAAAATTTCTGTTGCATCTGAAAGTAGAAACTCGCCCGATTACAACGGTATGCGCACTTTTCCCGTAGGCCGTTCTAGTTATTCGTGTCGAGCATCAGAACTGCGAAAATTTTGAGTTTCTCAAGCGTTTCTTACCTCCAAACTGCCATATCTCGCGAACGGATTGACCAATCCGCAAAATTTCTGTTGCATCTAAAAGTAGAAACTCGCCCGATTACAACGGTATGCGCACTTTTCCCCTAGGCCGTTCTAGTTATTCTTGTCGAGCATCAGAACTGCGAAAATTTTGAGTTTCTCAAGCGTTTCTTACCTCCAAACTGCCATATCTCCCGAACGGATTGACCAATCCGCAAAATTTCTGTTGCATCTGAAAGTAGAAACTCGCCCGATTACAACGGTATGCGTACTTTTCCCCTAGGCCGTTCTAGTTACTCGTTTCGAGCATCAGAACTGCGAAAATTTTGAGTTTCTCAAGCGCTTCTTACCTCCAAACTGCCATATCTCGCGAACGGTTTGACCAATCCGCAAAATTTCTGTTGCATCTGAAAGTAGAAACTCGCCCGATTACAACGGTATGCGCACTTTTCCCCTAGGCCATTCTAGTTATTCGTGTCGAGCATCAGAACTGCGAAAATTTTGAGTTTCTCAAGCGTCTCTTATCTCCAAACTGCCATATCTCGCGAACGGATTGATCAAGCCGCAAAATTTCTGTTGCATCTGAAAGTAGAAACTCGCCCGATTACGACGGTATGCGCACTTTTCCCCTAGGCGGTTCTAGTTATTCGTTTCGAGCATCAGAAGTGCGAAAATTTTGAGTTTCTCAAGCGTTTCTTACCTCCAAACTGCCATATCTCGGGAACGGATTGACCAATCCGCAAAATTTCTGTTGCATCTGAAAGTAGAAACTCGCCCGATTACAACGGTATGCGCACTTTTCCCCTAGGCCGTTCTTGTTATTCGTTTCGAGCATCAGAACTGCGAAAATTTTGAGTTTCTCAAGCGTTTCTTACCTCCAAACTGCCATATCTCGCGAACGGATTGACTAATCCGCAAAATTTCTGTTGCTTCTGAAAGTAGAAACTCGCCCGATTACAACGGTATGCGCACTTTGCCCCTAGGCCGTTCTAGTTATTCATGTGGAGCATCAGAACTGCGAAAATTTTGAGTTTCTCAAGCGTTTCTTACCTCCAAACTGCCATATCTCGCGAACGGATTGACCAATCCGCAAAATTTCTGTTGCATCTGAAAGTAGACACTCGCCCGATTACAACGGTATGCGCACTTTTCCCCTAGGCCGTTCTAGTTATTCGTGTCGAGCATCAGAACTGCGAAAATTTTGAGTTTCTCAAGCGTTTCTTATCTCCAAACTGCCATATCTCGCGAACGGATTGATCAATCCGCAAAATTTCTGTTGCATCTGAAAGTAGAAACTCGCCCGATTACAACGGTATGCGCACTTTTCCCCTAGGCCGTTCTAGTTACTCGTGTCGAGCATCAGAACTGCGAAAATTTTGAGTTTCTCAAGCGTTTCTTACCTCCAAACTGCCATATCTCGGGAACGGATTGACCAATCCGCAAAATTTCTGTTGCATCTGAAAGTAGAAACTCGCCCGATTACAACGGTATGCGCACTTTTCCCCTAGGCCATTCTAGTTATTCGTGTCGAGCATCAGAACTGCGAAAATTTTGAGTTTCTCAAGCGTCTCTTATCTCCAAACTGCCATATCTCGCGAACGGATTGATCAAGCCGCAAAATTTCTGTTGCATCTGAAAGTAGAAACTCGCCCGATTACGACGGTATGCGCACTTTTCCCCTAGGCCGTTCTAGTTACTCGTGTCGAGCATCAGAACTGCGAAAATTTTGAGTTTCTCAAGCGTTTCTTACCTCCAAACTGCCATATCTCGGGAACGGATTGACCAATCCGCAAAATTTCTGTTGCATCTGAAAGTAGAAACTCGCCCGATTACAACGGTATGCGCACTTTTCCCCTAGGCCGTTCTTGTTATTCGTTTCGAGCATCAGGACTGCGAAAATTTTGAGTTTCTCAAGCGTTTCTTACCTCTAAACTGCCATATCTCGCGAACGGATTGACTAATCCGCAAAATTTCTGTTGCATCTGAAAGTAGAAACTCGCCCGATTAGAACGGTATGCGCACTTTTCCCCTAGGCCGTTCTAGTTATTCGTGTCGAGCATCAGGACTGCGAAAATTTTGAGTTTCTCAAGCGCTTCTTACCTCCAAACTGCCATATCTCGCGAACGGTTTGACCAATCCGCAAAATTTCTGTTGCATCTGAAAGTAGAAACTCGCCCGATTACAACGGTATGCGCACTTTTCCCCTAGGCCGTTCTAGTTATTCGTGTCGAGCATCAGAACTGCGAAAATTTTGAGTTTCTCAAGCGTTTCTTATCTCCAAACTGCCATATCTCGCGAACGGATTGATCAATCCGCAAAATTTCTGTTGCATCTGAAAGTAGAAACTCGCCCGATTACAACGGTATGCGCACTTTTCCCCTAGGCCGTTCTAGTTATTCGTGTCGAGCATCAGAACTGCGAAAATTTTGAGTTTCTCAAGCGTTTCTTACCTCCAAACTGCCATATCTCGGGAACGGATTGACCAATCCGCAAAATTTCTGTTGCATCTGAAAGTAGAAACACGCCCGATTACAACGGTATGCGCACTTTTCCCCTAGGCCGTTCTTGTTATTCGTTTCGAGCATCAGAACTGCGAAAATTTTGAGTTTCTCAAGCGTTTCTTACCTCCAAACTGCCATATCTCGCGAACGGATTGACTAATCCGCAAAATTTCTGTTGCATCTGAAAGTAGAAACTCGCCCGATTACAACGGTATGCGCACTTTTCCCGTAGGCCGTTCTAGTTATTCGTGTCGAGCATCAGAACTGCGAAAATTTTGAGTTTCTCAAGCGTTTCTTACCTCCAAACTGCCATATCTCGCGAACGGATTGACCAATCCGCAAAATTTCTGTTGCATCTAAAAGTAGAAACTCGCCCGATTACAACGGTATGCGCACTTTTCCCCTAGGCCGTTCTAGTTATTCTTGTCGAGCATCAGAACTGCGAAAATTTTGAGTTTCTCAAGCGTTTCTTACCTCCAAACTGCCATATCTCCCGAACGGATTGACCAATCCGCAAAATTTCTGTTGCATCTGAAAGTAGAAACTCGCCCGATTACAACGGTATGCGTACTTTTCCCCTAGGCCGTTCTAGTTACTCGTTTCGAGCATCAGAACTGCGAAAATTTTGAGTTTCTCAAGCGTTACTTATCTCCAAACTGCCATATCTCGCGAACGGATTGATCAATCCGCAAAATTTCTGTTGCATCTAAAAGTAGAAACTCGCCCGATTACAACGGTATGCGTACTTTTCTCCTAGGCGGTTCTAGTTATTCATGTCGAGCATCAGAACTGCGAAAATTTTGAGTTTCTCAAGCGTTTCTTACCTCCAAACTGCCATATCTCGCGAACGGATTGACCAATCCGCACAATTTCTGTTGCATCTGAAAGTAGAAACTCGACCGATTACAACGGTACGGGCACTTTGCCCCTAGGCCGTTCTAGTTATTCATGTCGAGCATCAGAAATGCGAAAATTTTGAGTTTCTCAAGCGTTTCTTACCTCCAAACTGCCATATCTCCCGAACGGATTGACCAATTCGCAAAATTTCTGTTGCATCTGAAAGTAGAAACTCGCCCGATTACAACGGTATGTGTAGTTTTCCCCTAGGCCGTTCTAGTTATTCGTTTCGAGCATCAGAACTGCGAAAATTTTGAGTTTCTCAAGCGTTTCTTACCTCCAAACTGCCATATCTCGCGAACGGATTGACCAATCCGCAAAATTTCTGTTGCATCTGAAAGTAGAAACTCGCCCGATTAGAACGGTATGCGCACTTTTCCCCTAGGCCGTTCTAGTTATTCGTTTCGAGCATCAGAAGTGCGAAAATTTTGAGTTTCTCAAGCGTTTCTTACCTCCAAACTGCCATATCTCGAGAACGGATTGACCAATCCGCAAAATTTCTGTTGCATCTGAAAGTAGAAACTCGCCCGATTACAACGGTATGCGCACTTTTCCCCTAGGCCGTTCTTGTTATTCGTTTCGAGCATCAGAACTGCGAAAATTTTGAGTTTCTCAAGCGTTTCTTACCTCCAAACTGCCATATCTCGCGAACGGATTGAATAATCCGCAAAATTTCTGTTGCATCTGAAAGTAGAAACTCGCCCGATTACAACGGTATGCGCACTTTTCCCCTAGGCCGTTCTAGTTATTCGTGTCGAGCATCAGAACTGCGAAAATTTTGAGTTTCTCAAGCGTTTCTTACCTCCAAACTGCCATATCTCGCGAACGGATTGACCAATCCGCAAAATTTCTGTTGCATCTGAAAGTAGAAACTCGCCCCATTACAACGGTATGCGCACTTTGCCCCTAGGCCGTTCTAGTTATTCATGTCGAGCATCTGAACTGCGAAAATTTTGAGTTTCTCAAGAGATTCTTACCTCCAAACTGCCATATCTCGCGAACGGATTGACCAATCCGCAAAATTTCTGTTGCTTCTGAAAGTAGAAACTCGCCCGATTACAACGGTATGCGCACTTTGCCCCTAGGCCGTTCTAGTTATTCATGTGGAGCATCAGAACTGCGAAAATTTTGAGTTTCTCAAGCGTTTCTTACCTCCAAACTGCCATATCTCGCGAACGGATTGACCAATCCGCAAAATTTCTGTTGCATCTGAAAGTAGACACTCGCCCGATTACAACGGTATGCGCACTTTTCCCCTAGGCCGTTCTAGTTATTCGTGTCGAGCATCAGAACTGCGAAAATTTTGAGTTTCTCAAGCGTTTCTTATCTCCAAACTGCCATATCTCGCGAACGGATTGATCAATCCGCAAAATTTCTGTTGCATCTGAAAGTAGAAACTCGCCCGATTACAACGGTATGCGCACTTTTCCCCTAGGCCGTTCTAGTTACTCGTGTCGAGCATCAGAACTGCGAAAATTTTGAGTTTCTCAAGCGTTTCTTACCTCTAAACTGCCATATCTCGCGAACGGATTGACTAATCCGCAAAATTTCTGTTGCATCTGAAAGTAGAAACTCGCCCGATTAGAACGGTATGCGCACTTTTCGCCTAGGCCGTTCTAGTTATTCGTGCCGAGCATCAGGACTGCGAAAATTTTGAGTTTCTCAAGCGCTTCTTACCTCCAAACTGCCATATCTCGCGAACGGTTTGACCAATCCGCAAAATTTCTGTTGCATCTGAAAGTAGAAACTCGCCCGATTACAACGGTATGCGCACTTTTCCCCTAGGCCATTCTAGTTATTCGTGTCGAGCATCAGAACTGCGAAAATTTTGAGTTTCTCAAGCGTCTCTTATCTCCAAACTGCCATATCTCGCGAACGGATTGATCAAGCCGCAAAATTTCTGTTGCATCTGAAAGTAGAAACTCGCCCGATTACGACGGTATGCGCAATTTTCCCCTAGGCGGTTCTAGTTATTCGTTTCGAGCATCAGAACTGCGAAAATTTTGAGTTTCTCAAGCGTTTCTTACCTCCAAACTGCCATATCTCGCGAACGGATTAACCAATCCGCAAAATTTCTGTTGCATCTGAAAGTAGAAACTCGCCCGATTACAACGGTATGCGCACTTTTCCCCTAGGCCGTTCTAGTTATTCGTGTCGAGCATCAGAACTGCGAAAATTTTGAGTTTCTCAAGCGTTTCTTACCTCCAAACTGCCATATCTCGCGAACGGATTGACCAATCCGCAAAATTTCTGTTGCATCTAAAAGTAGAAACTCGCCCGATTACAACGGTATGCGCACTTTTCCCCTAGGCCGTTCTAGTTATTCTTGTCGAGCATCAGAACTGCGAAAATTTTGAGTTTCTCAAGCGTTTCTTACCTCCAAACTGCCATATCTCGCGAACGGATTGACCAATCCGCAAAATTTCTGTTGCATCTAAAAGTAGAAACTCGCCCGATTACAACGGTATGCGTACTTTTCCCCTAGGCCGTTCTAGTTACTCGTCTCGAGCATCAGAACTGCGAAAATTTTGTGTTTCTCAAGCGTTTCTTATCTCCAAAGTGCCATATCTCGCGAACGGATTGATCAATCCGCAAAATTTCTGTTGCATCTGAAAGTAGAAACTCGCCCGATTACAACGGTATGCGAACTTTTCCCCTATGCCGTTCTAGTTACTCGTTTCGAGCATTAGAACTGCGAAAATTTTGAGTTTCTCAAGCGTTTCTTACATCCAAACTGCCATATCTCGGGAACGGATTGACCAATCCGCAAAATGTCTGTTGCATCTGAAAGTAGAAACTCGCCCGATTACAACGGTATGCGCACTTTTCCCCTAGGCGGTTCTAGTTATTCGTTTCGAGCATCAGAAGTGCGAAAATTTTGAGTTTCTCAAGCGTTTCTTACCTCCAAACTGCCATATCTCGGGAACGGATTGACCAATCCGCAAAATTTCTGTTGCATCTGAAAGTAGAAACTCGCCCGATTACAACGGTATGCGCACTTTTCCCCTAGGCCGTTCTAGTTATTCGTGTCGAGCATCAGAACTGCGAAAATTTTGAGTTTCTCAAGCATTTCTTATCTCCAAACTGCCATATCTCGCGAACGGATTGATCAATCCGCAAAATTTCTGTTGCATCTGAAAGTAGAAACTCGCCCGATTACAACGGTATGCGCACTTTTCCCCTAGGCCGTTCTAGTTATTCGTGTCGAGCATCAGAACTGCGAAAATTTTGAGTTTCTCAAGCGTTTCTTACCTCCAAACTGCCATATCTCGGGAACGGATTGACCAATCCGCAAAATTTCTGTTGCATCTGAAAGTAGAAACTCGCCCGATTACAACGGTATGCGCACTTTTCCCCTAGGCCGTTCTTGTTATTCGTTTCGAGCATCAGAATTGCGAAAATTTTGAGTTTCTCAAGCGTTTCTTACATCCAAACTGCCATATCTCGGGAACGGATTGACCAATCCGCAAAATGTCTGTTGCATCTGAAAGTAGAAACTCGCCCGATTACAACGGTATGCGCACTTTTCCCCTAGGCGGTTCTAGTTATTCGTTTCGAGCATCAGAACTGCGAAAATTTTGAGTTTCTCAAGCGTTTCTTACCTCCAAACTGCCATATCTCGCGAACGGATTGACCAATCCGCAAAATTTCTGTTGCATCTGAAAGTAGAAACTCGCCCGATTACAACGGTATGCGCACTTTTCCCCTAGGCCGTTCTAGTTATTCGTGTCGAGCATCAGAACTGCGAAAATTTTGAGTTTCTCAAGCGTTTCTTACCTCCAAACTGCCATATCTCGCGAACGGATTGACCAATCCGCAAAATTTCTGTTGCATCTAAAAGTAGAAACTCGCCCGATTACAACGGTATGCGCACTTTTCCCCTAGGCCGTTCTAGTTATTCTTGTCGAGCATCAGAACTGCGAAAATTTTGAGTTTCTCAAGCGTTTCTTACCTCCAAACTGCCATATCTCGCGAACGGATTGACCAATCCGCAAAATTTCTGTTGCATCTAAAAGTAGAAACTCGCCCGATTACAACGGTATGCGTACTTTTCCCCTAGGCCGTTCTAGTTACTCGTCTCGAGCATCAGAACTGCGAAAATTTTGTGTTTCTCAAGCGTTTCTTATCTCCAAAGTGCCATATCTCGCGAACGGATTGATCAATCCGCAAAATTTCTGTTGCATCTGAAAGTAGAAACTCGCCCGATTACAACGGTATGCGAACTTTTCCCCTATGCCGTTCTAGTTACTCGTTTCGAGCATTAGAACTGCGAAAATTTTGAGTTTCTCAAGCGTTTCTTACATCCAAACTGCCATATCTCGGGAACGGATTGACCAATCCGCAAAATGTGTGTTGCATCTGAAAGTAGAAACTCGCCCGATTACAACGGTATGCGCACTTTTCCCCTAGGCCGTTCTAGTTATTCGTGTCGAGCATCAGAACTGCGAAAATTTTGAGTTTCTCAAGCGTTTCTTACCTCCAAACTGCCATATCTCGCGAACGGATTGACCAATCCGCAAAATTTCTGTTGCATCTGAAAGTAGAAACTCGCCCGATTACAACGGTATGCGCACTTTTCCCCTAGGCCGTTCTAGTTATTCGTGTCGAGCATCAGAACTGCGAAAATTTTGAGTTTCTCAAGCGTTTCTTACCTCCAAACTGCCATATCTCGCGAACGGATTGACCAATCCGCAAAATTTCTGTTGCATCTAAAAGTAGAAACTCGCCCGATTACAACGGTATGCGCACTTTTCCCCTAGGCCGTTCTAGTTATTCTTGTCGAGCATCAGAACTGCGAAAATTTTGAGTTTCTCAAGCGTTTCTTACCTCCAAACTGCCATATCTCGCGAACGGATTGACCAATCCGCAAAATTTCTGTTGCATCTAAAAGTAGAAACTCGCCCGATTACAACGGTATGCGTACTTTTCCCCTAGGCCGTTCTAGTTACTCGTCTCGAGCATCAGAACTGCGAAAATTTTGTGTTTCTCAAGCGTTTCTTATCTCCAAAGTGCCATATCTCGCGAACGGATTGATCAATCCGCAAAATTTCTGTTGCATCTGAAAGTAGAAACTCGCCCGATTACAACGGTATGCGAACTTTTCCCCTATGCCGTTCTAGTTACTCGTTTCGAGCATTAGAACTGCGAAAATTTTGAGTTTCTCAAGCGTTTCTTACATCCAAACTGCCATATCTCGGGAACGGATTGACCAATCCGCAAAATGTCTGTTGCATCTGAAAGTAGAAACTCGCCCGATTACAACGGTATGCGCACTTTTCCCCTAGGCCGTTCTAGTTATTCGTTTCGAGCATCAGAAGTGCGAAAATTTTGAGTTTCTCAAGCGTTTCTTACCTCCAAACTGCCATATCTCGGGAACGGATTGACCAATCCGCAAAATTTCTGTTGCATCTGAAAGTAGAAACTCGCCCGATTACAACGGTATGCGCACTTTTCCCCTAGGCCGTTCTAGTTATTCGTGTCGAGCATCAGAACTGCGAAAATTTTGAGTTTCTCAAGCATTTCTCATCTCCAAACTGCCATATCTCGCGAACGGATTGATCAATCCGCAAAATTTCTGTTGCATCTGAAAGTAGAAACTCGCCCGATTACAACGGTATGCGCACTTTTCCCCTAGGCCGTTCTAGTTATTCGTGTCGAGCATCAGAACTGCGAAAATTTTGAGTTTCTCAAGCGTTTCTTACCTCCAAACTGCCATATCTCGGGAACGGATTGACCAATCCGCAAAATTTCTGTTGCATCTGAAAGTAGAAACTCGCCCGATTACAACGGTATGCGCACTTTTCCCCTAGGCCGTTCTTGTTATTCGTTTCGAGCATCAGAATTGCGAAAATTTTGAGTTTCTCAAGCGTTTCTTACATCCAAACTGCCATATCTCGGGAACGGATTGACCAATCCGCAAAATGTCTGTTGCATCTGAAAGTAGAAACTCGCCCGATTACAACGGTATGCGCACTTTTCCCCTAGGCGGTTCTAGTTATTCGTTTCGAGCATCAGAACTGCGAAAATTTTGAGTTTCTCAAGCGTTTCTTACCTCCAAACTGCCATATCTCGCGAACGGATTGACCAATCCGCAAAATTTCTGTTGCATCTGAAAGTAGAAACTCGCCCGATTACAACGGTATGCGCACTTTTCCCCTAGGCCGTTCTAGTTATTCGTGTCGAGCATCAGAACTGCGAAAATTTTGAGTTTCTCAAGCGTTTCTTACCTCCAAACTGCCATATCTCGCGAACGGATTGACCAATCCGCAAAATTTCTGTTGCATCTAAAAGTAGAAACTCGCCCGATTACAACGGTATGCGCACTTTTCCCCTAGGCCGTTCTAGTTATTCTTGTCGAGCATCAGAACTGCGAAAATTTTGAGTTTCTCAAGCGTTTCTTACCTCCAAACTGCCATATCTCGCGAACGGATTGACCAATCCGCAAAATTTCTGTTGCATCTAAAAGTAGAAACTCGCCCGATTACAACGGTATGCGTACTTTTCCCCTAGGCCGTTCTAGTTACTCGTCTCGAGCATCAGAACTGCGAAAATTTTGTGTTTCTCAAGCGTTTCTTATCTCCAAAGTGCCATATCTCGCGAACGGATTGATCAATCCGCAAAATTTCTGTTGCATCTGAAAGTAGAAACTCGCCCGATTACAACGGTATGCGAACTTTTCCCCTATGCCGTTCTAGTTACTCGTTTCGAGCATTAGAACTGCGAAAATTTTGAGTTTCTCAAGCGTTTCTTACATCCAAACTGCCATATCTCGGGAACGGATTGACCAATCCGCAAAATGTGTGTTGCATCTGAAAGTAGAAACTCGCCCGATTACAACGGTATGCGCACTTTTCCCCTAGGCCGTTCTAGTTATTCGTGTCGAGCATCAGAACTGCGAAAATTTTGAGTTTCTCAAGCGTTTCTTACCTCCAAACTGCCATATCTCGGGAACGGATTGACCAATCCGCAAAATTTCTGTTGCATCTGAAAGTAGAAACTCGCCCGATTACAACGGTATGCGCACTTTTCCCCTAGGCCGTTCTTGTTATTCGTTTCGAGCATCAGAATTGCGAAAATTTTGAGTTTCTCAAGCGTTTCTTACCTCCAAACTGCCATATCTCGCGAACGGATTGACTAATCCGCAAAATTTCTGTTGCATCTGAAAGTAGAAACTCGCCCGATTACAACGGTATGCGCACTTTTCCCCTAGGCCGTTCTAGTTATTCGTGTCGAGCATCAGAACTGCGAAAATTTTGAGTTTCTCAAGCGTTTCTTACCTCCAAACTGCCATATCTCGGGAACGGATTGACCAATCCGCAAAATTTCTGTTGCATCTGAAAGTAGAAACTCGCCCGATTACAACGGTATGCGCACTTTTCCCCTAGGCCGTTCTTGTTATTCGTTTCGAGCATCAGAATTGCGAAAATTTTGAGTTTCTCAAGCGTTTCTTACCTCCAAACTGCCATATCTCGCGAACGGATTGACTAATCCGCAAAATTTCTGTTGCATCTGAAAGTAGAAACTCGCCCGATTACAACGGTATGCGCACTTTTCCCCTAGGCCGTTCTAGTTATTCGTGTCGAGCATCAGAACTGCGAAAATTTTGAGTTTCTCAAGCGTTTCTTACCTCCAAACTGCCATATCTCGCGAACGGATTGACCAATCCGCAAAATTTCTGTTGCATCTAAAAGTAGATACTCGCCCGATTACAACGGTATGCGCACTTTTCCCCTAGGCCGTTCTAGTTATTCTTGTCGAGCATCAGAACTGCGAAAATTTTGAGTTTCTCAAGCGTTTCTTACCTCCAAACTGCCATATCTCCCGAACGGATTGACCAATCCGCAAAATTTCTGTTGCATCTGAAAGTAGAAACTCGCCCGATTACAACGGTATGCGTACTTTTCCCCTAGGCCGTTCTAGTTACTCGTTTCGAGCATCAGAACTGCGAAAATTTTGAGTTTCTCAAGCGTTACTTATCTCCAAACTGCCATATCTCGCGAACGGATTGATCAATCCGCAAAATTTCTGTTGCATCTAAAAGTAGAAACTCGCCCGATTACAACGGTATGCGTACTTTTCTCCTAGGCGGTTCTAGTTATTCATGTCGAGCATCAGAACTGCGAAAATTTTGAGTTTCTCAAGCGTTTCTTACCTCCAAACTGCCATATCTCGCGAACGGATTGACCAATCCGCACAATTTCTGTTGCATCTGAAAGTAGAAACTCGACCGATTACAACGGTACGGGCACTTTGCCCCTAGGCCGTTCTAGTTATTCATGTCGAGCATCAGAAATGCGAAAGTTTTGAGTTTCTCAAGCGTTTCTTACCTCCAAACAGCCATATCTCCCGAACGGATTGACCAATTCGCAAAATTTCTGTTGCATCTGAAAGTAGAAACTCGCCCGATTACAACGGTATGTGTAGTTTTCCCCTAGGCCGTTCTAGTTATTCGTTTCGAGCATCAGAACTGCGAAAATTTTGAGTTTCTCAAGCGTTTCTTACCTCCAAACTGCCATATCTCGCGAACGGATTGACCAATCCGCAAAATTTCTGTTGCATCTGAAAGTAGAAACTCGCCCGATTAGAACAGTATGCGCACTTTTCCCCTAGGCCGTTCTAGTTATTCGTGTCGAGCATCAGGACTGAGAAAATTTTGAGTTTCTCAAGCGCTTCTTACCTCCAAACTGCCATATCTCGCGAACGGTTTGACCAATCCGCAAAATTTCTGTTGCATCTGAAAGTAGAAACTCGCCCGATTACAACGGTATGCGCACTTTTCCCCTAGGCCGTTCTAGTTATTCGTGTCGAGCATCAGGACTGAGAAAATTTTGAGTTTCTCAAGCGCTTCTTACTTCCAAACTGCCATATCTCGCGAACGGTTTGACCAATCCGCAAAATTTCTGTTGCATCTGAAAGTAGAAACTCGCCCGATTACAACGGTATGCGCACTTTTCCCCTAGGCCATTCTAGTTATTCGTGTCGAGCATCAGAACTGCGAAAATTTTGAGTTTCTCAAGCGTCTCTTATCTCCAAACTGCCATATCTCGCGAACGGATTGATCAAGCCGCAAAATTTCTGTTGCATCTGAAAGTAGAAACTCGCCCGATTACGACGGTATGCGCAATTTTCCCCTAGGCGGTTCTAGTTATTCGTTTCGAGCATCAGAACTGCGAAAATTTTGAGTTTCTCAAGCGTTTCTTACCTCCAAACTGCCATATCTCGCGAACGGATTGACCAATCCGCAAAATTTCTGTTGCATCTGAAAGTAGACACTCGCCCGATTACAACGGTATGCGCACTTTTCCCCTAGGCCGTTCTAGTTATTCGTGTCGAGCATCAGAACTGCGAAAATTTTGAGTTTCTCAAGCGTTTCTTATCTCCAAACTGCCATATCTCGCGAACGGATTGATCAATCCGCAAAATTTCTGTTGCATCTAAAAGTAGAAACTCGCCCGATTACAACGGTATGCGTATTTTTCTCCTAGGCTGTTCTAGTTATTCATGTCGAGCATCAGAACTGCGAAAATTTTGAGTTTCTCAAGCGTTTCTTACCTCCAAACTGCCATATCTCGCGAACGGATTCACCAATCCGCACAATTTCTGTTGCATCTGAAAGTAGAAACTCGACCGATTACAACGGTACGGGCACTTTGCCCCTAGGCCGTTCTAGTTATTCATGTCGAGCATCAGAAATGCGAAAATTTTGAGTTTCTCAAGCGTTTCTTACCTCCAAACTGCCATATCTCCCGAACGGATTGACCAATCCGCAAAATTTCTGTTGCATCTGAAAGTAGAAACTCGCCCGATTACAACGGTATGTGTAGTTTTCCCCTAGGCCGTTCTAGTTATTCGTTTCGAGCATCAGAACTGCGAAAATTTTGAGTTTCTCAAGCGTTTCTTACCTCCAAACTGCCATATCTCGCGAACGGATTGACCAATCCGCAAAATGTCTGTTGCATCTGAAAGTAGAAACTCGCCCGATTACAACGGTATGCGCACTTTTCCCCTAGGCGGTTCTAGTTATTCGTTTCGAGCATCAGAACTGCGAAAATTTTGAGTTTCTCAAGCGTTTCTTACCTCCAAACTGCCATATCTCGCGAACGGATTGACCAATCCGCAAAATTTCTGTTGCATCTGAAAGTAGAAACTCGCCCGATTACAACGGTATGCGCACTTTTCCCCTAGGCCGTTCTAGTTATTCGTGTCGAGCATCAGAACTGCGAAAATTTTGAGTTTCTCAAGCGTTTCTTACCTCCAAACTGCCATATCTCGCGAACGGATTGACCAATCCGCAAAATTTCTGTTGCATCTAAAAGTAGAAACTCGCCCGATTACAACGGTATGCGCACTTTTCCCCTAGGCCGTTCTAGTTATTCTTGTCGAGCATCAGAACTGCGAAAATTTTGAGTTTCTCAAGCGTTTCTTACCTCCAAACTGCCATATCTCGCGAACGGATTGACCAATCCGCAAAATTTCTGTTGCATCTAAAAGTAGAAACTCGCCCGATTACAACGGTATGCGTACTTTTCCCCTAGGCCGTTCTAGTTACTCGTCTCGAGCATCAGAACTGCGAAAATTTTGTGTTTCTCAAGCGTTTCTTATCTCCAAAGTGCCATATCTCGCGAACGGATTGATCAATCCGCAAAATTTCTGTTGCATCTGAAAGTAGAAACTCGCCCGATTACAACGGTATGCGAACTTTTCCCCTATGCCGTTCTAGTTACTCGTTTCGAGCATTAGAACTGCGAAAATTTTGAGTTTCTCAAGCGTTTCTTACATCCAAACTGCCATATCTCGGGAACGGATTGACCAATCCGCAAAATGTGTGTTGCATCTGAAAGTAGAAACTCGCCCGATTACAACGGTATGCGCACTTTTCCCCTAGGCCGTTCTAGTTATTCGTGTCGAGCATCAGAACTGCGAAAATTTTGAGTTTCTCAAGCGTTTCTTACCTCCAAACTGCCATATCTCGGGAACGGATTGACCAATCCGCAAAATTTCTGTTGCATCTGAAAGTAGAAACTCGCCCGATTACAACGGTATGCGCACTTTTCCCCTAGGCCGTTCTTGTTATTCGTTTCGAGCATCAGAATTGCGAAAATTTTGAGTTTCTCAAGCGTTTCTTACCTCCAAACTGCCATATCTCGCGAACGGATTGACTAATCCGCAAAATTTCTGTTGCATCTGAAAGTAGAAACTCGCCCGATTACAACGGTATGCGCACTTTTCCCCTAGGCCGTTCTAGTTATTCGTGTCGAGCATCAGAACTGCGAAAATTTTGAGTTTCTCAAGCGTTTCTTACCTCCAAACTGCCATATCTCGGGAACGGATTGACCAATCCGCAAAATTTCTGTTGCATCTGAAAGTAGAAACTCGCCCGATTACAACGGTATGCGCACTTTTCCCCTAGGCCGTTCTTGTTATTCGTTTCGAGCATCAGAATTGCGAAAATTTTGAGTTTCTCAAGCGTTTCTTACCTCCAAACTGCCATATCTCGCGAACGGATTGACTAATCCGCAAAATTTCTGTTGCATCTGAAAGTAGAAACTCGCCCGATTACAACGGTATGCGCACTTTTCCCCTAGGCCGTTCTAGTTATTCGTGTCGAGCATCAGAACTGCGAAAATTTTGAGTTTCTCAAGCGTTTCTTACCTCCAAACTGCCATATCTCGCGAACGGATTGACCAATCCGCAAAATTTCTGTTGCATCTAAAAGTAGATACTCGCCCGATTACAACGGTATGCGCACTTTTCCCCTAGGCCGTTCTAGTTATTCTTGTCGAGCATCAGAACTGCGAAAATTTTGAGTTTCTCAAGCGTTTCTTACCTCCAAACTGCCATATCTCCCGAACGGATTGACCAATCCGCAAAATTTCTGTTGCATCTGAAAGTAGAAACTCGCCCGATTACAACGGTATGCGTACTTTTCCCCTAGGCCGTTCTAGTTACTCGTTTCGAGCATCAGAACTGCGAAAATTTTGAGTTTCTCAAGCGTTACTTATCTCCAAACTGCCATATCTCGCGAACGGATTGATCAATCCGCAAAATTTCTGTTGCATCTAAAAGTAGAAACTCGCCCGATTACAACGGTATGCGTACTTTTCTCCTAGGCGGTTCTAGTTATTCATGTCGAGCATCAGAACTGCGAAAATTTTGAGTTTCTCAAGCGTTTCTTACCTCCAAACTGCCATATCTCGCGAACGGATTGACCAATCCGCACAATTTCTGTTGCATCTGAAAGTAGAAACTCGACCGATTACAACGGTACGGGCACTTTGCCCCTAGGCCGTTCTAGTTATTCATGTCGAGCATCAGAAATGCGAAAGTTTTGAGTTTCTCAAGCGTTTCTTACCTCCAAACTGCCATATCTCCCGAACGGATTGACCAATTCGCAAAATTTCTGTTGCATCTGAAAGTAGAAACTCGCCCGATTACAACGGTATGTGTAGTTTTCCCCTAGGCCGTTCTAGTTATTCGTTTCGAGCATCAGAACTGCGAAAATTTTGAGTTTCTCAAGCGTTTCTTACCTCCAAACTGCCATATCTCGCGAACGGATTGACCAATCCGCAAAATTTCTGTTGCATCTGAAAGTAGAAACTCGCCCGATTAGAACAGTATGCGCACTTTTCCCCTAGGCCGTTCTAGTTATTCGTGTCGAGCATCAGGACTGAGAAAATTTTGAGTTTCTCAAGCGCTTCTTACCTCCAAACTGCCATATCTCGCGAACGGTTTGACCAATCCGCAAAATTTCTGTTGCATCTGAAAGTAGAAACTCGCCCGATTACAACGGTATGCGCACTTTTCCCCTAGGCCGTTCTAGTTATTCGTGTCGAGCATCAGGACTGAGAAAATTTTGAGTTTCTCAAGCGCTTCTTACTTCCAAACTGCCATATCTCGCGAACGGTTTGACCAATCCGCAAAATTTCTGTTGCATCTGAAAGTAGAAACTCGCCCGATTACAACGGTATGCGCACTTTTCCCCTAGGCCATTCTAGTTATTCGTGTCGAGCATCAGAACTGCGAAAATTTTGAGTTTCTCAAGCGTCTCTTATCTCCAAACTGCCATATCTCGCGAACGGATTGATCAAGCCGCAAAATTTCTGTTGCATCTGAAAGTAGAAACTCGCCCGATTACGACGGTATGCGCAATTTTCCCCTAGGCGGTTCTAGTTATTCGTTTCGAGCATCAGAACTGCGAAAATTTTGAGTTTCTCAAGCGTTTCTTACCTCCAAACTGCCATATCTCGCGAACGGATTGACCAATCCGCAAAATTTCTGTTGCATCTGAAAGTAGACACTCGCCCGATTACAACGGTATGCGCACTTTTCCCCTAGGCCGTTCTAGTTATTCGTGTCGAGCATCAGAACTGCGAAAATTTTGAGTTTCTCAAGCGTTTCTTATCTCCAAACTGCCATATCTCGCGAACGGATTGATCAATCCGCAAAATTTCTGTTGCATCTAAAAGTAGAAACTCGCCCGATTACAACGGTATGCGTATTTTTCTCCTAGGCTGTTCTAGTTATTCATGTCGAGCATCAGAACTGCGAAAATTTTGAGTTTCTCAAGCGTTTCTTACCTCCAAACTGCCATATCTCGCGAACGGATTCACCAATCCGCACAATTTCTGTTGCATCTGAAAGTAGAAACTCGACCGATTACAACGGTACGGGCACTTTGCCCCTAGGCCGTTCTAGTTATTCATGTCGAGCATCAGAAATGCGAAAATTTTGAGTTTCTCAAGCGTTTCTTACCTCCAAACTGCCATATCTCCCGAACGGATTGACCAATCCGCAAAATTTCTGTTGCATCTGAAAGTAGAAACTCGCCCGATTACAACGGTATGTGTAGTTTTCCCCTAGGCCGTTCTAGTTATTCGTTTCGAGCATCAGAACTGCGAAAATTTTGAGTTTCTCAAGCGTTTCTTACCTCCAAACTGCCATATCTCGCGAACGGATTGACCAATCCGCAAAATTTCTGTTGCATCTGAAAGTAGAAACTCGCCCCATTACAACGGTATGCGCACTTTGCCCCTAGGCCGTTCTAGTTATTCATGTGGAGCATCAGAACTGCGAAAATTTTGAGTTTCTCAAGCGTTTCTTACCTCCAGACTGCCATATCTCGCGAACGGATTGACCAATCCGCAAAATTTCTGTTGCATCTGAAAGTAGACACTCGCCCGATTACAACGGTATGCGCACTTTTCTCCTAGGCCGTTCTAGTTATTCGTGTCGAGCATCAGAACTGCGAAAATTTTGAGTTTCTCAAGCGTTTCTTATCTCCAAACTGCCATATCTCGCGAACGGATTGATCAATCCGCAAAATTTCTGTTCCATCTGAAAGTAGAAACTCGCCCGATTACAACGGTATGCGCACTTTTCCCCTAGGCCATTCTAGTTATTCGTTTCGAGCATCAGAACTGCGAAAATTTTGAGTTTCTCAAGCGTTTCTTATCTCCAAACTGCCATATCTCGCGAACGGATTGATCAATCCGCAAAATTTCTGTGCCATCTGAAAGTAGAAACTCGCCCGATTACAACGGTATGCGTACTTCTCCCCTAGGCCGTTCTAGTCATTCGTGTCGAGCATCAGAACTGCGAAAATTTTGAGTTTCTCAAGCGTTTCTTACCTCCAAACTGCCATATCTCGCGAACGGATTGACCAATCCGCAAAATTTCTGTTGCTTCTGAAAGTAGAAACTCGCCCGATTACAACGGTATGAGCACTTTTCCCCTAGGCCGTTCTAGTTATTCGTATCGAGCATCAGAAATGCGAAAATTTTGAGTTTCTCAAGCGTTTCTTATCTCCAAACTGCCATATCTCGCGAACGGATTGACCAATCCGCAAAATTTCTGTTGCATCTGAAAGTAGAAACTCGCCCGATTACAACGGTATGCGTACTTTTCCCCTAGGCCGTTCTAGTTACTCGTTTCGAGCATCAGAACTGCGAAAATTTTGAGTTTCTCAAGCGTTTCTTATCTCCAAAGTGCCATATCTCGCGAACGGATTGATCAATCCGCAAAATTTCTGTTGCATCTGAAAGTAGAAACTCGCCCGATTACAACGGTTGGTGTAGTTCTCCCCTAGGCCGTTCTAGTTATTCGTTTCGAGCATCAGATCTGCGAAAATTTTGAGTTTCTAAAGCGTTTCTTATCTCCAAACTGCCATATCTCGCGAACGGATTGATCAATCCGCACAATTTCTGTTGCATCTGAAAGTAGAAACTCGCCCGATTACAACGGTATGCGTACTTTTCTCCTAGGCGGTTCTAGTTATTCGTTTCGAGCATCAGAACTGCGAAAATTTTGAGTTTCTCAAGCGTTTCTTTCCTCCAAACTGCCATATCTCGCGAACGGATTGAGCAATCCGCAAAATTTCTGTTGCATCTGAAAGTAGAAACTCGCCCGATTACAACGGTATGCGTACTTTTCTCCTAGGCGGTTCTAGTTATTCGTTTCGAGCATCAGAACTGCGAAAATTTTGAGTTTCTCAAGCGTTTCTTTCCTCCAAACTGCCATATCTCGCGAACGGATTGACCAATCCGCAAAATTTCTGTTGCATCTGAAAGTAGAAACTCGCCCGATTACAACGGTATGCGTACTTTTCCCCTAGGCCGTTCTAGTTATTCGTGTCGAGCATCAGAACTGCGAAAATTTTGAGTTTCTCAAGCGTTTCTTACCTCCAAACTGCCATATCTCGCGAACGGATTGACCAATCCGCAAAATTTCTGTTGCATCTGAAAGTAGAAACTCGCCCGATTACAACGGTATGTGTAGTTTTCCCCTAGGCCGTTCTAGTTATTCGTTTCGAGCATCAGAACTGCGAAAATTTTGAGTTTCTCAAGCGTTTCTTACCTCCAAACTGCCATATCTCGCGAACGGATTGACCAATCCGCAAAATTTCTGTTGCATCTGAAAGTAGAAACTCGCCCCATTACAACGGTATGCGCACTTTGCCCCTAGGCCGTTCTAGTTATTCATGTGGAGCATCAGAACTGCGAAAATTTTGAGTTTCTCAAGCGTTTCTTACCTCCAGACTGCCATATCTCGCGAACGGATTGACCAATCCGCAAAATTTCTGTTGCATCTGAAAGTAGACACTCGCCCGATTACAACGGTATGCGCACTTTTCTCCTAGGCCGTTCTAGTTATTCGTGTCGAGCATCAGAACTGCGAAAATTTTGAGTTTCTCAAGCGTTTCTTATCTCCAAACTGCCATATCTCGCGAACGGATTGATCAATCCGCAAAATTTCTGTTCCATCTGAAAGTAGAAACTCGCCCGATTACAACGGTATGCGCACTTTTCCCCTAGGCCATTCTAGTTATTCGTTTCGAGCATCAGAACTGCGAAAATTTTGAGTTTCTCAAGCGTTTCTTATCTCCAAACTGCCATATCTCGCGAACGGATTGATCAATCCGCAAAATTTCTGTGCCATCTGAAAGTAGAAACTCGCCCGATTACAACGGTATGCGTACTTCTCCCCTAGGCCGTTCTAGTCATTCGTGTCGAGCATCAGAACTGCGAAAATTTTGAGTTTCTCAAGCGTTTCTTACCTCCAAACTGCCATATCTCGCGAACGGATTGACCAATCCGCAAAATTTCTGTTGCTTCTGAAAGTAGAAACTCGCCCGATTACAACGGTATGAGCACTTTTCCCCTAGGCCGTTCTAGTTATTCGTATCGAACATCAGAAATGCGAAAATTTTGAGTTTCTCAAGCGTTTCTTATCTCCAAACTGCCATATCTCGCGAACGGATTGACCAATCCGCAAAATTTCTGTTGCATCTGAAAGTAGAAACTCGCCCGATTACAACGGTATGCGTACTTTTCCCCTAGGCCGTTCTAGTTACTCGTTTCGAGCATCAGAACTGCGAAAATTTTGAGTTTCTCAAGCGTTTCTTATCTCCAAAGTGCCATATCTCGCGAACGGATTGATCAATCCGCAAAATTTCTGTTGCATCTGAAAGTAGAAACTCGCCCGATTACAACGGTTGGTGTAGTTCTCCCCTAGGCCGTTCTAGTTATTCGTTTCGAGCATCAGATCTGCGAAAATTTTGAGTTTCTAAAGCGTTTCTTATCTCCAAACTGCCATATCTCGCGAACGGATTGATCAATCCGCACAATTTCTGTTGCATCTGAAAGTAGAAACTCGCCCGATTACAACGGTATGCGTACTTTTCTCCTAGGCGGTTCTAGTTATTCGTTTCGAGCATCAGAACTGCGAAAATTTTGAGTTTCCCAAGCGTTTCTTTCCTCCAAACTGCCATATCTCGCGAACGGATTGAGCAATCCGCAAAATTTCTGTTGCATCTGAAAGTAGAAACTCGCCCGATTACAACGGTATGCGTACTTTTCTCCTAGGCGGTTCTAGTTATTCGTTTCGAGCATCAGAACTGCGAAAATTTTGAGTTTCTCAAGCGTTTCTTTCCTCCAAACTGCCATATCTCGCGAACGGATTGACCAATCCGCAAAATTTCTGTTGCATCTGAAAGTAGAAACTCGCCCGATTACAACGGTATGCGTACTTTTCCCCTAGGCCGTTCTAGTTATTCGTGTCGAGCATCAGAACTGCGAAAATTTTGAGTTTCTCAAGCGTTTCTTACCTCCAAACTGCCATATCTCGCGAACGGATTGATCAATCCGCAAAATTTCTGTTGCATCTGAAAGTAGAATCTCGCCCGATTACAACGGTATGCGTACTTTTCTCCTAGGCGGTTCTAGTTATTCGTTTCGAGCATCAGAACTGCGAAAATTTTGAGTTTCTCAAGCGTTTCTTTCCTCCAAACTGCCATATCTCGCGAACGGATTGACCAATCCGCAAAATTTCTGTTGCATCTGAAAGTAGAAACTCGCCCGATTACAACGGTATGCGTACTTTTCCCCTAGGTCGTTCTAGTTATTCGTGTCGAGCATCAGAACTGCGAAAATTTTGAGTTTCTCAAGCGTTTCTTATCTCCAAACTGCCATATCTCGCGAACGGATTGATCAATCCGCAAAATTTCTGTTGCGTCTGAAAGTAGAAACTCGCCCGATTACAGCGGTATGCGTACTTTTCTCCTAGGCGGTTCTAGTTATTCGTTTCGAGCATCAGAACTGCTAAAATTTTGAGTTTCTCAAGCGTTTCTTATCACCAAAGTGCCATATCTCGCGAACGGATTGATCAATCCGCAAAATTTCTGTTGCATCTGAAAGTAGAAACTCGCCCGATTACAACGGTTGGTGTAGTTCTCCCCTAGGCCGTTCTAGTTATTCGTTTCGAGCATCAGATCTGCGAAAATTTTGAGTTTCTCAAGCGTTTCTTATCTCCAAACTGCCATATCTCGCGAACGGAATGATCAATCCGCAAAATTTCTGTTGCATCTGAAAGTAGAAACTCGCCCGATTACAACGGTATGCGTACTTTTCTCCTAGGCGGTTCTAGTTATTCGTTTCGAGCATCAAAACTGCTAAAATTTTGAGTTTCTCAAGCGTTTCTTATCACAAAACTGCCATATCTCGCGAACGGATTGATCAATCCGCAAAATTTCTGTTGCGTCTGAAAGTAGAAACTCGCCCGATTACAGCGGTATGCGCACTTTTCCCCTAGGCCGTTCTTGTTATTCGTTTCGAGCATCAGAACTGCGAAAATTTTGAGTTTCTCAAGCGTTTCTTACCTCCAAACTGCCATATCTCGGGAACGTATTGACCAATCCGCAAAATTTCTGTTGCATCTGAAAGTAGAAACTCGCCCGATTACGACGGTATGCGCACTTTTCCCCTAGGGCATTCTTGTTATTCGTTTCGAGCATCAGAACTGCGAAAATTTTGAGTTTCTCAAGCGTTTCTTATCTCCAAACTGCCATATCTCGCGAACGGATTGATCAATCCGCAAAATTTCTGTTGCATCTGAAAGTAGAAACTCGCCCGATTACAACGGTATGCGCGCTTTTCCCCTAGGCGGTTCTAGTTATTCGTTTCGAGCATCAGAACTGCGAAAATTTTGAGTTTCTCAAGCGTTTCTTACCTCGAAACTGCCATATCTCGCGAACGGATTGACCAATCCGCAAAATTTCTGTTGCATCTGAAAGTAGAAACTCGCCCGATTACAACGGTAGGTGTAGTTTTCCCCTAGGCCGTTCTAGTTATTCGTTTCGAGCATCAGAACTGCGAAAATTTTGAGTTTCTCAAGCGTTTCTTACCTCCAAACTGCCATATCTCTCGAACGGATTGACCAATCCGCAAAATTTCTGTTGCATCTGAAAGTAGAAACTCGCCCGATTACAACGGTGTGCGCACTTTTCCCCTAGGCCGTTCTAGTTATTCGTGTCGAGCATCAGAACTGCGAAAATTTTGAGTTTCTCAAGCGTTTCTTACCTCCAAACTGCCATATCTCGCGAACGGATTGACCAATCCGCAAAATTTCTGTTGCTTCTGAAAGTAGAAACTCGCCCGATTACAACGGTATGAGCACTTTTCCCCTAGGCCGTTCTAGTTATTCGTATCGAGCATCAGAAATGCGAAAATTTTGAGTTTCTCAAGCGTTTCTTATCTCCAAACTGCATATCTCGCGAACGGATTGACCAATCCGCAAAATTTCTGTTGCATCTGAAAGTAGAAACTCGCCCGATTAAAACGGTATGCGTACTTTTCCCCTAGGCCGTTCTAGTTACTCGTTTCGAGCATCAGAACTGCGAAAATTTTGAGTTTCTAAAGCGTTTCTTATCTCCAAAGTGCCATATCTCGCGAACGGATTGATCAATCCGCAAAATTTCTGTTGCATCTGAAAGTAGAAACTCGCCCGATTACAACGGTAGGTGTAGTTTTCCCCTAGGCCGTTCCAGTTATTCATTTCGAGCATCAGAACTGCGAAAATTTTGAGTTTCTCAAGCGTTTCTTACGTCCAAACTGCCATATCTCGCGAACGGATTGACCAATCCGCAAAATTTCTGTTGCTTCTGAAAGTAGAAACTCGCCCGATTACAACGGTATGCGTACTTTTCCCCTATGCCGTTCTAGTTACTCGTTTCGAGCATTAGAACTGCGAAATTTTGAGTTTCTCAAGCGTTTCTTATCTCCAAACTGCCATATCTCGCGAACGGATTGATCAATCCGCAAAATTTCTGTTGCATCTGAAAGTAGAAACTCGCCCGATTACAACGGTATGCGTACTTTTCCCTAGGCCGTTCTAGTTACTCGTTTCGAGCATCAGAACTGCGAAAATTTTGAGTTTCTCAAGCGTTTCTTATCTCCAAACTGCCATATCTCGCGAACGGATTGATCAATCCGCAAAATTTCTGTTGCATCTGAAAGTAGAAACTCGCCCGATTACAACGGTATGCGTACTTTTCTCCTAGGCGGATCTAGTTATTCGTTTCGAGCATCAGAACTGCGAAAATTTTGAGTTTCTCGAGCGTTTCTTTCCTCCAAACTGCCATATCTCGCGAACGGATTGACCAATCCGCAAAATTTCTGTTGCGTCTGAAAGTAGAAACTCGCCCGATTACAACGGTATGCGTACTTTTCCCCTAGGCGGTTCTAGTTATTCGTGTCGAGCATCAGAACTGCGAAAATTTTGAGTTTCTCAAGCGTTTCTTATCTCCAAACTGCCATATCTCGCGAACGGATTGATCAATCCGCAAAATTTCTGTTGCATCTGAAAGTAGAAACTCGCCCGATTACAACGGTAGGTGTAGTTTTCCCCTATGCCGTTCCAGGTATTCATTTCGAGCATCAGAACTGCGAAAATTTTGAGTTTCTCAAGCGTTTCTTACCTCCAAACTGCCATTTCTCGCGAACGGATTGACCAATCCGCAAAATTTCTGTTGCTTCTGAAAGTAGAAACTCGCCCGATTACAACGGTATGAGCACTTTTCCCCTAGGCCGTTCTAGTTATTCGTATCGAGCATCAGAAATGCGAAAATTTTGAGTTTCTCAAGCGTTTCTTATCTCCAAACTGCCATATCCCGCGAACGGATTGACCAATCCGCAAAATTTCTGTTGCATCTGAAAGTAGAAACTCGCCCGATTACAACGGTTGGTGTAGTTCTCCCCTAGGCCGTTCTAGTTATTCGTTTCGAGCATCAGATCTGCGAAAATTTTGAGTTTCTAAAGCGTTTCTTATCTCCAAACTGCCATATCTCGCGAACGGATTGATCAATCCGCAAAATTTCTGTTGCATCTGAAAGTAGAAACTCGCCCGATTACAACGGTAGGTGTAGTTTTCCCCTAGGCCGTTCCAGTTATTCATTTCGAGCATCAGAACTGCGAAAATTTTGAGTTTCTCAAGCGTTTCTTACGTCCAAACTGCCATATCTCGCGAACGGATTGATCAATCCGCAAAATTTCTGTTGCATCTGAAAGTAGAAACTCGCCCGATTACAACGGTAGGTGTAGTTTTCCCCTAGGCCGTTCCAGTTATTCATTTCGAGCATCAGAACTGCGAAAATTTTGAGTTTCTCAAGCGTTTCTTACGTCCAAACTGCCATATCTCGCGAACGGATTGACCAATCCGCAAATTTCTGTTGCTTCTGAAAGTAGAAACTCGCCCGATTACAACGGTATGCGTACTTTTCCCCTATGCCGTTCTAGTTACTCGTTTCGAGCATTAGAACTGCGAAAATTTTGAGGTTCTCAATCGTTTCTTATCTCCAACTGCATATCTCGCGAACGGATTGATCAATCCGCAAAATTTCTGTTGCATCTAAAAGTAGAAACTCGCCCGATTACAACGGTATGCGTATTTTTCTCCTAGGCGGTTCTAGTTATTCGTGTCGAGCATCAGAACTGCGAAAATTTTGAGTTTCTCAAGCGTTTCTTATCTCCAAACTGCCATATCTCGCGAACGGATTGATCAATCCGAAAAATTTCTGTTGCGTCTGAAAGTAGAAACTCGCCCGATTACAACGGTATGCGTACTTTTCTCCTAGGCGGTTCTAGTTATTCGTTTCGAGCATCAGAACTGCGAAAGTTTTGAGTTTCTCAAGCGTTTCTTACCTCCAAACTGCCATATCTCGCGAACGGATTGACCAATCCGCAAAATTTCTGTTGCATCTGAAAGTAGAAACTCGCCCGATTACAACGGTATGCGCACTTTTCCCCTAGGCCGTTCTAGTTACTCGTTTCGAGCATCAAAACTGCGAAAATTTTGAGTTTCTCAAGCGTTTCTTATCTCCAAACTGCCATATCTCGCGAACGGATTGATCAATCCGCAAAATTTCTGTTGCATCTGAAAGTAGAAACTCGCCCGATTACAACGGTATGCGCACTTTTCCCCTAGGCCATTCTAGTTATTCGTTTCGAGCATCAGAAATGCGAAAATTTTGAGGTCCTCAAGCGTTTCTTAAATCCAAACGGCCATATCTCGCGAACGGATTGACCAATCCGCAAAATTTCTGTTGCATCTGAAAGTAGAAACTCGCCCGATTACGAAGGTAGGTGTAGTTTTCCCCTAGGCCGTTCTAGTTATTCGTGTCGAGCATCAGAACTGCGAAAATTTTGAGTTTCTCAAGCGTATCTTACCTCCAAACTGCCATATCTCGCGACCGGATTGACCAATCCGCAAAATTTCTGTTGCATCTGAAAGTAGAAACTCGCCCGATTACAACGGTATGCGCACTTTTCCCCTAGGCCATTCTAGTTATTCGTTTCGAGCATCAGAAATGCGAAAAATTTGAGGTCCAAAAGCGTTTCTTAAATCCAAACGGCCATATCTCGCGAACGGATTGACCAACCCGCAAAATTTCTGTTGCATCTGAAAGTAGAAACTCGCCCGATTACGAAGGTAGGTGTAGTTTTCCCCTAGGCCGTTCTAGTTATTCGTGTCGAGCATCAGAACTGCGAAAATTTTGAGTTTCTCAAGCGTATCTTACCTCCAAACTGCCATATCTCGCGACCGGATTGACCAATCCGCAAAATTTCTGTTGCATCTGAAAGTAGAAACTCGCCCGATTACAACGGTATGCGCACTTTTCCCCTAGGCCATTCTAGTTATTCGTTTCGAGCATCAGAAATGCGAAAAATTTGAGGTCCTCAAGCGTTTCTTAAATCCAAACGGCCATATCTCGCGAACGGATTGACCAATCCGCAAAATTTCTGTTGCATCTGAAAGTAGAAACTCGCCCGATTACGAAGGTAGGTGTAGTTTTCCCCTAGGCCGTTCTAGTTATTCGTGTCGAGCATCAGAACTGCGAAAATTTTGAGTTTCTCAAGCGTATCTTACCTCCAAACTGCCATATCTCGCGACCGGATTGACCAATCCGCAAAATTTCTGTTGCATCTGAAAGTAGAAACTCGCCCGATTACAACGGTATGCGTACTTTTCCCCTAGGCCGTTCTAGTTATTCGTTTCGAGCATCAGAACTGCGAAAATTTTGAGTTTCTCAAGCGTTTCTTACCTCGAAACTGCCATATCTCGCGAACGGATTGAGCAATCCGCAAAATTTCTGTTGTATCTGAAAGTAGAAACTCGCCCGATTACAAAGGTATGCGCACTTTTCCCCTAGGCCGTTCTAGTTATTCGTGTCGAGCATCAGAACTGCGAAAATTTTGAGTCTCTCAAGCGTTTCTTGCCTCCAAACTGCCATATCTCGCGACCGGATTGACCAATCCGCAAAATTTCTGTTGCATCTGAAAGTAGAAACTCGCCCGATTACAACGGTATGCGTACTTTTCCCCTAGGCCGTTCTAGTTACTCGTTTCGAGCATCAGAACTGCGAAAATTTTGAGTTTCTCAAGCGTTTCTTATCTCCAAACTGCCATATCTCGCGAACGGATTGATCAATCCGAAAAATTTCTGTTGCGTCTGAAAGTAGAAACTCGCCCGATTACAACGGTATGCGTACTTTTCTCCTAGGCGGTTCTAGTTATTCGTTTCGAGCATCAGAACTGCGAAAGTTTTGAGTTTCTCAAGCGTTTCTTACCTCCAAACTGCCATATCTCGCGAACGGATTGACCAATCCGCAAAATTTCTGTTGCATCTGAAAGTAGAAACTCGCCCGATTACAACGGTATGCGTACTTTTCCCCTAGGCCGTTCTAGTTACTCGTTTCGAGCATCAGAACTGCGAAAATTTTGAGTTTCTCAAGCGTTTCTTATCTCCAAACTGCCATATCTCGCGAACGGATTGATCAATCCGCAAAATTTCTGTTGCATCTGAAAGTAGAAACTCGCCCGATTACAACGGTAGGTGTAGTTTTCTCCTAGGCCGCTCTAGTTATTCGTGTCGAGCATCAGAACTGCGAAAATTTTGAGTTTCTCAAGCGTTTCTTACCTCCAAACTGCCATATCTCGCGAACGGATTGACCAATCCGCAAAATTTCTGTTGCTTCTGAAAGTAGATACTCGCCCGATTACAACGGTATGCGCACTTTGCCCCTAGGCCGTTCTAGTTATTCATGTCGAGCATCAGAAATGCGAAAATTTTGAGTTTCTCAAGCGTTTCTTATCTCCAAACTGCCATATCTCGCGAACGGATTGATCAATCCGCAAAATTTCTGTTGCATCTGAAAGTAGAAACTCGCCCGATTACAACGGTATGCGCACTTTTCCCCTAGGCCATTCTAGTTATTCGTTTCGAGCATCAGAAATGCGAAAATTTTGAGGTCCTCAAGCGTTTCTTAAATCCAAACGGCCATATCTCGCGAACGGATTGACCAATCCGCAAAATTTCTGTTGCATCTGAAAGTAGAAACTCGCCCGACTACAACGGTAGGTGTAGTTTTCCCCTAGGCCGTTCCAGTTATTCATTTCGAGCATCAGAACTGCGAAAATTTTGAGTTTCTCAAGCGTTTCTTACCTCCAAACTGCCATATCTCGCGAACGGATTGACCAATCCGCAAAATTTCTGTTGCATCTGAAAGTAGAAACTCGCCCGATTACAACGGTATGCGTACTTTTACCCTAGGCCGTTCTAGTTACTCGTTTCGAGCATCAGAACTGCGAAAATTTTGAGTTTCTCAAGCGTTTCTTACCTCCAAACTGCCATATGTCGGGAACGGATTGACCAATCCGCAAAATTTCTGTTGCATCTGAAAGTAGAAACTCGCCCGATTACGACGGTATGCGCACTTTTCCCATAGGGCGTTCTTGTTATTCGTTTCGAGCATCAGAACTGCGAAAATTTTGAGTTTCTCAAGCGTTTCTTATCACGAAACTGCCATATCTCGCGAACGGATTGATCAATCCGCAAAATTTCTGTTGCATCTGAAAGTAGACACTCGCCCGATTACAACGGTATGCGCACTTTTCCCCTAGGCCGTTCTAGTTATTCGTGTCGGGCATCAGAATTGCGAAAATTTTGAGTTTCTCAAGCGTTTCTTATCTCCAAACTGCCATATCTCGCGAACGGATTGATCAATCCGCAAAATTTCTGTGTCATCTGAAAGTAGAAACTCGCCCGATTACAACGGTATGCGTACTTCTCCCCTAGGCCGTTCTAGTCATTCGTTTCGAGCATCAGAACTGCGAAAATTTTGAGTTTCTCAAGCGTTTCTTATCTCCAAACTGCCATATCTCGCGAACGGATTGATCAATCCGCAAAATTTCTGTTGCATCTGAAAGTAGAAACTCGCCCGATTACAACGGTATGCGCACTTTTCCCCTAGGCCATTCTAGTTATTCGTTTCGAGCATCAGAAATGCGAAAATTTTGAGGTCCTCAAGCGTTTCTTAAATCCAAACGGCCATATCTCGCGAACGGATTGACCAATCCGCAAAATTTCTGTTGCATCTGAAAGTAGAAACTCGCCCGATTACAACGGTATGCGCACTTTTCCCCTAGGCCGTTCTAGTTATTCGTGTCGAGCATCAGAACTGCGAAAATTTTGAGTTTCTCAAGCGTTCCTTACCTCCAAACTGCCATATCACGCGAACGGATTGACCAATCCGCAAAATTTCTGCTGCATCTGAAAGTAGACACTCGCCCGATTACAACGGTATGCGTACTTTTCTCCTAGGCGGTTCTAGTTATTCGTTTGGAGCATCAGAACTGCTAAAATTTTGAGTTTCTCAAGCGCTTCTTACCTCCAAACTGCCATATCTCGCGAACGGATTTACCAATCCGCAAAATTTCTGTTGCTTCTGAAAGTAGAAACTCGCCCGATTACAACGGTAGGTGTAATTTTCCCCTAGGCCGCTCTAGTTATTCGTGTCGAGCATCAGAACTGCGAAAATTTTGAGTTTCTCAAGCGTTTCTTACCTCCAAACTGCCATATCTCGCGAACGGATTGACCAATCCGCAAAATTTCTGTTGCATCTGAAAGTAGAAACACGCCCGATTACAACGGTATGCGCACTTTGCCCCTAGGCCGTTCTAGTTATTCGTGTCGAGCATCAGAACTGCGAAAATTCTGAGTTTCTCAAGCGTTTCTTACCTCCAAACTGCCATATCTCGCGAACGGATTGACCAATCCCCAAAATTTCTGTTGCATCTGAAAGTAGAAACTCGCCCGATTACAAAGGTGGGTATAGTTTTCCCCTAGGCCGTTCTAGTTATTCGTGTCGAGCATCAGAACTGCGAAAATTTTGAGTTTCTCAAGCGTTTCTTACATCCAAACTGCCATATCTCGCGAACGGATTGACCAATCCGCAAAATTTCTGTTGCATCTGAAAGTAGACACTCGCCCGATTACAACGGCATGCGCACTTTTCCCCTAGGTCGTTCTAGTTATTCGTGTCGAGCATCAGAATTGCGAAAATTTTGAGTTTCTCAAGCGTTTCTTATCTCCAAACTGCCATATCTCGCGAACGGATTGATCAATCCGCAAAATTTCTGTGTCATCTGAAAGTAGAAACTCGCCCGATTACAACGGTATGCGTACTTCTCCCCTAGGCCGTTCTAGTCATTCGTTTCGAGCATCAGAACTGCGAAAATTTTGAGTTTCTCAAGCGTTTCTTATCTCCAAACTGCCATATCTCGCGAACGGATTGATCAATCCGCAAAATTTCTGTTGCATCTGAAAGTAGAAACTCGCCCGATTACAACGGTAGGTGTAGTTTTCCCCTAGGCCGTTCTAGTTATTCGTGTCGAGCATCAGAATTGCGAAAATTTTGAGTTTCTCAAGCGTTTCTTACCTCCAAACTGCCATATCTCGCGAACGGATTGACCAATCCGCAAAATTTCTGTTGCATCTGAAAGTAGAAACTCGCCCGATTACAACGGAATGCGCACTTTGCCCCTAGGCCGTTCTAGTTATTCATGTCGAGCATCAGAAATGCGAAAATTTTGAGTTTCTCAAGCGTTTCTTACATCCAAACTGCCATATCTCCCGAACGGATTGACCAATCCGCAAAATTTCTGTTGCATCTGAAAGTAGAAACTCGCCCGATTACAACGGTAGGTGTAGTTTTCCCCTAGGCCGTTCTAGTTATTCGTTTCGAGCATCAGAACTGCGAAAATTTTGAGTTTCTCAAGCGTTTCTTACCTCCAAACTGCCATATCTCGCGAACGGATTGAGCAATCCGCAAAATTTCTGTTGTATCTGAAAGTAGAAACTCGCCCGATTACAAAGGTATGCGCACTTTTCCCCTAGGCCGTTCTAGTTATTCGTGTCGAGCATCAGAACTGCGAAAATTTTGAGTCTCTCAAGCGTTTCTTGCCTCCAAACTGCCATATCTCGCGACCGGATTGACCAATCCGCAAAATTTCTGTTGCATCTGAAAGTAGAAACTCGCCCGATTACAACGGTATGCGTACTTTTCCCCTAGGCCGTTCTAGTTACTCGTTTCGAGCATCAGAACTGCGAAAATTTTGAGTTTCTCAAGCGTTTCTTATCACGAAACTGCCATATCTCGCGAACGGATTGATCAATCCGCAAAATTTCTGTTGCATCTGAAAGTAGACACTCGCCCGATTACAACGGTATGCGCACTTTTCCCCTAGGCCGTTCTAGTTATTCGTGTCGGGCATCAGAATTGCGAAAATTTTGAGTTTCTCAAGCGTTTCTTATCTCCAAACTGCCATATCTCGCGAACGGATTGATCAATCCGCAAAATTTCTGTGTCATCTGAAAGTAGAAACTCGCCCGATTACAACGGTATGCGTACTTCTCCCCTAGGCCGTTCTAGTCATTCGTTTCGAGCATCAGAACTGCGAAAATTTTGAGTTTCTCAAGCGTTTCTTATCTCCAAACTGCCATATCTCGCGAACGGATTGATCAATCCGCAAAATTTCTGTTGCATCTGAAAGTAGAAACTCGCCCGATTACAACGGTATGCGCACTTTTCCCCTAGGCCATTCTAGTTATTCGTTTCGAGCATCAGAAATGCGAAAATTTTGAGGTCCTCAAGCGTTTCTTAAATCCAAACGGCCATATCTCGCGAACGGATTGACCAATCCGCAAAATTTCTGTTGCATCTGAAAGTAGAAACTCGCCCGATTACAACGGTATGCGCACTTTTCCCCTAGGCCGTTCTAGTTATTCGTGTCGAGCATCAGAACTGCGAAAATTTTGAGTTTCTCAAGCGTTCCTTACCTCCAAACTGCCATATCACGCGAACGGATTGACCAATCCGCAAAATTTCTGCTGCATCTGAAAGTAGACACTCGCCCGATTACAACGGTATGCGTACTTTTCTCCTAGGCGGTTCTAGTTATTCGTTTGGAGCATCAGAACTGCTAAAATTTTGAGTTTCTCAAGCGCTTCTTACCTCCAAACTGCCATATCTCGCGAACGGATTTACCAATCCGCAAAATTTCTGTTGCTTCTGAAAGTAGAAACTCGCCCGATTACAACGGTAGGTGTAATTTTCCCCTAGGCCGCTCTAGTTATTCGTGTCGAGCATCAGAACTGCGAAAATTTTGAGTTTCTCAAGCGTTTCTTACCTCCAAACTGCCATATCTCGCGAACGGATTGACCAATCCGCAAAATTTCTGTTGCATCTGAAAGTAGAAACACGCCCGATTACAACGGTATGCGCACTTTGCCCCTAGGCCGTTCTAGTTATTCGTGTCGAGCATCAGAACTGCGAAAATTCTGAGTTTCTCAAGCGTTTCTTACCTCCAAACTGCCATATCTCGCGAACGGATTGACCAATCCCCAAAATTTCTGTTGCATCTGAAAGTAGAAACTCGCCCGATTACAAAGGTGGGTATAGTTTTCCCCTAGGCCGTTCTAGTTATTCGTGTCGAGCATCAGAACTGCGAAAATTTTGAGTTTCTCAAGCGTTTCTTACATCCAAACTGCCATATCTCGCGAACGGATTGACCAATCCGCAAAATTTCTGTTGCATCTGAAAGTAGACACTCGCCCGATTACAACGGCATGCGCACTTTTCCCCTAGGCCGTTCTAGTTATTCGTGTCGAGCATCAGAATTGCGAAAATTTTGAGTTTCTCAAGCGTTTCTTACCTCCAAACTGCCATATCTCGCGAACGGATTGACCAATCCGCAAAATTTCTGTTGCATCTGAAAGTAGACACTCGCCCGATTACAACGGAATGCGCACTTTGCCCCTAGGCCGTTCTAGTTATTCATGTCGAGCATCAGAAATGCGAAAATTTTGAGTTTCTCAAGCGTTTCTTACCTCCAAACTGCCATATCTCCCGAACGGATTGACCAATCCGCAAAATTTCTGTTGCATCTGAAAGTAGAAACTCGCCCGATTACAACGGTAGGTGTAGTTTTCCCCTAGGCCGTTCTAGTTATTCGTTTCGAGCATCAGAACTGCGAAAATTTTGAGTTTCTCAAGCGTTTCTTACCTCCAAACTGCCATATCTCGCGAACGGATTGAGCAATCCGCAAAATTTCTGTTGTATCTGAAAGTAGAAACTCGCCCGATTACAAAGGTATGCGCACTTTTCCCCTAGGCCGTTCTAGTTATTCGTGTCGAGCATCAGAACTGCGAAAATTTTGAGTTTCTCAAGCGTTTCTTACCTCCAAACTGCCATATCTCGCGAACGGATTGACCAATCCGCAAAATTTCTGTTGCTTCTGAAAGTAGATACTCGCCCGATTACAACGGTATGCGCACTTTGCCCCTAGGCCGTTCTAGTTATTCATGTCGAGCATCAGAAATGCGAAAATTTTGAGTTTCTCAAGCGTTTCTTATCTCCAAACTGCCATATCTCGCGAACGGATTGATCAATCCGCAAAATTTCTGTTGCATCTGAAAGTAGAAACTCGCCCGATTACAACGGTATGCGCACTTTTCCCCTAGGCCATTCTAGTTATTCGTTTCGAGCATCAGAAATGCGAAAATTTTGAGGTCCTCAAGCGTTTCTTAAATCCAAACGGCCATATCTCGCGAACGGATTGACCAATCCGCAAAATTTCTGTTGCATCTGAAAGTAGAAACTCGCCCGACTACAACGGTAGGTGTAGTTTTCCCCTAGGCCGTTCCAGTTATTCATTTCGAGCATCAGAACTGCGAAAATTTTGAGTTTCTCAAGCGTTTCTTACCTCCAAACTGCCATATCTCGCGAACGGATTGACCAATCCGCAAAATTTCTGTTGCATCTGAAAGTAGAAACTCGCCCGATTACAACGGTATGCGTACTTTTACCCTAGGCCGTTCTAGTTACTCGTTTCGAGCATCAGAACTGCGAAAATTTTGAGTTTCTCAAGCGTTTCTTACCTCCAAACTGCCATATGTCGGGAACGGATTGACCAATCCGCAAAATTTCTGTTGCATCTGAAAGTAGAAACTCGCCCGATTACGACGGTATGCGCACTTTTCCCATAGGGCGTTCTTGTTATTCGTTTCGAGCATCAGAACTGCGAAAATTTTGAGTTTCTCAAGCGTTTCTTATCACGAAACTGCCATATCTCGCGAACGGATTGATCAATCCGCAAAATTTCTGTTGCATCTGAAAGTAGACACTCGCCCGATTACAACGGTATGCGCACTTTTCCCCTAGGCCGTTCTAGTTATTCGTGTCGGGCATCAGAATTGCGAAAATTTTGAGTTTCTCAAGCGTTTCTTATCTCCAAACTGCCATATCTCGCGAACGGATTGATCAATCCGCAAAATTTCTGTGTCATCTGAAAGTAGAAACTCGCCCGATTACAACGGTATGCGTACTTCTCCCCTAGGCCGTTCTAGTCATTCGTTTCGAGCATCAGAACTGCGAAAATTTTGAGTTTCTCAAGCGTTTCTTATCTCCAAACTGCCATATCTCGCGAACGGATTGATCAATCCGCAAAATTTCTGTTGCATCTGAAAGTAGAAACTCGCCCGATTACAACGGTATGCGCACTTTTCCCCTAGGCCATTCTAGTTATTCGTTTCGAGCATCAGAAATGCGAAAATTTTGAGGTCCTCAAGCGTTTCTTAAATCCAAACGGCCATATCTCGCGAACGGATTGACCAATCCGCAAAATTTCTGTTGCATCTGAAAGTAGAAACTCGCCCGATTACAACGGTATGCGCACTTTTCCCCTAGGCCGTTCTAGTTATTCGTGTCGAGCATCAGAACTGCGAAAATTTTGAGTTTCTCAAGCGTTCCTTACCTCCAAACTGCCATATCACGCGAACGGATTGACCAATCCGCAAAATTTCTGCTGCATCTGAAAGTAGACACTCGCCCGATTACAACGGTATGCGTACTTTTCTCCTAGGCGGTTCTAGTTATTCGTTTGGAGCATCAGAACTGCTAAAATTTTGAGTTTCTCAAGCGCTTCTTACCTCCAAACTGCCATATCTCGCGAACGGATTTACCAATCCGCAAAATTTCTGTTGCTTCTGAAAGTAGAAACTCGCCCGATTACAACGGTAGGTGTAATTTTCCCCTAGGCCGCTCTAGTTATTCGTGTCGAGCATCAGAACTGCGAAAATTTTGAGTTTCTCAAGCGTTTCTTACCTCCAAACTGCCATATCTCGCGAACGGATTGACCAATCCGCAAAATTTCTGTTGCATCTGAAAGTAGAAACACGCCCGATTACAACGGTATGCGCACTTTGCCCCTAGGCCGTTCTAGTTATTCGTGTCGAGCATCAGAACTGCGAAAATTCTGAGTTTCTCAAGCGTTTCTTACCTCCAAACTGCCATATCTCGCGAACGGATTGACCAATCCCCAAAATTTCTGTTGCATCTGAAAGTAGAAACTCGCCCGATTACAAAGGTGGGTATAGTTTTCCCCTAGGCCGTTCTAGTTATTCGTGTCGAGCATCAGAACTGCGAAAATTTTGAGTTTCTCAAGCGTTTCTTACATCCAAACTGCCATATCTCGCGAACGGATTGACCAATCCGCAAAATTTCTGTTGCATCTGAAAGTAGACACTCGCCCGATTACAACGGCATGCGCACTTTTCCCCTAGGTCGTTCTAGTTATTCGTGTCGAGCATCAGAATTGCGAAAATTTTGAGTTTCTCAAGCGTTTCTTATCTCCAAACTGCCATATCTCGCGAACGGATTGATCAATCCGCAAAATTTCTGTGTCATCTGAAAGTAGAAACTCGCCCGATTACAACGGTATGCGTACTTCTCCCCTAGGCCGTTCTAGTCATTCGTTTCGAGCATCAGAACTGCGAAAATTTTGAGTTTCTCAAGCGTTTCTTATCTCCAAACTGCCATATCTCGCGAACGGATTGATCAATCCGCAAAATTTCTGTTGCATCTGAAAGTAGAAACTCGCCCGATTACAACGGTAGGTGTAGTTTTCCCCTAGGCCGTTCTAGTTATTCGTGTCGAGCATCAGAATTGCGAAAATTTTGAGTTTCTCAAGCGTTTCTTACCTCCAAACTGCCATATCTCGCGAACGGATTGACCAATCCGCAAAATTTCTGTTGCATCTGAAAGTAGAAACTCGCCCGATTACAACGGAATGCGCACTTTGCCCCTAGGCCGTTCTAGTTATTCATGTCGAGCATCAGAAATGCGAAAATTTTGAGTTTCTCAAGCGTTTCTTACATCCAAACTGCCATATCTCCCGAACGGATTGACCAATCCGCAAAATTTCTGTTGCATCTGAAAGTAGAAACTCGCCCGATTACAACGGTAGGTGTAGTTTTCCCCTAGGCCGTTCTAGTTATTCGTTTCGAGCATCAGAACTGCGAAAATTTTGAGTTTCTCAAGCGTTTCTTACCTCCAAACTGCCATATCTCGCGAACGGATTGAGCAATCCGCAAAATTTCTGTTGTATCTGAAAGTAGAAACTCGCCCGATTACAAAGGTATGCGCACTTTTCCCCTAGGCCGTTCTAGTTATTCGTGTCGAGCATCAGAACTGCGAAAATTTTGAGTCTCTCAAGCGTTTCTTGCCTCCAAACTGCCATATCTCGCGACCGGATTGACCAATCCGCAAAATTTCTGTTGCATCTGAAAGTAGAAACTCGCCCGATTACAACGGTATGCGTACTTTTCCCCTAGGCCGTTCTAGTTACTCGTTTCGAGCATCAGAACTGCGAAAATTTTGAGTTTCTCAAGCGTTTCTTATCACGAAACTGCCATATCTCGCGAACGGATTGATCAATCCGCAAAATTTCTGTTGCATCTGAAAGTAGACACTCGCCCGATTACAACGGTATGCGCACTTTTCCCCTAGGCCGTTCTAGTTATTCGTGTCGGGCATCAGAATTGCGAAAATTTTGAGTTTCTCAAGCGTTTCTTATCTCCAAACTGCCATATCTCGCGAACGGATTGATCAATCCGCAAAATTTCTGTGTCATCTGAAAGTAGAAACTCGCCCGATTACAACGGTATGCGTACTTCTCCCCTAGGCCGTTCTAGTCATTCGTTTCGAGCATCAGAACTGCGAAAATTTTGAGTTTCTCAAGCGTTTCTTATCTCCAAACTGCCATATCTCGCGAACGGATTGATCAATCCGCAAAATTTCTGTTGCATCTGAAAGTAGAAACTCGCCCGATTACAACGGTATGCGCACTTTTCCCCTAGGCCATTCTAGTTATTCGTTTCGAGCATCAGAAATGCGAAAATTTTGAGGTCCTCAAGCGTTTCTTAAATCCAAACGGCCATATCTCGCGAACGGATTGACCAATCCGCAAAATTTCTGTTGCATCTGAAAGTAGAAACTCGCCCGATTACAACGGTATGCGCACTTTTCCCCTAGGCCGTTCTAGTTATTCGTGTCGAGCATCAGAACTGCGAAAATTTTGAGTTTCTCAAGCGTTCCTTACCTCCAAACTGCCATATCACGCGAACGGATTGACCAATCCGCAAAATTTCTGCTGCATCTGAAAGTAGACACTCGCCCGATTACAACGGTATGCGTACTTTTCTCCTAGGCGGTTCTAGTTATTCGTTTGGAGCATCAGAACTGCTAAAATTTTGAGTTTCTCAAGCGCTTCTTACCTCCAAACTGCCATATCTCGCGAACGGATTTACCAATCCGCAAAATTTCTGTTGCTTCTGAAAGTAGAAACTCGCCCGATTACAACGGTAGGTGTAATTTTCCCCTAGGCCGCTCTAGTTATTCGTGTCGAGCATCAGAACTGCGAAAATTTTGAGTTTCTCAAGCGTTTCTTACCTCCAAACTGCCATATCTCGCGAACGGATTGACCAATCCGCAAAATTTCTGTTGCATCTGAAAGTAGAAACACGCCCGATTACAACGGTATGCGCACTTTGCCCCTAGGCCGTTCTAGTTATTCGTGTCGAGCATCAGAACTGCGAAAATTCTGAGTTTCTCAAGCGTTTCTTACCTCCAAACTGCCATATCTCGCGAACGGATTGACCAATCCCCAAAATTTCTGTTGCATCTGAAAGTAGAAACTCGCCCGATTACAAAGGTGGGTATAGTTTTCCCCTAGGCCGTTCTAGTTATTCGTGTCGAGCATCAGAACTGCGAAAATTTTGAGTTTCTCAAGCGTTTCTTACATCCAAACTGCCATATCTCGCGAACGGATTGACCAATCCGCAAAATTTCTGTTGCATCTGAAAGTAGACACTCGCCCGATTACAACGGCATGCGCACTTTTCCCCTAGGCCGTTCTAGTTATTCGTGTCGAGCATCAGAATTGCGAAAATTTTGAGTTTCTCAAGCGTTTCTTACCTCCAAACTGCCATATCTCGCGAACGGATTGACCAATCCGCAAAATTTCTGTTGCATCTGAAAGTAGACACTCGCCCGATTACAACGGAATGCGCACTTTGCCCCTAGGCCGTTCTAGTTATTCATGTCGAGCATCAGAAATGCGAAAATTTTGAGTTTCTCAAGCGTTTCTTACCTCCAAACTGCCATATCTCCCGAACGGATTGACCAATCCGCAAAATTTCTGCTGCATCTGAAAGTAGAAACTCGCCCGATTACAACGGTAGGTGTAGTTTTCCCCTAGGCCGTTCTAGTTATTCGTTTCGAGCATCAGAACTGCGAAAATTTTGAGTTTCTCAAGCGTTTCTTACCTCCAAACTGCCATATCTCGCGAACGGATTGAGCAATCCGCAAAATTTCTGTTGTATCTGAAAGTAGAAACTCGCCCGATTACAAAGGTATGCGCACTTTTCCCCTAGGCCGTTCTAGTTATTCGTGTCGAGCATCAGAACTGCGAAAATTTTGAGTCTCTCAAGCGTTTCTTGCCTCCAAACTGCCATATCTCGCGACCGGATTGACCAATCCGCAAAATTTCTGTTGCATCTGAAAGTAGAAACTCGCCCGATTACAACGGTATGCGTACTTTTCCCCTAGGCCGTTCTAGTTACTCGTTTCGAGCATCAGAACTGCGAAAATTTTGAGTTTCTCAAGCGTTTCTTATCTCCAAACTGCCATATCTCGCGAACGGATTGATCAATCCGAAAAATTTCTGTTGCGTCTGAAAGTAGAAACTCGCCCGATTACAACGGTATGCGTACTTTTCTCCTAGGCGGTTCTAGTTATTCGTTTCGAGCATCAGAACTGCGAAAGTTTTGAGTTTCTCAAGCGTTTCTTACCTCCAAACTGCCATATCTCGCGAACGGATTGACCAATCCGCAAAATTTCTGTTGCATCTGAAAGTAGAAACACGCCCGATTACAACGGTATGCGCACTTTGCCCCTAGGCCGTTCTAGTTATTCGTGTCGAGCATCAGAACTGCGAAAATTCTGAGTTTCTCAAGCGTTTCTTACCTCCAAACTGCCATATCTCGCGAACGGATTGACCAATCCCCAAAATTTCTGTTGCATCTGAAAGTAGAAACTCGCCCGATTACAAAGGTGGGTATAGTTTTCCCCTAGGCCGTTCTAGTTATTCGTGTCGAGCATCAGAACTGCGAAAATTTTGAGTTTCTCAAGCGTTTCTTACATCCAAACTGCCATATCTCGCGAACGGATTGACCAATCCGCAAAATTTCTGTTGCATCTGAAAGTAGACACTCGCCCGATTACAACGGCATGCGCACTTTTCCCCTAGGCCGTTCTAGTTATTCGTGTCGAGCATCAGAATTGCGAAAATTTTGAGTTTCTCAAGCGTTTCTTATCTCCAAACTGCCATATCTCGCGAACGGATTGATCAATCCGCAAAATTTCTGTGTCATCTGAAAGTAGAAACTCGCCCGATTACAACGGTATGCGTACTTCTCCCCTAGGCCGTTCTAGTCATTCGTTTCGAGCATCAGAACTGCGAAAATTTTGAGTTTCTCAAGCGTTTCTTATCTCCAAACTGCCATATCTCGCGAACGGATTGATCAATCCGCAAAATTTCTGTTGCATCTGAAAGTAGAAACTCGCCCGATTACAACGGTAGGTGTAGTTTTCCCCTAGGCCGTTCTAGTTATTCGTGTCGAGCATCAGAATTGCGAAAATTTTGAGTTTCTCAAGCGTTTCTTACCTCCAAACTGCCATATCTCGCGAACGGATTGACCAATCCGCAAAATTTCTGTTGCATCTGAAAGTAGAAACTCGCCCGATTACAACGGAATGCGCACTTTGCCCCTAGGCCGTTCTAGTTATTCATGTCGAGCATCAGAAATGCGAAAATTTTGAGTTTCTCAAGCGTTTCTTACCTCCAAACTGCCATATCTCCCGAACGGATTGACCAATCCGCAAAATTTCTGTTGCATCTGAAAGTAGAAACTCGCCCGATTACAACGGTAGGTGTAGTTTTCCCCTAGGCCGTTCTAGTTATTCGTTTCGAGCATCAGAACTGCGAAAATTTTGAGTTTCTCAAGCGTTTCTTACCTCCAAACTGCCATATCTCGCGAACGGATTGAGCAATCCGCAAAATTTCTGTTGTATCTGAAAGTAGAAACTCGCCCGATTACAAAGGTATGCGCACTTTTCCCCTAGGCCGTTCTAGTTATTCGTGTCGAGCATCAGAACTGCGAAAATTTTGAGTCTCTCAAGCGTTTCTTGCCTCCAAACTGCCATATCTCGCGACCGGATTGACCAATCCGCAAAATTTCTGTTGCATCTGAAAGTAGAAACTCGCCCGATTACAACGGTATGCGTACTTTTCCCCTAGGCCGTTCTAGTTACTCGTTTCGAGCATCAGAACTGCGAAAATTTTGAGTTTCTCAAGCGTTTCTTATCTCCAAACTGCCATATCTCGCGAACGGATTGATCAATCCGAAAAATTTCTGTTGCGTCTGAAAGTAGAAACTCGCCCGATTACAACGGTATGCGTACTTTTCTCCTAGGCGGTTCTAGTTATTCGTTTCGAGCATCAGAACTGCGAAAGTTTTGAGTTTCTCAAGCGTTTCTTACCTCCAAACTGCCATATCTCGCGAACGGATTGACCAATCCGCAAAATTTCTGTTGCATCTGAAAGTAGAAACTCGCCCGATTACAACGGTATGCGCACTTTTCCCCTAGGCCGTTCTAGTTACTCGTTTCGAGCATCAAAACTGCGAAAATTTTGAGTTTCTCAAGCGTTTCTTATCTCCAAACTGCCATATCTCGCGAACGGATTGATCAATCCGCAAAATTTCTGTTGCATCTGAAAGTAGAAACTCGCCCGATTACAACGGTATGCGCACTTTTCCCCTAGGCCATTCTAGTTATTCGTTTCGAGCATCAGAAATGCGAAAATTTTGAGGTCCTCAAGCGTTTCTTAAATCCAAACGGCCATATCTCGCGAACGGATTGACCAATCCGCAAAATTTCTGTTGCATCTGAAAGTAGAAACTCGCCCGATTACGAAGGTAGGTGTAGTTTTCCCCTAGGCCGTTCTAGTTATTCGTGTCGAGCATCAGAACTGCGAAAATTTTGAGTTTCTCAAGCGTATCTTACCTCCAAACTGCCATATCTCGCGACCGGATTGACCAATCCGCAAAATTTCTGTTGCATCTGAAAGTAGAAACTCGCCCGATTACAACGGTATGCGCACTTTTCCCCTAGGCCATTCTAGTTATTCGTTTCGAGCATCAGAAATGCGAAAAATTTGAGGTCCAAAAGCGTTTCTTAAATCCAAACGGCCATATCTCGCGAACGGATTGACCAATCCGCAAAATTTCTGTTGCATCTGAAAGTAGAAACTCGCCCGATTACGAAGGTAGGTGTAGTTTTCCCCTAGGCCGTTCTAGTTATTCGTGTCGAGCATCAGAACTGCGAAAATTTTGAGTTTCTCAAGCGTATCTTACCTCCAAACTGCCATATCTCGCTACCGGATTGACCAATCCGCAAAATTTCTGTTGCATCTGAAAGTAGAAACTCGCCCGATTACAACGGTATGCGCACTTTTCCCCTAGGCCATTCTAGTTATTCGTTTCGAGCATCAGAAATGCGAAAAATTTGAGGTCCTCAAGCGTTTCTTAAATCCAAACGGCCATATCTCGCGAACGGATTGACCAATCCGCAAAATTTCTGTTGCATCTGAAAGTAGAAACTCGCCCGATTACGAAGGTAGGTGTAGTTTTCCCCTAGGCCGTTCTAGTTATTCGTGTCGAGCATCAGAACTGCGAAAATTTTGAGTTTCTCAAGCGTATCTTACCTCCAAACTGCCATATCTCGCGACCGGATTGACCAATCCGCAAAATTTCTGTTGCATCTGAAAGTAGAAACTCGCCCGATTACAACGGTATGCGTACTTTTCCCCTAGGCCGTTCTAGTTATTCGTTTCGAGCATCAGAACTGCGAAAATTTTGAGTTTCTCAAGCGTTTCTTTCCTCGAAACTGCCATATCTCGCGAACGGATTGAGCAATCCGCAAAATTTCTGTTGTATCTGAAAGTAGAAACTCGCCCGATTACAAAGGTATGCGCACTTTTCCCCTAGGCCGTTCTAGTTATTCGTGTCGAGCATCAGAACTGCGAAAATTTTGAGTCTCTCAAGCGTTTCTTGCCTCCAAACTGCCATATCTCGCGATCGGATTGACCAATCCGCAAAATTTCTGTTGCATCTGAAAGTAGAAACTCGCCCGATTACAACGGTATGCGTACTTTTCCCCTAGGCCGTTCTAGTTACTCGTTTCGAGCATCAGAACTGCGAAAATTTTGAGTTTCTCAAGCGTTTCTTATCTCCAAACTGCCATATCTCGCGAACGGATTGATCAATCCGAAAAATTTCTGTTGCGTCTGAAAGTAGAAACTCGCCCGATTACAACGGTATGCGTACTTTTCTCCTAGGCGGTTCTAGTTATTCGTTTCGAGCATCAGAACTGCGAAAGTTTTGAGTTTCTCAAGCGTTTCTTACCTCCAAACTGCCATATCTCGCGAACGGATTGACCAATCCGCAAAATTTCTGTTGCATCTGAAAGTAGAAACTCGCCCGATTACAACGGTATGCGTACTTTTCCCCTAGGCCGTTCTAGTTACTCGTTTCGAGCATCAGAACTGCGAAAATTTTGAGTTTCTCAAGCGTTTCTTATCTCCAAACTGCCATATCTCGCGAACGGATTGATCAATCCGCAAAATTTCTGTTGCATCTGAAAGTAGAAACTCGCCCGATTACAACGGTAGGTGTAGTTTTCCCCTAGGCCGCTCTAGTTATTCGTGTCGAGCATCAGAACTGCGAAAATTTTGAGTTTCTCAAGCGTTTCTTACCTCCAAACTGCCATATCTCGCGAACGGATTGACCAATCCGCAAAATTTCTGTTGCTTCTGAAAGTAGATACTCGCCCGATTACAACGGTATGCGCACTTTGCCCCTAGGCCGTTCTAGTTATTCATGTCGAGCATCAGAAATGCGAAAATTTTGAGTTTCTCAAGCGTTTCTTATCTCCAAACTGCCATATCTCGCGAACGGATTGATCAATCCGCAAAATTTCTGTTGCATCTGAAAGTAGAAACTCGCCCGATTACAACGGTATGCGCACTTTTCCCCTAGGCCATTCTAGTTATTCGTTTCGAGCATCAGAAATGCGAAAATTTTGAGGTCCTCAAGCGTTTCTTAAATCCAAACGGCCATATCTCGCGAACGGATTGACCAATCCGCAAAATTTCTGTTGCATCTGAAAGTAGAAACTCGCCCGATTACAACGGTAGGTGTAGTTTTCCCCTAGGCCGTTCCAGTTATTCATTTCGAGCATCAGAACTGCGAAAATTTTGAGTTTCTCAAGCGTTTCTTACCTCCAAACTGCCATATCTCGCGAACGGATTGACCAATCCGCAAAATTTCTGTTGCTTCTGAAATTAGAAACTCGACCGATTACAACGGTATGCGTGCTTTTCCCCTAGGCGCTTCTAGTTATTCGTTTCGAGCATCAGAACTGCGAAAATTTTGAGTTTCTCAAGCGTTTCTTACCTCCTAACTGCCATATCTCGCGAACGGATTGACCAATTCGCAAAATTTCTGTTGCATCTAAAAGTAGAAACATGCCCGATTACAACGGTATGCGTACTTTTCCCCTAGGCCGTTCTAGTTACTCGTTTCGAGCATCAGAACTGCGAAAATTTTGAGTTTCTCAAGCGTTTCTTATCTCCAAACTGCCATATCTCGCGAACGGATTGATCAATCCGCAAAATTTCTGTTGCATCTGAAAGTAGAAACTCGCCCGATTACGAAGGTAGGTGTAGTTTTCCCCTAGGCCGTTCTAGTTATTCGTGTCGAGCATCAGAACTGCGAAAATTTTGAGTTTCTCAAGCGTTTCTTACCTCCAAACTGCCATATCTCGCGAACGGATTGACCAATCCGCAAAATTTCTGTTGCATCTGAAAGTAGAAACTCGCCCGATTACAACGGTATGCGTACTTTTCCCCTAGGCCGTTCTAGTTACTCGTTTCGAGCATCAGAACTGCGAAAATTTTGAGTTTCTCAAGCGTTTCTTATCTCCAAACTGCCATATCTCGCGAACGGATTGATCAATCCGCAAAATTTCTGTTGCATCTGAAAGTAGAAACTCGCCCGATTACAACGGTAGGTGTAGTTTTCCCCTAGGCCGCTCTAGTTATTCGTGTCGAGCATCAGAACTGCGAAAATTTTGAGTTTCTCAAGCGTTTCTTACCTCCAAACTGCCATATCTCGCGAACGGATTGACCAATCCGCAAAATTTCTGTTGCTTCTGAAAGTAGATACTCGCCCGATTACAACGGTATGCGCACTTTGCCCCTAGGCCGTTCTAGTTATTCATGTCGAGCATCAGAAATGCGAAAATTTTGAGTTTCTCAAGCGTTTCTTATCTCCAAACTGCCATATCTCGCGAACGGATTGATCAATCCGCAAAATTTCTGTTGCATCTGAAAGTAGAAACTCGCCCGATTACAACGGTATGCGCACTTTTCCCCTAGGCCATTCTAGTTATTCGTTTCGAGCATCAGAAATGCGAAAATTTTGAGGTCCTCAAGCGTTTCTTAAATCCAAACGGCCATATCTCGCGAACGGATTGACCAATCCGCAAAATTTCTGTTGCATCTGAAAGTAGAAACTCGCCCGATTACAACGGTAGGTGTAGTTTTCCCCTAGGCCGTTCCAGTTATTCATTTCGAGCATCAGAACTGCGAAAATTTTGAGTTTCTCAAGCGTTTCTTACCTCCAAACTGCCATATCTCGCGAACGGATTGACCAATCCGCAAAATTTCTGTTGCTTCTGAAATTAGAAACTCGACCGATTACAACGGTATGCGTGCTTTTCCCCTAGGCGCTTCTAGTTATTCGTTTCGAGCATCAGAACTGCGAAAATTTTGAGTTTCTCAAGCGTTTCTTACCTCCTAACTGCCATATCTCGCGAACGGATTGACCAATTCGCAAAATTTCTGTTGCATCTAAAAGTAGAAACATGCCCGATTACAACGGTATGCGTACTTTTCCCCTAGGCCGTTCTGGTTACTCGTTTCGAGCATCAGAACTGCGAAAATTTTGAGTTTCTCAAGCGTTTCTTATCTCCAAACTGCCATATCTCGCGAACGGATTGATCAATCCGCAAAATTTCTGTTGCATCTGAAAGTAGAAACTCGCCCGATTACGAAGGTAGGTGTAGTTTTCCCCTAGGCCGTTCTAGTTATTCGTGTCGAGCATCAGAACTGCGAAAATTTTGAGTTTCTCAAGCGTTTCTTACCTCCAAACTGCCATATCTCGCGAACGGATTGACCAATCCGCAAAATTTCTGTTGCATCTGAAAGCAGAAACTCGCCCGATTACAACGGTATGCGCACTTTGCCCCTAGGCCGTTGTAGTTATTCGTGTCGAGCATCAGAACTGCGAAAATTTTGAGTTTCTCAAGCGTATCTTACCTCCAAACTGCCATATCTCGCGAACGGATTGATCAATCCGCAAAATTTCTGTTGCATCTGAAAGTAGAAACTCGCTCGATTACAACGGTATGCGCACTTTTCCCCTAGGCCGTTCTAGTCATTCGTTTCGAGCATCAGAACTGCGAAAATTTTGAGTTTCGCAAGCGTTTCTCATCTCCAAACTGCCATATCTCGCGAACGGATTGATCAATCCGCAAAATTTCTGTTGCATCTTAAAGTAGAAACTCGCCCGATTACAACGGTATGCGCACTTTTCCCCTAGGCCGTTCTAGTTATTCGTTTCGAGCATCAGAAATGCGAAAATTTTGAGGTTCTCAAGCGTTTCTTAAATCCAAACGGCCATATCTCGCGAACGGATTGACCAATCAGCAAAATTTCTATTGCATCTGAAAGTAGAAACTCGCCCGCTTACAACGGTAGGTGTAGTTTTCCCCTAGGCCGCTCTAGTTATTCGTGTCGAGCATCAGAACTGCGAAAATTTTGAGTTTCTCAAGCGTTTCTTACCTCCAAACTGCCATATCTCGCGAACGGATTGACCAATCCGCAAAACTTCTGTTGCATCTGAAAGTAGAAACTCGCCCGATTACAACGGTATGCGCACTTTGCCCCTAGGCCGTTCTAGTTATTCATGTCGAGCATCAGAACTGCGAAAATTTTGAGTTTCTCAAGCGATTCTTACCTCCAAACTGCCATATCTCGCGAACGGATTGACCAATCCGCAAAACTTCTGTTGCATCTGAAAGTAGAAACTCGCCCGATTACAACGGTATGCGCACTTTGCCCCTAGGCCGTTCTAGTTATTCATGTCGAGCATCAGAACTGCGAAAATTTTGAGTTTCTCAAGCGATTCTTACCTCCAAACTGCCATATCTCGCGAACGGATTGACCAATCCGCAAAATTTCTGTTGCATCTGAAAGTAGAAACTCGCCCGATTACAACGGTTGGTGTAGTTCTCCCCTAGGCCGTTCTAGTTATTCGTTTCGAGCATCAGATCTGCGAAAATTTTGAGTTTCTCAAGCGTTTCTTACCTCCAAACTGCCATATCTCGCGAACTGATTGACCAATCCGCAAAATTTCTGTTGCATCTGAAAGTAGAAACTCGCCCGATTACAACGGTATGCGCATTTTTCCCCTAGGCCGTTCTAGTTACTCGTTTCGAGCATCAAAACTGCGAAAATTTTGAGTTTCTCAAGCGTTTCTTATCTCCAAACTGCCATATCTCGCGAACGGATTGATCAATCCGCAAAATTTCTGTCCCATCTGAAAGTAGAAACTCGCCCGATTACAACGGAATGCGTACTTCTCCCCTAGGCCGCTCTAGTTATTCGTGTCGAGCATCAGAACTGCGAAAATTTTGAGTTTCTCAAGCGTTTCTTACCTCCAAACTGCCATATCTCGCGAACGGATTGACCAATCCGCAAAACTTCTGTTGCATCTGAAAGTAGAAACTCGCCCGATTACAACGGTATGCGCACTTTGCCCCTAGGCCGTTCTAGTTATTCATGTCGAGCATCAGAAATGCGAAAATTTTGAGTTTCTCAAGCGTTTCTTACCTCCAAACTGCCATATCTCGCGAACGGATTGACCAATCCGCAAAATTTCTGTTGCATCTGAAAGTAGAAACTCGCCCGATTACAACGGTATGCGCACTTTGCCCCTAGGCCGTTCTAGTTATTCGTGTCGAGCATCAGAACTGCGAAAATTTTGAGTTTCTCAAGCGTTTCTTACCTCCAAACTGCCACATCTCGCGACCGGATTGACCAATCCGCAAAATTTCTGTTGCATCTGAAAGTAGAAACTCGCCCGATTACAACGGTATGCGTACTTTTCCCCTAGGCCGTTCTAGTTATTCGTGTCGAGCATCAGAACTGCGAAAATTTTGAGTTTCTCAAGCGTTTCCTACCTCCAAACTGCCATATCTCGCGAACGGATTGACCAATCCGCAAAACTTCTGTTGCATCTGAAAGTAGAAACTCGCCCGATTACAACGGTATGCGCACTTTGCCCCTAGGCCGTTCTAGTTATTCATGTCGAGCATCAGAACTGCGAAAATTTTGAGTTTCTCAAGCGATTCTTACCTCCAAACTGCCATATCTCGCGAACGGATTGACCAATCCGCAAAATTTCTGTTGCTTCTGAAAGTAGAAACGCGCCCGATTACAACGGTATGCGCACTTTGCCCCTAGGCCGTTCTAGTTATTCATGTCGAGCATCAGAAATGCGAAAATTTTGAGTTTCTCAAGCGTTTCTTACCTCCAAACTGCCATATCTCGCGAACGGATTGACCAATCCGCAAAATTTCTGTTGCATCTGAAAGTAGAAACTCGCCCGATTACAACGGTATGCGCACTTTGCCCCTAGGCCGTTCTAGTTATTCGTGTCGAGCATCAGAACTGCGAAAATTTTGAGTTTCTCAAGCGTTTCTTACCTCCAAACTGCCATATCTCGCGAACGGATTGACCAATCCGCAAAACTTCTGTTGCATCTGAAAGTAGAAACTCGCCCGATTACAACGGTATGCGCACTTTGCCCCTGGCCGTTCTAGTTATTCATGTCGAGCATCAGAACTGCGAAAATTCTGAGTTTCTCAAGCGATTCTTACCTCCAAACTGCCATATCTCGCGAACGGATTGACCAATCCGCAAAATTTCTGTTGCATCTGAAAGTAGAAACTCGCCCGATTACAACGGTTGGTGTAGTTCTCCCCTAGGCCGTTCTAGTTATTCGTTTCGAGCATCAGATCTGCGAAAATTTTGAGTTTCTCAAGCGTTTCTTACCTCCAAACTGCCATATCTCGCGAACTGATTGACCAATCCGCAAAATTTCTGTTGCATCTGAAAGTAGAAACTCGCCCGATTACAACGGTATGCGCACTTTTCCCCTAGGCAGTTCTAGTTACTCGTTTCGAGCAGCAAAACTGCGAAAATTTTGAGTTTCTCAAGCGTTTCTTATCTCCAAACTGCCATATCTCGCGAACGGATTGACCAATCCGCAAAATTTCTGTTGCTTCTGAAAGTAGAAACGCGCCCGATTACAACGGTATGCGCACTTTGCCCCTAGGCCGTTCTAGTTATTCATGTCGAGCATCAGAAATGCGAAAATTTTGAGTTTCTCAAGCGTTTCTTACCTCCAAACTGCCATATCTCGCGAACGGATTGACCAATCCGCAAAATTTCTGTTGCATCTGAAAGTAGAAACTCGCCCGATTACAACGGTATGCGCACTTTACCCCTAGGCCGTTCTAGTTATTCGTGTCGAGCATCAGAACTGCGAAAATTTTGAGTTTCTCAAGCGTTTCTTACCTCCAAACTGCAATATCTCGCGAACGGATTGACCAATCCGCAAAATTTCTGTTGCATCTGAAAGTAGAAACTCGCCCGATTACAAAGGTGGGTATAGTTTTCCCCTAGGCCGTTCTAGTTATTCGTGTCGAGCATCAGAACTGCGAAAATTTTGAGTTTCTCAAGCGTTTCTTACCTCCAAACTGCCATATCTCGCGAACGGATTGACCAATCCGCAAAATTTCTGTTGCATCTGAAAGTAGACACTCGCCCGATTACAACGGTATGCGCACTTTTCCCCTAGGCCGTTCTAGTTATTCGTTTCGAGCATCAGAAATGCGAAAATTTTGAGGTTCTCAAGCGTTTCTTAAATCCAAACGGCCATATCTCGCGAACGGATTGACCAATCAGCAAAATTTCTATTGCATCTGAAAGTAGAAACTCGCCCGATTACAACGGTAGGTGTAATTTTCCCTAGCCGCTCTAGTTATTCGTGTCGAGCATCAGAACTGCGAAAATTTTGAGTTCTCAAGCGTTTCTTACCTCCAAACTGCCATATCTCGCGAACGGATTGACCAATCCGCAAAATTTCTGTTGCATCTGAAAGTAGAAACTCGACCGATTACAACGGTATGCGCACTTTGCCCCTAGGCCGTTCTAGTTATTCGTGTCGAGCATCAGAACTGCGAAAATTTTGAGTTTCTCAAGCGTTTCTTACCTCCAAACTGCCATATCTCGCGAACGGATTGACCAATCCGCAAAATTTCTGTTGCATCTGAAAGTAGAAACTCGCCCGATTACAAAGGTGGGTATAGTTTTCCCCTAGGCCGTTCTAGTTATTCGTGTCGAGCATCAGAACTGCGAAAATTTTGAGTTTCTCAAGCGTTTCTTACCTCCAAACTGCCATATCTCGCGAACGGATTGACCAATCCGCAAAACTTCTGTTGCATCTGAAAGTAGAAACTCGCCCGATTACAACGGTATGCGCACTTTGCCCCTAGGCCGTTCTAGTTATTCATGTCGAGCATCAGAACTGCGAAAATTTTGAGTTTCTCAAGCGATTCTTACCTCCAAACTGCCATATCTCGCGAACGGATTGACCAATCCGCAAAACTTCTGTTGCATCTGAAAGTAGAAACTCGCCCGATTACAACGGTATGCGCACTTTGCCCCTAGGCCGTTCTAGTTATTCAGTCGAGCATCAGAACTGCGAAAATTTTGAGTTTCTCAAGCGATTCTTACCTCCAAACTGCCATATCTCGCGAACGGATTGACCAATCCGCAAAATTTCTGTTGCATCTGAAAGTAGAAACTCGCCCGATTACAACGGTTGGTGTAGTTCTCCCCTAGGCCGTTCTAGTTATTCGTTTCGAGCATCAGATCTGCGAAAATTTTGAGTTTCTCAAGCGTTTCTTACCTCCAAACTGCCATATCTCGCGAACGGATTGACCAATCCGCAAAATTTCTGTTGCATCTGAAAGTAGAAACTCGCCCGATACAACGGTTGGTGAAGTTCTCCCCTAGGCCGTTCTAGTTATTCGTTTCGAGCATCAATCTGCGAAATTTTGAGTTTCTCAAGCGTTTCTTACCTCCAAACTGCCATATCTCGCGAACTGATTGACCAATCCGCAAAATTTCTGTGCATCTGAAAGTAGAAACTCGCCCGATTACAACGGAATGCGCACTTTCCCCTAGGCCGTTCTAGTTACTTCGTGTCGAGCATCAGAACTGCGAATATTTGAGTTTCTCAAGCGTTTCTTATCTCCAAACTGCCATATCTCGCGAACGGATTGATCAATCCGCAAAATTTCTGTCCCATCGTGAAAGTAGAAACTCGCCCGATTACAACGGAATGCGTACTTCTCCCCTAGGCCGCTCTAGTTATTCGTGTCGAGCATCAGAACTGCGAAAATTTTGAGTTTCTCAAGCGTTTCTTACCTCCAAACTGCCATATCTCGCGAACGGGAATGACCAATCCGCAAAACTTCTGTTTTCTGTTGCATCTGAAAGTAGAAACTCGCCCGATTACAACGGTATGCGCACTTTGCCCCTAGGCCGTTCTAGTTATTCGTGTCGAGCATCAGAACTGCGAAAATTTTGAGTTTCTCAAGCGTTTCTTACCTCCAAACTGCCACATCTCGCGACCGGATTGACCAATCCGCAAAATTTCTGTTGCATCTGAAAGTAGAAACTCGCCCGATTACAACGGTATGCGCACTTCTCCCCTAGGCCATTCTAGTTATTCGTTTCGAGCATCAGAAATGCGAAAATTTTGAGGTCCTCAAGCGTTTCTTAAATCCAAACGGCCATATCTCGCGAACGGATTGACCAATCCGCAAAATTTCTGTTGCATCTGAAAATAGAAACTCGCCCGATTACAACGGTAGGTTTAGTTTTCCCCTAGGCCGTTCCAGTTATTCATTTCGAGCATCAGAACTGCGAAAATTTTGAGTTTCTCAAGCGTTTCTTACCTCCAAACTGCCATATCTCGCGAACGGATTGACCAATCCGCAAAATTTCTGTTGCATCTAAAAGTAGAAACTCGCCCGATTACAACGGTATGCGTACTTTTCCCCTAGGCCGTTCTAGTTACTCGTTTCGAGCATCAGAACTGCGAAAATTTTGAGTTTCTCAAGCGTTTCTTACCTCCAAACTGCCATATCTCGCGAATGGATTGACCAATCCGCAAAATTTCTGTTGCATCTGAAAGTAGAAACTCGCCCGATTACAACGGTATGCGCACTTTTCCCCTAGGCCGTTCTAGTTATTCGTGTCGAGCATCAGAACTGCGAAAATTTTGAGTTTCTCAAGCGTTTCCTACCTCCAAACTGCCATATCTCGCGAACGGATTGACCAATCCGCAAAACTTCTGTTGCATCTGAAAGTAGAAACTCGCCCGATTACAACGGTATGCGCACTTTGCCCCTAGGCCGTTCTAGTTATTCATGTCGAGCATCAGAACTGCGAAAATTTTGAGTTTCTCAAGCGATTCTTACCTCCAAACTGCCATATCTCGCGAACGGATTGACCAATCCGCAAAATTTCTGTTGCTTCTGAAAGTAGAAACGCGCCCGATTACAACGGTATGCGCACTTTGCCCCTAGGCCGTTCTAGTTATTCATGTCGAGCATCAGAAATGCGAAAATTTTGAGTTTCTCAAGCGTTTCTTACCTCCAAACTGCCATATCTCGCGAACGGATTGACCAATCCGCAAAATTTCTGTTGCATCTGAAAGTAGAAACTCGCCCGATTACAACGGTATGCGCACTTTGCCCCTAGGCCGTTCTAGTTATTCGTGTCGAGCATCAGAACTGCGAAAATTTTGAGTTTCTCAAGCGTTTCTTACCTCCAAACTGCCATATCTCGCGAACGGATTGACCAATCCGCAAAACTTCTGTTGCATCTGAAAGTAGAAACTCGCCCGATTGCAACGGTATGCGCACTTTGCCCCTGGCCGTTCTAGTTATTCATGTCGAGCATCAGAACTGCGAAAATTCTGAGTTTCTCAAGCGATTCTTACCTCCAAACTGCCATATCTCGCGAACGGATTGACCAATCCGCAAAATTTCTGTTGCATCTGAAAGTAGAAACTCGCCCGATTACAACGGTTGGTGTAGTTCTCCCCTAGGCTGTTCTAGTTATTCGTTTCGAGCATCAGATCTGCGAAAATTTTGAGTTTCTCAAGCGTTTCTTACCTCCAAACTGCCATATCTCGCGAACTGATTGACCAATCCGCAAAATTTCTGTTGCATCTGAAAGTAGAAACTCGCCCGATTACAACGGTATGCGCACTTTTCCCCTAGGCCGTTCTAGTTACTCGTTTCGAGCATCAAAACTGCGAAAATTTTGAGTTTCTCAAGCGTTTCTTATCTCCAAACTGCCATATCTCGCGAACGGATTGACCAATCCGCAAAATTTCTGTTGCTTCTGAAAGTAGAAACGCGCCCGATTACAACGGTATGCGCACTTTGCCCCTAGGCCGTTCTAGTTATTCATGTCGAGCATCAGAAATGCGAAAATTTTGAGTTTCTCAAGCGTTTCTTACCTCCAAACTGCCATATCTCGCGAACGGATTGACCAATCCGCAAAATTTCTGTTGCATCTGAAAGTAGAAACTCGCCCGATTACAACGGTATGCGCACTTTACCCCTAGGCCGTTCTAGTTATTCGTGTCGAGCATCAGAACTGCGAAAATTTTGAGTTTCTCAAGCGTTTCTTACCTCCAAACTGCCATATCTCGCGAACGGATTGACCAATCCGCAAAATTTCTGTTGCATCTGAAAGTAGAAACTCGCCCGATTACAAAGGTGGGTATAGTTTTCCCCTAGGCCGTTCTAGTTATTCGTGTCGAGCATCAGAACTGCGAAAATTTTGAGTTTCTCAAGCGTTTCTTACCTCCAAACTGCCATATCTCGCGAACGGATTGACCAATCCGCAAAATTTCTGTTGCATCTGAAAGTAGACACTCGCCCGATTACAACGGTATGCGCACTTTTCCCCTAGGCCGTTCTAGTTATTCGTTTCGAGCATCAGAAATGCGAAAATTTTGAGGTTCTCAAGCGTTTCTTAAATCCAAACGGCCATATCTCGCGAACGGATTGACCAATCAGCAAAATTTCTATTGCATCTGAAAGTAGAAACTCGCCCGATTACAACGGTAGGTGTAATTTTCCCCTAGGCCGCTCTAGTTATTCGTGTCGAGCATCAGAACTGCGAAAATTTTGAGTTTCTCAAGCGTTTCTTACCTCCAAACTGCCATATCTCGCGAACGGATTGACCAATCCGCAAAATTTCTGTTGCATCTGAAAGTAGAAACTCGCCCGATTACAACGGTATGCGCACTTTGCCCCTAGGCCGTTCTAGTTATTCGTGTCGAGCATCAGAACTGCGAAAATTTTGAGTTTCTCAAGCGTTTCTTACCTCCAAACTGCCATATCTCGCGAACGGATTGACCAATCCGCAAAATTTCTGTTGCATCTGAAAGTAGAAACTCGCCCGATTACAAAGGTGGGTATAGTTTTCCCCTAGGCCGTTCTAGTTATTCGTGTCGAGCATCAGAACTGCGAAAATTTTGAGTTTCTCAAGCGTTTCTTACCTCCAAACTGCCATATCTCGCGAACGGATTGACCAATCCGCAAAATTTCTGTTGCATCTGAAAGTAGACACTCGCCCGATTACAACGGTATGCGCACTTTTCCCCTAGGCCGTTCTAGTTATTCGTGTCGGGCATCAGAATTGCGAAAATTTTGAGTTTCTCAAGCGTTTCTTATCTCCAAACTGCCATATCTCGCGAACGGATTGACCAATCCGCAAAACTTCTGTTGCATCTGAAAGTAGAAACTCGCCCGATTACAACGGTATGCGCACTTTGCCCCTGGCCGTTCTAGTTATTCATGTCGAGCATCAGAACTGCGAAAATTTTGAGTTTCTCAAGCGATTCTTACCTCCAAACTGCCATATCTCGCGAACGGATTGACCAATCCGCAAAATTTCTGTTGCATCTGAAAGTAGAAACTCGCCCGATTACAACGGTTGGTGTAGTTCTCCCCTAGGCCGTTCTAGTTATTCGTTTCGAGCATCAGATCTGCGAAAATTTTGAGTTTCTCAAGCGTTTCTTACCTCCAAACTGCCATATCTCGCGAACTGATTGACCAATCCGCAAAATTTCTGTTGCATCTGAAAGTAGAAACTCGCCCGATTACAACGGTATGCGCACTTTTCCCCTAGGCCGTTCTAGTTACTCGTTTCGAGCATCAAAACTGCGAAAATTTTGAGTTTCTCAAGCGTTTCTTATCTCCAAACTGCCATATCTCGCGAACGGATTGACCAATCCGCAAAATTTCTGTTGCATCTGAAAGTAGAAACTCGCCCGATTACAAAGGTGGGTATAGTTTTCCCCTAGGCCGTTCTAGTTATTCGTGTCGAGCATCAGAACTGCGAAAATTTTGAGTTTCTCAAGCGTTTCTTACCTCCAAACTGCCATATCTCGCGAACGGATTGACCAATCCGCAAAATTTCTGTTGCATCTGAAAGTAGACACTCGCCCGATTACAACGGTATGCGCACTTTTCCCCTAGGCCGTTCTAGTTATTCGTGTCGGGCATCAGAATTGCGAAAATTTTGAGTTTCTCAAGCGTTTCTTATCTCCAAACTGCCATATCTCGCGAACGGATTGACCAATCCGCAAAACTTCTGTTGCATCTGAAAGTAGAAACTCGCCCGATTACAACGGTATGCGCACTTTGCCCCTGGCCGTTCTAGTTATTCATGTCGAGCATCAGAACTGCGAAAATTTGGAGTTTCTCAAGCGATTCTTACCTCCAAACTGCCATATCTCGCGAACGGATTGACCAATCCGCAAAATTTCTGTTGCATCTGAAAGTAGAAACTCGCCCGATTACAACGGTTGGTGTAGTTCTCCCCTAGGCCGTTCTAGTTATTCGTTTCGAGCATCAGATCTGCGAAAATTTTGAGTTTCTCAAGCGTTTCTTACCTCCAAACTGCCATATCTCGCGAACTGATTGACCAATCCGCAAAATTTCTGTTGCATCTGAAAGTAGAAACTCGCCCGATTACAACGGTATGCGCACTTTTCCCCTAGGCCGTTCTAGTTACTCGTTTCGAGCATCAAAACTGCGAAAATTTTGAGTTTCTCAAGCGTTTCTTATCTCCAAACTGCCATATCTCGCGAACGGATTGACCAATCCGCAAAATTTCTGTTGCTTCTGAAAGTAGAAACGCGCCCGATTACAACGGTATGCGCACTTTGCCCCTAGGCCGTTCTAGTTATTCATGTCGAGCATCAGAAATGCGAAAATTTTGAGTTTCTCAAGCGTTTCTTACCTCCAAACTGCCATATCTCGCGAACGGATTGACCAATCCGCAAAATTTCTGTTGCATCTGAAAGTAGAAACTCGCCCGATTACAAAGGTGGGTATAGTTTTCCCCTAGGCCGTTCTAGTTATTCGTGTCGAGCATCAGAACTGCGAAAATTTTGAGTTTCTCAAGCGTTTCTTACCTCCAAACTGCCATATCTCGCGAACGGATTGACCAATCCGCAAAATTTCTGTTGCATCTGAAAGTAGAAACTCGCCCGAAAACAACGGTATGCGTACTTTTCCCCTAGGCCGTTCTAGTTACTCGTTTCGGGCATCAGAACTGCGAAAATTTTGAGTTTCTCAAGCGTTTCTTATCTCCAAACTGCCATATCTCGCGAACGGATTGACCAATCCGCAAAACTTCTGTTGCATCTGAAAGTAGAAACTCGCCCGATTACAACGGTATGCGCACTTTGCCCCTGGCCGTTCTAGTTATTCATGTCGAGCATCAGAACTGCGAAAATTTTGAGTTTCTCAAGCGATTCTTACCTCCAAACTGCCATATCTCGCGAACGGATTGACCAATCCGCAAAATTTCTGTTGCATCTGAAAGTAGAAACTCGCCCGATTACAACGGTTGGTGTAGTTCTCCCCTAGGCCGTTCTAGTTATTCGTTTCGAGCATCAGATCTGCGAAAATTTTGAGTTTCTCAAGCGTTTCTTACCTCCAAACTGCCATATCTCGCGAACTGATTGACCAATCCGCAAAATTTCTGTTGCATCTGAAAGTAGAAACTCGCCCGATTACAACGGTATGCGCACTTTTCCCCTAGGCCGTTCTAGTTACTCGTTTCGAGCATCAAAACTGCGAAAATTTTGAGTTTCTCAAGCGTTTCTTATCTCCAAACTGCCATATCTCGCGAACGGATTGACCAATCCGCAAAATTTCTGTTGCTTCTGAAAGTAGAAACGCGCCCGATTACAACGGTATGCGCACTTTGCCCCTAGGCCGTTCTAGTTATTCATGTCGAGCATCAGAAATGCGAAAATTTTGAGTTTCTCAAGCGTTTCTTACCTCCAAACTGCCATATCTCGCGAACGGATTGACCAATCCGCAAAATTTCTGTTGCATCTGAAAGTAGAAACTCGCCCGATTACAAAGGTGGGTATAGTTTTCCCCTAGGCCGTTCTAGTTATTCGTGTCGAGCATCAGAACTGCGAAAATTTTGAGTTTCTCAAGCGTTTCTTACCTCCAAACTGCCATATCTCGCGAACGGATTGACCAATCCGCAAAATTTCTGTTGCATCTGAAAGTAGACACTCGCCCGATTACAACGGTATGCGCACTTTTCCCCTAGGCCGTTCTAGTTATTCGTTTCGAGCATCAGAAATGCGAAAATTTTGAGGTTCTCAAGCGTTTCTTAAATCCAAACGGCCATATCTCGCGAACGGATTGACCAATCAGCAAAATTTCTATTGCATCTGAAAGTAGAAACTCGCCCGATTACAACGGTAGGTGTAATTTTCCCCTAGGCCGCTCTAGTTATTCGTGTCGAGCATCAGAACTGCGAAAATTTTGAGTTTCTCAAGCGTTTCTTACCTCCAAACTGCCATATCTCGCGAACGGATTGACCAATCCGCAAAATTTCTGTTGCATCTGAAAGTAGAAACTCGCCCGATTACAACGGTATGCGCACTTTGCCCCTAGGCCGTTCTAGTTATTCGTGTCGAGCATCAGAACTGCGAAAATTTTGAGTTTCTCAAGCGTTTCTTACCTCCAAACTGCCATATCTCGCGAACGGATTGACCAATCCGCAAAATTTCTGTTGCATCTGAAAGTAGAAACTCGCCCGATTACAAAGGTGGGTATAGTTTTCCCCTAGGCCGTTCTAGTTATTCGTGTCGAGCATCAGAACTGCGAAAATTTTGAGTTTCTCAAGCGTTTCTTACATCCAAACTGCCATATCTCGCGAACGGATTGACCAATCCGCAAAATTTCTGTTTCATCTGAAAGTAGAAACTCGCCCGATTACAACGGTATGCGCACTTTTCCCCTAGGCCATTCTAGTTATTCGTTTCGAGCATCAGAAATGCGAAAATTTTGAGGTCCTCAAGCGTTTCTTAAATCCAAACGGCCATATCTCGCGAACGGATTGACCAATCCGCAAAATTTCTGTTGCATCTGAAAGTAGAAACTCGCCCGATTACAACGGTATGCGCACTTTTCCCCTAGGCCGTTCTAGTTATTCGTGTCGAGCATCAGAACTGCGAAAATTTTGAGTTTCTCAAGCGTTCCTTACCTCCAAACTGCCATATCACGCGAACGGATTGACCAATCCGCAAAATTTCTGCTGCATCTGAAAGTAGACACTCGCCCGATTACAACGGTATGCGTACTTTTCTCCTAGGCGGTTCTAGTTATTCGTTTGGAGCATCAGAACTGCTAAAATTTTGAGTTTCTCAAGCGCTTCTTACCTCCAAACTGCCATATCTCGCGAACGGATTGACCAATCCGCAAAATTTCTGTTGCATCTGAAAGTAGAAACTCGCCCGATTACAACGGTATGCGTACTTTTCCCCTAGGCCGTTCTAGTTACTCGTTTCGAGCATCAGAACTGCGAAAATTTTGAGTTTCTCAAGCGTTTCTTATCTCCAAACTGCCATATCTCGCGAACGGATTGATCAATCCGCAAAATTTCTGTTGCATCTGAAAGTAGAAACTCGCCCGATTACAACGGTAGGTATAGTTTTCCCCTAGGCCGCTCTAGTTATTCGTTTGGAGCATCAGAACTGCTAAAATTTTGAGTTTCTCAAGCGCTTCTTACCTCCAAACTGCCATATCTCGCGAACGGATTTACCAATCCGCAAAATTTCTGTTGCTTCTGAAAGTAGAAACTCGCCCGATTACAACGGTAGGTGTAATTTTCCCCTAGGCCGCTCTAGTTATTCGTGTCGAGCATCAGAACTGCGAAAATTTTGAGTTTCTCAAGCGTTTCTTACCTCCAAACTGCCATATCTCGCGAACGGATTGACCAATCCGCAAAATTTCTGTTGCATCTGAAAGTAGAAACTCGCCCGATTACAACGGTATGCGCACTTTTCCCCTAGGCCGTTCTAGTTACTCGTTTCGAGCATCAAAACTGCGAAAATTTTGAGTTTCTCAAGCGTTTCTTATCTCCAAACTGCCATATCTCGCGAACGGATTGACCAATCCGCAAAATTTCTGTTGCTTCTGAAAGTAGAAACGCGCCCGATTACAACGGTATGCGCACTTTGCCCCTAGGCCGTTCTAGTTATTCATGTCGAGCATCAGAAATGCGAAAATTTTGAGTTTCTCAAGCGTTTCTTACCTCCAAACTGCCATATCTCGCGAACGGATTGACCAATCCGCAAAATTTCTGTTGCATCTGAAAGTAGAAACTCGCCCGATTACAACGGTATGCGCACTTTACCCCTAGGCCGTTCTAGTTATTCGTGTCGAGCATCAGAACTGCGAAAATTTTGAGTTTCTCAAGCGTTTCTTACCTCCAAACTGCCATATCTCGCGAACGGATTGACCAATCCGCAAAATTTCTGTTGCATCTGAAAGTAGAAACTCGCCCGATTACAAAGGTGGGTATAGTTTTCCCCTAGGCCGTTCTAGTTATTCGTGTCGAGCATCAGAACTGCGAAAATTTTGAGTTTCTCAAGCGTTTCTTACCTCCAAACTGCCATATCTCGCGAACGGATTGACCAATCCGCAAAATTTCTGTTGCATCTGAAAGTAGACACTCGCCCGATTACAACGGTATGCGCACTTTTCCCCTAGGCCGTTCTAGTTATTCGTTTCGAGCATCAGAAATGCGAAAATTTTGAGGTTCTCAAGCGTTTCTTAAATCCAAACGGCCATATCTCGCGAACGGATTGACCAATCAGCAAAATTTCTATTGCATCTGAAAGTAGAAACTCGCCCGATTACAACGGTAGGTGTAATTTTCCCCTAGGCCGCTCTAGTTATTCGTGTCGAGCATCAGAACTGCGAAAATTTTGAGTTTCTCAAGCGTTTCTTACCTCCAAACTGCCATATCTCGCGAACGGATTGACCAATCCGCAAAATTTCTGTTGCATCTGAAAGTAGAAACTCGCCCGATTACAACGGTATGCGCACTTTGCCCCTAGGCCGTTCTAGTTATTCGTGTCGAGCATCAGAACTGCGAAAATTTTGAGTTTCTCAAGCGTTTCTTACCTCCAAACTGCCATATCTCGCGAACGGATTGACCAATCCGCAAAATTTCTGTTGCATCTGAAAGTAGAAACTCGCCCGATTACAAAGGTGGGTATAGTTTTCCCCTAGGCCGTTCTAGTTATTCGTGTCGAGCATCAGAACTGCGAAAATTTTGAGTTTCTCAAGCGTTTCTTACCTCCAAACTGCCATATCTCGCGAACGGATTGACCAATCCGCAAAATTTCTGTTGCATCTGAAAGTAGACACTCGCCCGATTACAACGGTATGCGCACTTTTCCCCTAGGCCGTTCTAGTTATTCGTGTCGGGCATCAGAATTGCGAAAATTTTGAGTTTCTCAAGCGTTTCTTATCTCCAAACTGCCATATCTCGCGAACGGATTGACCAATCCGCAAAACTTCTGTTGCATCTGAAAGTAGAAACTCGCCCGATTACAACGGTATGCGCACTTTGCCCCTGGCCGTTCTAGTTATTCATGTCGAGCATCAGAACTGCGAAAATTTTGAGTTTCTCAAGCGATTCTTACCTCCAAACTGCCATATCTCGCGAACGGATTGACCAATCCGCAAAATTTCTGTTGCATCTGAAAGTAGAAACTCGCCCGATTACAACGGTTGGTGTAGTTCTCCCCTAGGCCGTTCTAGTTATTCGTTTCGAGCATCAGATCTGCGAAAATTTTGAGTTTCTCAAGCGTTTCTTACCTCCAAACTGCCATATCTCGCGAACTGATTGACCAATCCGCAAAATTTCTGTTGCATCTGAAAGTAGAAACTCGCCCGATTACAACGGTATGCGCACTTTTCCCCTAGGCCGTTCTAGTTACTCGTTTCGAGCATCAAAACTGCGAAAATTTTGAGTTTCTCAAGCGTTTCTTATCTCCAAACTGCCATATCTCGCGAACGGATTGACCAATCCGCAAAATTTCTGTTGCATCTGAAAGTAGAAACTCGCCCGATTACAAAGGTGGGTATAGTTTTCCCCTAGGCCGTTCTAGTTATTCGTGTCGAGCATCAGAACTGCGAAAATTTTGAGTTTCTCAAGCGTTTCTTACCTCCAAACTGCCATATCTCGCGAACGGATTGACCAATCCGCAAAATTTCTGTTGCATCTGAAAGTAGACACTCGCCCGATTACAACGGTATGCGCACTTTTCCCCTAGGCCGTTCTAGTTATTCGTGTCGGGCATCAGAATTGCGAAAATTTTGAGTTTCTCAAGCGTTTCTTATCTCCAAACTGCCATATCTCGCGAACGGATTGACCAATCCGCAAAACTTCTGTTGCATCTGAAAGTAGAAACTCGCCCGATTACAACGGTATGCGCACTTTGCCCCTGGCCGTTCTAGTTATTCATGTCGAGCATCAGAACTGCGAAAATTTGGAGTTTCTCAAGCGATTCTTACCTCCAAACTGCCATATCTCGCGAACGGATTGACCAATCCGCAAAATTTCTGTTGCATCTGAAAGTAGAAACTCGCCCGATTACAACGGTTGGTGTAGTTCTCCCCTAGGCCGTTCTAGTTATTCGTTTCGAGCATCAGATCTGCGAAAATTTTGAGTTTCTCAAGCGTTTCTTACCTCCAAACTGCCATATCTCGCGAACTGATTGACCAATCCGCAAAATTTCTGTTGCATCTGAAAGTAGAAACTCGCCCGATTACAACGGTATGCGCACTTTTCCCCTAGGCCGTTCTAGTTACTCGTTTCGAGCATCAAAACTGCGAAAATTTTGAGTTTCTCAAGCGTTTCTTATCTCCAAACTGCCATATCTCGCGAACGGATTGACCAATCCGCAAAATTTCTGTTGCTTCTGAAAGTAGAAACGCGCCCGATTACAACGGTATGCGCACTTTGCCCCTAGGCCGTTCTAGTTATTCATGTCGAGCATCAGAAATGCGAAAATTTTGAGTTTCTCAAGCGTTTCTTACCTCCAAACTGCCATATCTCGCGAACGGATTGACCAATCCGCAAAATTTCTGTTGCATCTGAAAGTAGAAACTCGCCCGATTACAAAGGTGGGTATAGTTTTCCCCTAGGCCGTTCTAGTTATTCGTGTCGAGCATCAGAACTGCGAAAATTTTGAGTTTCTCAAGCGTTTCTTACCTCCAAACTGCCATATCTCGCGAACGGATTGACCAATCCGCAAAATTTCTGTTGCATCTGAAAGTAGAAACTCGCCCGAAAACAACGGTATGCGTACTTTTCCCCTAGGCCGTTCTAGTTACTCGTTTCGGGCATCAGAACTGCGAAAATTTTGAGTTTCTCAAGCGTTTCTTATCTCCAAACTGCCATATCTCGCGAACGGATTGACCAATCCGCAAAACTTCTGTTGCATCTGAAAGTAGAAACTCGCCCGATTACAACGGTATGCGCACTTTGCCCCTGGCCGTTCTAGTTATTCATGTCGAGCATCAGAACTGCGAAAATTTTGAGTTTCTCAAGCGATTCTTACCTCCAAACTGCCATATCTCGCGAACGGATTGACCAATCCGCAAAATTTCTGTTGCATCTGAAAGTAGAAACTCGCCCGATTACAACGGTTGGTGTAGTTCTCCCCTAGGCCGTTCTAGTTATTCGTTTCGAGCATCAGATCTGCGAAAATTTTGAGTTTCTCAAGCGTTTCTTACCTCCAAACTGCCATATCTCGCGAACTGATTGACCAATCCGCAAAATTTCTGTTGCATCTGAAAGTAGAAACTCGCCCGATTACAACGGTATGCGCACTTTTCCCCTAGGCCGTTCTAGTTACTCGTTTCGAGCATCAAAACTGCGAAAATTTTGAGTTTCTCAAGCGTTTCTTATCTCCAAACTGCCATATCTCGCGAACGGATTGACCAATCCGCAAAATTTCTGTTGCTTCTGAAAGTAGAAACGCGCCCGATTACAACGGTATGCGCACTTTGCCCCTAGGCCGTTCTAGTTATTCATGTCGAGCATCAGAAATGCGAAAATTTTGAGTTTCTCAAGCGTTTCTTACCTCCAAACTGCCATATCTCGCGAACGGATTGACCAATCCGCAAAATTTCTGTTGCATCTGAAAGTAGAAACTCGCCCGATTACAAAGGTGGGTATAGTTTTCCCCTAGGCCGTTCTAGTTATTCGTGTCGAGCATCAGAACTGCGAAAATTTTGAGTTTCTCAAGCGTTTCTTACCTCCAAACTGCCATATCTCGCGAACGGATTGACCAATCCGCAAAATTTCTGTTGCATCTGAAAGTAGACACTCGCCCGATTACAACGGTATGCGCACTTTTCCCCTAGGCCGTTCTAGTTATTCGTTTCGAGCATCAGAAATGCGAAAATTTTGAGGTTCTCAAGCGTTTCTTAAATCCAAACGGCCATATCTCGCGAACGGATTGACCAATCAGCAAAATTTCTATTGCATCTGAAAGTAGAAACTCGCCCGATTACAACGGTAGGTGTAATTTTCCCCTAGGCCGCTCTAGTTATTCGTGTCGAGCATCAGAACTGCGAAAATTTTGAGTTTCTCAAGCGTTTCTTACCTCCAAACTGCCATATCTCGCGAACGGATTGACCAATCCGCAAAATTTCTGTTGCATCTGAAAGTAGAAACTCGCCCGATTACAACGGTATGCGCACTTTGCCCCTAGGCCGTTCTAGTTATTCGTGTCGAGCATCAGAACTGCGAAAATTTTGAGTTTCTCAAGCGTTTCTTACCTCCAAACTGCCATATCTCGCGAACGGATTGACCAATCCGCAAAATTTCTGTTGCATCTGAAAGTAGAAACTCGCCCGATTACAAAGGTGGGTATAGTTTTCCCCTAGGCCGTTCTAGTTATTCGTGTCGAGCATCAGAACTGCGAAAATTTTGAGTTTCTCAAGCGTTTCTTACATCCAAACTGCCATATCTCGCGAACGGATTGACCAATCCGCAAAATTTCTGTTTCATCTGAAAGTAGAAACTCGCCCGATTACAACGGTATGCGCACTTTTCCCCTAGGCCATTCTAGTTATTCGTTTCGAGCATCAGAAATGCGAAAATTTTGAGGTCCTCAAGCGTTTCTTAAATCCAAACGGCCATATCTCGCGAACGGATTGACCAATCCGCAAAATTTCTGTTGCATCTGAAAGTAGAAACTCGCCCGATTACAACGGTATGCGCACTTTTCCCCTAGGCCGTTCTAGTTATTCGTGTCGAGCATCAGAACTGCGAAAATTTTGAGTTTCTCAAGCGTTCCTTACCTCCAAACTGCCATATCACGCGAACGGATTGACCAATCCGCAAAATTTCTGCTGCATCTGAAAGTAGACACTCGCCCGATTACAACGGTATGCGTACTTTTCTCCTAGGCGGTTCTAGTTATTCGTTTGGAGCATCAGAACTGCTAAAATTTTGAGTTTCTCAAGCGCTTCTTACCTCCAAACTGCCATATCTCGCGAACGGATTGACCAATCCGCAAAATTTCTGTTGCATCTGAAAGTAGAAACTCGCCCGATTACAACGGTATGCGTACTTTTCCCCTAGGCCGTTCTAGTTACTCGTTTCGAGCATCAGAACTGCGAAAATTTTGAGTTTCTCAAGCGTTTCTTATCTCCAAACTGCCATATCTCGCGAACGGATTGATCAATCCGCAAAATTTCTGTTGCATCTGAAAGTAGAAACTCGCCCGATTACAACGGTAGGTATAGTTTTCCCCTAGGCCGCTCTAGTTATTCGTTTGGAGCATCAGAACTGCTAAAATTTTGAGTTTCTCAAGCGCTTCTTACCTCCAAACTGCCATATCTCGCGAACGGATTTACCAATCCGCAAAATTTCTGTTGCTTCTGAAAGTAGAAACTCGCCCGATTACAACGGTAGGTGTAATTTTCCCCTAGGCCGCTCTAGTTATTCGTGTCGAGCATCAGAACTGCGAAAATTTTGAGTTTCTCAAGCGTTTCTTACCTCCAAACTGCCATATCTCGCGAACGGATTGACCAATCCGCAAAATTTCTGTTGCATCTGAAAGTAGAAACTCGCCCGATTACAACGGTATGCGCACTTTGCCCCTAGGCCGTTCTAGTTATTCGTGTCGAGCATCAGAACTGCGAAAATTCTGAGTTTCTCAAGCGTTTCTTACCTCCAAACTGCCATATCTCGCGAACGGATTGACCAATCCCCAAAATTTCTGTTGCATCTGAAAGTAGAAACTCGCCCGATTACAAAGGTGGGTATAGTTTTCCCCTAGGCCGTTCTAGTTATTCGTGTCGAGCATCAGAACTGCGAAAATTTTGAGTTTCTCAAGCGTTTCTTACATCCAAACTGCCATATCTCGCGAACGGATTGACCAATCCGCAAAATTTCTGTTGCATCTGAAAGTAGACACTCGCCCGATTACAACGGCATGCGCACTTTTCCCCTAGGCCGTTCTAGTTATTCGTGTCGAGCATCAGAATTGCGAAAATTTTGAGTTTCTCAAGCGTTTCTTATCTCCAAACTGCCATATCACGCGAACGGATTGACCAATCCGCAAAATTTCTGCTGCATCTGAAAGTAGACACTCGCCCGATTACAACGGTATGCGTACTTTTCTCCTAGGCGGTTCTAGTTATTCGTTTGGAGCATCAGAACTGCTAAAATTTTGAGTTTCTCAAGCGCTTCTTACCTCCAAACTGCCATATCTCGCGAACGGATTGACCAATCCGCAAAATTTCTGTTGCATCTGAAAGTAGAAACTCGCCCGATTACAACGGTATGCGTACTTTTCCCCTAGGCCGTTCTAGTTACTCGTTTCGAGCATCAGAACTGCGAAAATTTTGAGTTTCTCAAGCGTTTCTTATCTCCAAACTGCCATATCTCGCGAACGGATTGATCAATCCGCAAAATTTCTGTTGCATCTGAAAGTAGAAACTCGCCCGATTACAACGGTAGGTATAGTTTTCCCCTAGGCCGCTCTAGTTATTCGTTTGGAGCATCAGAACTGCTAAAATTTTGAGTTTCTCAAGCGCTTCTTACCTCCAAACTGCCATATCTCGCGAACGGATTTACCAATCCGCAAAATTTCTGTTGCTTCTGAAAGTAGAAACTCGCCCGATTACAACGGTAGGTGTAATTTTCCCCTAGGCCGCTCTAGTTATTCGTGTCGAGCATCAGAACTGCGAAAATTTTGAGTTTCTCAAGCGTTTCTTACCTCCAAACTGCCATATCTCGCGAACGGATTGACCAATCCGCAAAATTTCTGTTGCATCTGAAAGTAGAAACTCGCCCGATTACAACGGTATGCGCACTTTGCCCCTAGGCCGTTCTAGTTATTCGTGTCGAGCATCAGAACTGCGAAAATTCTGAGTTTCTCAAGCGTTTCTTACCTCCAAACTGCCATATCTCGCGAACGGATTGACCAATCCCCAAAATTTCTGTTGCATCTGAAAGTAGAAACTCGCCCGATTACAAAGGTGGGTATAGTTTTCCCCTAGGCCGTTCTAGTTATTCGTGTCGAGCATCAGAACTGCGAAAATTTTGAGTTTCTCAAGCGTTTCTTACATCCAAACTGCCATATCTCGCGAACGGATTGACCAATCCGCAAAATTTCTGTTGCATCTGAAAGTAGACACTCGCCCGATTACAACGGCATGCGCACTTTTCCCCTAGGCCGTTCTAGTTATTCGTGTCGAGCATCAGAATTGCGAAAATTTTGAGTTTCTCAAGCGTTTCTTATCTCCAAACTGCCATATCTCGCGAACGGATTGATCAATCCGCAAAATTTCTGTGTCATCTGAAAGTAGAAACTCGCCCGATTACAACGGTATGCGTACTTCTCCCCTAGGCCGTTCTAGTCATTCGTTTCGAGCATCAGAACTGCGAAAATTTTGAGTTTCTCAAGCGTTTCTTATCTCCAAACTGCCATATCTCGCGAACGGATTGATCAATCCGCAAAATTTCTGTTGCATCTGAAAGTAGAAACTCGCCCGATTACAACGGTATGCGTACTTTTCCCCTAGGCCGCTCTAGTTACTCGTTTCGAGCATCAGAACTGCGAAAATTTTGAGTTTCTCAAGCGTTTCTTACATCCAAACTGCCATATCTCGCGAACGGATTGACCAATCCGCAAAATTTCTGTTGCATCTGAAAGTAGAAACTCGCCCGATTACAACGGTATGCGTACTTCTCCCCTAGGCCGTTCTAGTCATTCGTTTCGAGCATCAGAACTGCGAAAATTCTGAGTTTCTCAAGCGTTTCTTACCTCCAAACTGCCATATCTCGCGAACGGATTGACCAATCCCCAAAATTTCTGTTGCATCTGAAAGTAGAAACTCGCCCGATTACAAAGGTGGGTATAGTTTTCCCCTAGGCCGTTCTAGTTATTCGTGTCGAGCATCAGAACTGCGAAAATTTTGAGTTTCTCAAGCGTTTCTTATCTCCAAACTGCCATATCTCGCGAACGGATTGATCAATCCGCAAAATTTCTGTTGCATCTGAAAGTAGAAACTCGCCCGATTACAACGGTAGGTATAGTTTTCCCCTAGGCCGCTCTAGTTATTCGTTTGGAGCATCAGAACTGCTAAAATTTTGAGTTTCTCAAGCGTTTCTTACCTCCAAACTGCCATATCTCGCGAACGGATTGACCAATCCGCAAAATTTCTGTTGCATCTGAAAGTAGAAACTCGCCCGATTACAACGGTATGCGCACTTGGCCCCTAGGCCGTTCTAGTTATTCGTGTCGAGCATCAGAACTGCGAAAATTTTGAGTTTCTCAAGCGTTTCCTACATCCAAACTGCCATATCTCGCGAACGGATTGACCAATCCGCAAAATTTCTGTTGCATCTGAAAGTAGAAACTCGCCCGATTACAAAGGTAGGTATAGTTTTCCCCTAGGCCGTTCTAGTTATTCGTGTCGAGCATCAGAACTGCGAAAATTTTGAGTTTCTCAAGCGTTTCTTACATCCAAACTGCCATATCTCGCGAACGGATTGACCAATCCGCAAAATTTCTGTTGCATCTGAAAGTAGACACTCGCCCGATTACAACGGTATGCGCACTTTTCCCCTAGGCCGTTCTAGTTATTCGTGTCGAGCATCAGAATTGCGAAAATTATGAGTTTCTCAAGCGTTTCTTATCTCCAAACTGCCATATCTCGCGAACGGATTGATCAATCCGCAAAATTTCTGTGCCATCTGAAAGTAGAAACTCGCCCGATTACAACGGTATGCGTACTTCTCCCCTAGGCCGTTCTAGTCATTCGTTTCGAGCATCAGAACTGCGAAAATTTTGAGTTTCTCAAGCGTTTCTTATCTCCAAACTGCCATATCTCGCGAACGGATTGATCAATCCGCAAAATTTCTGTTGCATCTGAAAGTAGAAACTCGCCCGATTACGAAGGTAGGTGTAGTTTTCCCCTAGGCCGTTCTAGTTATTCGTGTCGAGCATCAGAACTGCGAAAATTTTGAGTTTCTCAAGCGTTTCTTACCTCCAAACTGCCATATCTCGCGAACGGATTGACCAATCCGCAAAATTTCTGTTGCATCTGAAAGTAGAAACTCGCCCGATTACAACGGTAGGTGTAGTTTTCCCCTAGGCCGTTCTAGTTATTCGTTTCGAGCATCAGAACTGCGAAAATTTTGAGTTTCTCAAGCGTTTCTTACCTCGAAACTGCCATATCTCGCGAACGGATTGACCAATCCGCAAAATTTCTGTTGCATCTGAAAGTAGAAACTCGCCCGATTACAACGGTATGCGCACTTTGCCACTAGGCCGTTCTAGTTATTCGTGTCGAGCATCAGAACTGCGAAAATTTTGAGTTTCTCAAGCGTTTCTTACCTCCAAACTGCCATATCTCGCGAACGGATTGACAAATCCGCAAAATTTCTGTTGCATCTGAAAGTAGAAACTCGCCCGATTACAAAGGTAGGTATAGTTTTCCCCTAGGCCGTTCTAGTTATTCGTGTCGAGCATCAGAACTGCGAAAATTTTGAGTTTCTCAAGCGTTTCTTACCTCCAAACTGCCATATCTCGCGAACGGATTGACCAATCCGCAAAATTTCTGTTGCATCTGAAAGTAGACACTCGCCCGATTACAACGGTATGCGCACTTTTCCCCTAGGCCGTTCTAGTTATTCGTGTCGAGCATCAGAATTGCGAAAATTTTGAGTTTCTCAAGCGTTTCTTATCTCCAAACTGCCATATCTCGCGAACGGATTGATCAATCCGCAAAATTTCTGTGTCATCTGAAAGTAGAAACTCGCCCGATTACAACGGTATGCGTACTTCTCCCCTAGGCCGTTCTAGTCATTCGTTTCGAGCATCAGAACTGCGAAAATTTTGAGTTTCTCAAGCGTTTCTTATCTCCAAACTGCCATATCTCGCGAACGGATTGATCAATCCGCAAAATTTCTGTTGCATCTGAAAGTAGAAACTCGCCCGATTACAACGGTATGCGCACTTTTCCCCTAGGCCATTCTAGTTATTCGTTTCGAGCATCAGAAATGCGAAAATTTTGAGGTCCTCAAGCGTTTCTTAAATCCAAACGGCCATATCTCGCGAACGGATTGACCAATCCGCAAAATTTCTGTTGCATCTGAAAGTAGAAACTCGCCCGATTACAACGGTATGCGCACTTTTCCCCTAGGCCGTTCTAGTTATTCGTGTCGAGCATCAGAACTGCGAAAATTTTGAGTTTCTCAAGCGTTCCTTACCTCCAAACTGCCATATCACGCGAACGGACTGACCAATCCGCAAAATTTCTGCTGCATCTGAAAGTAGACACTCGCCCGATTACAACGGTATGCGTACTTTTCTCCTAGGCGGTTCTAGTTATTCGTTTGGAGCATCAGAACTGCGAAAATTTTGAGTTTCTCAAGCGCTTCTTACCTCCAAACTGCCATATCTCGCGAACGGATTGACCAATCCGCAAAATTTCTATTGCATCTGAAAGTAGAAACTCGCCCGATTACAACGGTATACGTACTTTTCCCCTAGGCCGTTCTAGTTACTCGTTTCGAGCATCAGAACTGCGAAAATTTTGAGTTTCTCAAGCGTTTCTTATCTCCAAACTGCCATATCTCGCGAACGGATTGATCAATCCGCAAAATTTCTGTTGCATCTGAAAGTAGAAACTCGCCCGATTACAACGGTAGGTATAGTTTTCCTCTAGGCCGCTCTAGTTATTCGTGTCGAGCATCAGAACTGCGAAAATTTTGAGTTTCTCAAGCGTTTCTTACCTCCAAACTGCCATATCTCGCGAACGGATTGACCAATCCGCAAAACTTCTGTTGCATCTGAAAGTAGAAACTCGCCCGATTACAACGGTATGCGCACTTTGCCCCTAGGCCGTTCTAGTTATTCATGTCGAGCATCAGAACTGCGAAAATTTTGAGTTTCTCAAGCGATTCTTACCTCCAAACTGCCATATCTCGCGAACGGATGACCAATCCGCAAAATTTCTGTTGCTTCTGAAAGTAGAAACTCGCCCGATTACAACGGTATGCGCACTTTGCCCCTAGGTCGTTCTAGTTATTCATGTCGAGCATCAGAAATGCGAAAATTTTGAGTTTCTCAAGCGTTTCTTACCTCCAAACTGCCATATCTCGCGAACGGATTGACCAATCCGCAAAAATTCTGTTGCATCTGAAAGTAGAAACTCGCCCGATTACAACGGTATGCGCACTTGGCCCCTAGGCCGTTCTAGTTATTCGTGTCGAGCATCAGAACTGCGAAAATTTTGAGTTTCTCAAGCGTTTCCTACCTCCAAACTGCCATATCTCGCGAACGGATTGACCAATCCGCAAAATTTCTGTTGCATCTGAAAGTAGAAACTCGCCCGATTACAAAGGTAGGTATAGTTTTCCCCTAGGCCGCTCTAGTTATTCGTGTCGAGCATCAGAACTGCGAAAATTTTGAGTTTCTCAAGCGTTTCTTACCTCCAAACTGCCATATCTCGCGAACGGATTGACCAATCCGCAAAACTTCTGTTGCATCTGAAAGTAGAAACTCGCCCCATTACAACGGTATGCGCACTTTGCCCCTAGGCCGTTCTAGTTATTCATGTCGAGCATCAGAACTGCGAAAATTTTGAGTTTCTCAAGCGATTCTTACCTCCAAACTGCCATATCTCGCGAACGGATTGACCAATCCGCAAAATTTCTGTTGCTTCTGAAAGTAGAAACTCGCCCGATTACAACGGTATGCGCACTTTGCCCCTAGGCCGTTCTAGTTATTCATGTCGAGCATCAGAAATGCGAAAATTTTGAGTTTCTCAAGCGTTTCTTACCTCCAAACTGCCATATCTCGCGAACGGATTGACCAATCCGCAAAATTTCTGTTGCATCTGAAAGTAGAAACTCGCCCGATTACAACGGTATGCGCACTTGGCCCCTAGGCCGTTCTAGTTATTCGTGTCGAGCATCAGAGCTGCGAAAATTTTTAGTTTCTCAAGCGTTTCCTACCTCCAAACTGCCATATCTCGCGAACGGATTGACCAATCCGCAAAATTTCTGTTGCATCTGAAAGTAGAAACTCGCCCGATTACAAAGGTAGGTATAGTTTTCCCCTAGGCCGTTCTAGTTATTCGTGTCGAGCATCAGAACTGCGAAAATTTTGAGTTTCTCAAGCGTTTCTTACATCCAAACTGCCATATCTCGCGAACGGATTGACCAATCCGCAAAATTTCTGTTGCATCTGAAAGTAGACACTCGCCCGATTACAACGGTATGCGCACTTTTCCCCTAGGCCGTTCTAGTTATTCGTGTCGAGCATCAGAATTGCGAAAATTTTGAGTTTCTCAAGCGTTTCTTATCTCCAAACTGCCATATCTCGCGAACGGATTGATCAATCCGCAAAATTTCTGTGCCATCTGAAAGTAGAAACTCGCCCGATTACAACGGTATGCGTACTTCTCCCCTAGGCCGTTCTAGTTATTCGTTTCGAGCATCAGAAATGCGAAAATTTTGAGGTCCTCAAGCGTTTCTTAAATCCAAACGGCCATATCTCGCGAACGGATTGACCAATCCGCAAAATTTCTGTTGCATCTGAAAGTAGAAACTCGCCCGATTACAACGGTATGCGCACTTTTCCCCTAGGCCGTTCTAGTTATTCGTGTCGAGCATCAGAACTGCGAAAATTTTGAGTTTCTCAAGCGTTCCTTACCTCCAAACTGCCATATCACGCGAACGGATTGACCAATCCGCAAAATTTCTGCTGCATCTGAAAGTAGACACTCGCCCGATTACAACGGTATGCGTACTTTTCTCCTAGGCGGTTCTAGTTATTCGTTTGGAGCATCAGAACTGCGAAAATTTTGAGTTTCTCAAGCGCTTCTTACCTCCAAACTGCCATATCTCGCGAACGGATTGACCAATCCGCAAAATTTCTGTTGCATCTGAAAGTAGACACTCGCCCGATTACAACGGTATGCGTACTTTTCCCCTAGGCCGTTCTAGTTATTCGTGTCGAGCATCAGAATTGCGAAAATTATGAGTTTCTCAAGCGTTTCTTATCTCCAAACTGCCATATCTCGCGAACGGATTGATCAATCCGCAAAATTTCTGTGCCATCTGAAAGTAGAAACTCGCCCGATTACAACGGTATGCGTACTTCTCCCCTAGGCCGTTCTAGTCATTCGTTTCGAGCATCAGAACTGCGAAAATTTTGAGTTTCTCAAGCGTTTCTTATCTCCAAACTGCCATATCTCGCGAACGGATTGATCAATCCGCAAAATTTCTGTTGCATCTGAAAGTAGAAACTCGCCCGATTACGAAGGTAGGTGTAGTTTTCCCCTAGGCCGTTCTAGTTATTCGTGTCGAGCATCAGAACTGCGAAAATTTTGAGTTTCTCAAGCGTTTCTTACCTCCAAACTGCCATATCTCGCGAACGGATTGACCAATCCGCAAAATTTCTGTTGCATCTGAAAGTAGAAACTCGCCCGATTACAACGGTAGGTGTAGTTTTCCCCTAGGCCGTTCTAGTTATTCGTTTCGAGCATCAGAACTGCGAAAATTTTGAGTTTCTCAAGCGTTTCTTACCTCGAAACTGCCATATCTCGCGAACGGATTGACCAATCCGCAAAATTTCTGTTGCATCTGAAAGTAGAAACTCGCCCGATTACAACGGTATGCGCACTTTGCCACTAGGCCGTTCTAGTTATTCGTGTCGAGCATCAGAACTGCGAAAATTTTGAGTTTCTCAAGCGTTTCTTACCTCCAAACTGCCATATCTCGCGAACGGATTGACAAATCCGCAAAATTTCTGTTGCATCTGAAAGTAGAAACTCGCCCGATTACAAAGGTAGGTATAGTTTTCCCCTAGGCCGTTCTAGTTATTCGTGTCGAGCATCAGAACTGCGAAAATTTTGAGTTTCTCAAGCGTTTCTTACCTCCAAACTGCCATATCTCGCGAACGGATTGACCAATCCGCAAAATTTCTGTTGCATCTGAAAGTAGACACTCGCCCGATTACAACGGTATGCGCACTTTTCCCCTAGGCCGTTCTAGTTATTCGTGTCGAGCATCAGAATTGCGAAAATTTTGAGTTTCTCAAGCGTTTCTTATCTCCAAACTGCCATATCTCGCGAACGGATTGATCAATCCGCAAAATTTCTGTGTCATCTGAAAGTAGAAACTCGCCCGATTACAACGGTATGCGTACTTCTCCCCTAGGCCGTTCTAGTCATTCGTTTCGAGCATCAGAACTGCGAAAATTTTGAGTTTCTCAAGCGTTTCTTATCTCCAAACTGCCATATCTCGCGAACGGATTGATCAATCCGCAAAATTTCTGTTGCATCTGAAAGTAGAAACTCGCCCGATTACAACGGTATGCGCACTTTTCCCCTAGGCCATTCTAGTTATTCGTTTCGAGCATCAGAAATGCGAAAATTTTGAGGTCCTCAAGCGTTTCTTAAATCCAAACGGCCATATCTCGCGAACGGATTGACCAATCCGCAAAATTTCTGTTGCATCTGAAAGTAGAAACTCGCCCGATTACAACGGTATGCGCACTTTTCCCCTAGGCCGTTCTAGTTATTCGTGTCGAGCATCAGAACTGCGAAAATTTTGAGTTTCTCAAGCGTTCCTTACCTCCAAACTGCCATATCACGCGAACGGACTGACCAATCCGCAAAATTTCTGCTGCATCTGAAAGTAGACACTCGCCCGATTACAACGGTATGCGTACTTTTCTCCTAGGCGGTTCTAGTTATTCGTTTGGAGCATCAGAACTGCGAAAATTTTGAGTTTCTCAAGCGCTTCTTACCTCCAAACTGCCATATCTCGCGAACGGATTGACCAATCCGCAAAATTTCTATTGCATCTGAAAGTAGAAACTCGCCCGATTACAACGGTATACGTACTTTTCCCCTAGGCCGTTCTAGTTACTCGTTTCGAGCATCAGAACTGCGAAAATTTTGAGTTTCTCAAGCGTTTCTTATCTCCAAACTGCCATATCTCGCGAACGGATTGATCAATCCGCAAAATTTCTGTTGCATCTGAAAGTAGAAACTCGCCCGATTACAACGGTAGGTATAGTTTTCCTCTAGGCCGCTCTAGTTATTCGTGTCGAGCATCAGAACTGCGAAAATTTTGAGTTTCTCAAGCGTTTCTTACCTCCAAACTGCCATATCTCGCGAACGGATTGACCAATCCGCAAAACTTCTGTTGCATCTGAAAGTAGAAACTCGCCCGATTACAACGGTATGCGCACTTTGCCCCTAGGCCGTTCTAGTTATTCATGTCGAGCATCAGAACTGCGAAAATTTTGAGTTTCTCAAGCGATTCTTACCTCCAAACTGCCATATCTCGCGAACGGATGACCAATCCGCAAAATTTCTGTTGCTTCTGAAAGTAGAAACTCGCCCGATTACAACGGTATGCGCACTTTGCCCCTAGGTCGTTCTAGTTATTCATGTCGAGCATCAGAAATGCGAAAATTTTGAGTTTCTCAAGCGTTTCTTACCTCCAAACTGCCATATCTCGCGAACGGATTGACCAATCCGCAAAAATTCTGTTGCATCTGAAAGTAGAAACTCGCCCGATTACAACGGTATGCGCACTTGGCCCCTAGGCCGTTCTAGTTATTCGTGTCGAGCATCAGAACTGCGAAAATTTTGAGTTTCTCAAGCGTTTCCTACCTCCAAACTGCCATATCTCGCGAACGGATTGACCAATCCGCAAAATTTCTGTTGCATCTGAAAGTAGAAACTCGCCCGATTACAAAGGTAGGTATAGTTTTCCCCTAGGCCGCTCTAGTTATTCGTGTCGAGCATCAGAACTGCGAAAATTTTGAGTTTCTCAAGCGTTTCTTACCTCCAAACTGCCATATCTCGCGAACGGATTGACCAATCCGCAAAACTTCTGTTGCATCTGAAAGTAGAAACTCGCCCCATTACAACGGTATGCGCACTTTGCCCCTAGGCCGTTCTAGTTATTCATGTCGAGCATCAGAACTGCGAAAATTTTGAGTTTCTCAAGCGATTCTTACCTCCAAACTGCCATATCTCGCGAACGGATTGACCAATCCGCAAAATTTCTGTTGCTTCTGAAAGTAGAAACTCGCCCGATTACAACGGTATGCGCACTTTGCCCCTAGGCCGTTCTAGTTATTCATGTCGAGCATCAGAAATGCGAAAATTTTGAGTTTCTCAAGCGTTTCTTACCTCCAAACTGCCATATCTCGCGAACGGATTGACCAATCCGCAAAAATTCTGTTGCATCTGAAAGTAGAAACTCGCCCGATTACAACGGTATGCGCACTTGGCCCCTAGGCCGTTCTAGTTATTCGTGTCGAGCATCAGAACTGCGAAAATTTTGAGTTTCTCAAGCGTTTCCTACCTCCAAACTGCCATATCTCGCGAACGGATTGACCAATCCGCAAAATTTCTGTTGCATCTGAAAGTAGAAACTCGCCCGATTACAAAGGTAGGTATAGTTTTCCCCTAGGCCGCTCTAGTTATTCGTGTCGAGCATCAGAACTGCGAAAATTTTGAGTTTCTCAAGCGTTTCTTACCTCCAAACTGCCATATCTCGCGAACGGATTGACCAATCCGCAAAACTTCTGTTGCATCTGAAAGTAGAAACTCGCCCCATTACAACGGTATGCGCACTTTGCCCCTAGGCCGTTCTAGTTATTCATGTCGAGCATCAGAACTGCGAAAATTTTGAGTTTCTCAAGCGATTCTTACCTCCAAACTGCCATATCTCGCGAACGGATTGACCAATCCGCAAAATTTCTGTTGCTTCTGAAAGTAGAAACTCGCCCGATTACAACGGTATGCGCACTTTGCCCCTAGGCCGTTCTAGTTATTCATGTCGAGCATCAGAAATGCGAAAATTTTGAGTTTCTCAAGCGTTTCTTACCTCCAAACTGCCATATCTCGCGAACGGATTGACCAATCCGCAAAATTTCTGTTGCATCTGAAAGTAGAAACTCGCCCGATTACAACGGTATGCGCACTTGGCCCCTAGGCCGTTCTAGTTATTCGTGTCGAGCATCAGAGCTGCGAAAATTTTTAGTTTCTCAAGCGTTTCCTACCTCCAAACTGCCATATCTCGCGAACGGATTGACCAATCCGCAAAATTTCTGTTGCATCTGAAAGTAGAAACTCGCCCGATTACAAAGGTAGGTATAGTTTTCCCCTAGGCCGTTCTAGTTATTCGTGTCGAGCATCAGAACTGCGAAAATTTTGAGTTTCTCAAGCGTTTCTTACATCCAAACTGCCATATCTCGCGAACGGATTGACCAATCCGCAAAATTTCTGTTGCATCTGAAAGTAGACACTCGCCCGATTACAACGGTATGCGCACTTTTCCCCTAGGCCGTTCTAGTTATTCGTGTCGAGCATCAGAATTGCGAAAATTTTGAGTTTCTCAAGCGTTTCTTATCTCCAAACTGCCATATCTCGCGAACGGATTGATCAATCCGCAAAATTTCTGTGCCATCTGAAAGTAGAAACTCGCCCGATTACAACGGTATGCGTACTTCTCCCCTAGGCCGTTCTAGTTATTCGTTTCGAGCATCAGAAATGCGAAAATTTTGAGGTCCTCAAGCGTTTCTTAAATCCAAACGGCCATATCTCGCGAACGGATTGACCAATCCGCAAAATTTCTGTTGCATCTGAAAGTAGAAACTCGCCCGATTACAACGGTATGCGCACTTTTCCCCTAGGCCGTTCTAGTTATTCGTGTCGAGCATCAGAACTGCGAAAATTTTGAGTTTCTCAAGCGTTCCTTACCTCCAAACTGCCATATCACGCGAACGGATTGACCAATCCGCAAAATTTCTGCTGCATCTGAAAGTAGACACTCGCCCGATTACAACGGTATGCGTACTTTTCTCCTAGGCGGTTCTAGTTATTCGTTTGGAGCATCAGAACTGCGAAAATTTTGAGTTTCTCAAGCGCTTCTTACCTCCAAACTGCCATATCTCGCGAACGGATTGACCAATCCGCAAAATTTCTGTTGCATCTGAAAGTAGAAACTCGCCCGATTACAACGGTATGCGTACTTTTCCCCTAGGCCGTTCTAGTTACTCGTTTCGAGCATCAGAACTGCGAAAATTTTGAGTTTCTCAAGCGTTTCTTATCTCCAAACTGCCATATCTCGCGAACGGATTGATCAATCCGCAAAATTTCTGTTGCATCTGAAAGTAGAAACTCGCCCGATTACAACGGTAGGTATAGTTTTCCCCTAGGCCGCTCTAGTTATTCGTGTCGAGCATCAGAACTGCGAAAATTTTGAGTTTCTCAAGCGTTTCTTACCTCCAAACTGCCATATCTCGCGAACGGATTGACCAATCCGCAAAACTTCTGTTGCATCTGAAAGTAGAAACTCGCCCGATTACAACGGTATGCGCACTTTGCCCCTAGGCCGTTCTAGTTATTCATGTCGAGCATCAGAACTGCGAAAATTTTGAGTTTCTCAAGCGATTCTTACCTCCAAACTGCCATATCTCGCGAACGGATTGACCAATCCGCAAAATTTCTGTTGCTTCTGAAAGTAGAAACTCGCCCGATTACAAAGGTATGCGCACTTTGCCCCTAGGCCGTTCTAGTTATTCATGTCGAGCATCAGAAATGCGAAAATTTTGAGTTTCTCAAGCGTTTCTTACCTCCAAACTGCCATATCTCGCGAACGGATTGACCAATCCGCAAAATTTCTGTTGCATCTGAAAGTAGAAACTCGCCCGATTACAACGGTATGCGCACTTGGCCCCTAGGCCGTTCTAGTTATTCGTGTCGAGCATCAGAACTGCGAAAATTTTGAGTTTCTCAAGCGTTTCCTACCTCCAAACTGCCATATCTCGCGAACGGATTGACCAATCCGCAAAATTTCTGTTGCATCTGAAAGTAGAAACTCGCCCGATTACAAAGGTAGGTATAGTTTTCCCCTAGGCCGTTCTAGTTATTCGTGTCGAGCATCAGAACTGCGAAAATTTTGAGTTTCTCAAGCGTTTCTTACATCCAAACTGCCATATCTCGCGAACGGATTGACCAATCCGCAAAATTTCTGTTGCATCTGAAAGTAGACACTCGCCCGATTACAACGGTATGCGCACTTTTCCCCTAGGCCGTTCTAGTTATTCGTGTCGAGCATCAGAATTGCGAAAATTTTGAGTTTCTCAAGCGTTTCTTATCTCCAAACTGCCATATCTCGCGAACGGATTGATCAATCCGCAAAATTTCTGTGCCATCTGAAAGTAGAAACTCGCCCGATTACAACGGTATGCGTACTTCTCCCCTAGGCCGTTCTAGTCATTCGTTTCGAGCATCAGAACTGCGAAAATTTTGAGTTTCTCAAGCGTTTCTTATCTCCAAACTGCCATATCTCGCGAACGGATTGATCAATCCGCAAAATTTCTGTTGCATCTGAAAGTAGAAACTCGCCCGATTACGAAGGTAGGTGTAGTTTTCCCCTAGGCCGTTCTAGTTATTCGTGTCGAGCATCAGAACTGCGAAAATTTTGAGTTTCTCAAGCGTTTCTTACCTCCAAACTGCCATATCTCGCGAACGGATTGACCAATCCGCAAAATTTCTGTTGCATCTGAAAGTAGAAACTCGCCCGATTACAACGGTAGGTGTAGTTTTCCCCTAGGCCGTTCTAGTTATTCGTTTCGAGCATCAGAACTGCGAAAATTTTGAGTTTCTCAAGCGTTTCTTACCTCGAAACTGCCATATCTCGCGAACGGATTGACCAATCCGCAAAATTTCTGTTGCATCTGAAAGTAGAAACTCGCCCGATTACAACGGTATGCGCACTTTGCCACTAGGCCGTTCTAGTTATTCGTGTCGAGCATCAGAACTGCGAAAATTTTGAGTTTCTCAAGCGTTTCTTACCTCCAAACTGCCATATCTCGCGAACGGATTGACAAATCCGCAAAATTTCTGTTGCATCTGAAAGTAGAAACTCGCCCGATTACAAAGGTAGGTATAGTTTTCCCCTAGGCCGTTCTAGTTATTCGTGTCGAACATCAGAACTGCGAAAATTTTGAGTTTCTCAAGCGTTTCTTACCTCCAAACTGCCATATCTCGCGAACGGATTGACCAATCCGCAAAATTTCTGTTGCATCTGAAAGTAGACACTCGCCCGATTACAACGGTATGCGCACTTTTCCCCTAGGCCGTTCTAGTTATTCGTGTCGAGCATCAGAATTGCGAAAATTTTGAGTTTCTCAAGCGTTTCTTATCTCCAAACTGCCATATCTCGCGAACGGATTGATCAATCCGCAAAATTTCTGTGCCATCTGAAAGTAGAAACTCGCCCGATTACAACGGTATGCGTACTTCTCCCCTAGGCCGTTCTAGTCATTCGTTTCGAGCATCAGAACTGCGAAAATTTTGAGTTTCTCAAGCGTTTCTTATCTCCAAACTGCCATATCTCGCGAACGGATTGATCAATCCGCAAAATTTCTGTTGCATCTGAAAGTAGAAACTCGCCCGATTACGAAGGTAGGTGTAGTTTTCCCCTAGGCCGTTCTAGTTATTCGTGTCGAGCAACAGAACTGCGAAAATTTTGAGTTTCTCAAGCGTTTCTTACGTCCAAACTGCCATATCTCGCGAACGGATTGACCAATCCGCAAAATTTCTGTTGCATCTGAAAGTAGAAACTCGCCCGATTACAACGGTAGGTGTAGTTTTCCCCTAGGCCGTTCTAGTTATTCGTTTCGAGCATCAGAACTGCGAAAATTTTGAGTTTCTCAAGCGTTTCTTACCTCGAAACTGCCATATCTCGCGAACGGATTGACCAATCCGCAAAATTTCTGTTGCATCTGAAAGTAGAAACTCGCCCGATTACAACGGTATGCGCACTTTTCCCCTAGGCCGTTCTAGTTATTCGTGTCGAGCATCAGAACTGCGAAAATTTTGAGTTTCTCAAGCGTTTCTTACCTCCAAACTGCCATATCTCGCGAACGGATTGACCAATCCGCAAAATTTCTGTTGCATCTAAAAGTAGAAACTCGCCCGATTACAACGGTATGCGTACTTTTCCCCTAGGCCGTTCTAGTTACTCGTTTCGATCATCAGAACTGCGAAAATTTTGAGTTTCTCAAGCGATTCTTACCTCCAAACTGCCATATCTCGCGAATGGATTGACCAATCCGCAAAATTTCTGTTGCATCTGAAAGTAGAAACTCGCCCGATTACAAAGGTATGCGCACTTTTCCCCTAGGCCGTTCTAGTTATTCGTGTCGAGCATCAGAACTGCGAAAATTTTGAGTTTCTCAAGCGTTTCTTACCTCCAAACTGCCATATCTCGCGACCGGATTGACCAATCCGCAAAATTTCTGTTGCATCTGAAAGTAGAAACTCGCCCGATTACAAAGGTAGGTATAGTTTTCCCCTAGGCCGTTCTAGTTATTCGTGTCGAGCATCAGAACTGCGAAAATTTTGAGTTTCTCAAGCGTTTCTTACCTCCAAACTGCCATATCTCGCGAACGGATTGACCAATCCGCAAAATTTCTGTTGCATCTGAAAGTAGAAACTCGCCCGATTACAACGGTATGCGCACTTTTCCCCTAGGCCGTTCTAGTTATTCGTGTCGAGCATCAGAACTGCGAAAATTTTGAGTTTCTCAAGCGTTTCTTACCTCCAAACTGCCATATCTCGCGAACGGATTGACCAATCCGCAAAATTTCTGTTGCATCTGAAAGTAGAAACTCGCCCGATTACAACGGTATGCGCACTTTTCCCCTAGGCCGTTCTAGTTATTCGTGTCGAACATCAGAATTGCGAAAATTTTGAGTTTCTCAAGCGTTTCTTATCTCCAAACTGCCATATCTCGCGAACGGATTGACCAATCCGCAAAATTTCTGTTGCATCTGAAAGTAGAAACTCGCCCGATTACAACGGTATGCGCACTTTTCCCCTAGGCCGTTCTAGTTATTCGTGTCGAACATCAGAATTGCGAAAATTTTGAGTTTCTCAAGCGTTTCTTATCTCCAAACTGCCATATCTCGCGAACGGATTGACCAATCCGCAAAATTTCTGTTGCATCTGAAAGTAGAAACTCGCCCGATTACAACGGTATGCGCACTTTTCCCCTAGGCCGTTCTAGTTATTCGTGTCGAGCATCAGAATTGCGAAAATTTTGAGTTTCTCAAGCGTTTCTTATCTCCATACTGCCATATCTCGCGAACGGATTGATCAATCCGCAAAATTTCTGTGCCATCTGAAAGTAGAAACTCGCCCGATTACAACGGTATGCGTACTTCTCCCCTAGGCCGTTCTAGTCATTCGTTTCGAGCATCAGAACTGCGAAAATTTTGAGTTTCTCAAGCGTTTCTTATCTCCAAACTGCCATATCTCGCGAACGGATTGATCAATCCGCAAAATTTCTGTTGCATCTGAAAGTAGAAACTCGCCCGATTACGAAGGTAGGTGTAGTTTTCCCCTAGGCCGTTCTAGTTATTCGTGTCGAGCAACAGAACTGCGAAAATTTTGAGTTTCTCAAGCGTTTCTTACGTCCAAACTGCCATATCTCGCGAACGGATTGACCAATCCGCAAAATTTCTGTTGCATCTGAAAGTAGAAACTCGCCCGATTACAACGGTAGGTGTAGTTTTCCCCTAGGCCGTTCTAGTTATTCGTTTCGAGCATCAGAACTGCGAAAATTTTGAGTTTCTCAAGCGTTTCTTACCTCGAAACTGCCATATCTCGCGAACGGATTGACCAATCCGCAAAATTTCTGTTGCATCTGAAAGTAGAAACTCGCCCGATTACAACGGTATGCGCACTTTTCCCCTAGGCCGTTCTAGTTATTCGTGTCGAGCATCAGAACTGCGAAAATTTTGAGTTTCTCAAGCGTTTCTTACCTCGAAACTGCCATATCTCGCGAACGGATTGACCAATCCGCAAAATTTCTGTTGCATCTGAAAGTAGAAACTCGCCCGATTACAACGGTATGCGCACTTTTCCCCTAGGCCGTTCTAGTTATTCGTGTCGAGCATCAGAACTGCGAAAATTTTGAGTTTCTCAAGCGTTTCTTACCTCCAAACTGCCATATCTCGCGAACGGATTGACCAATCCGCAAAATTTCTGTTGCATCTAAAAGTAGAAACTCGCCCGATTACAACGGTATGCGTACTTTTCCCCTAGGCCGTTCTAGTTACTCGTTTCGAGCATCAGAACTGCGAAAATTTTGAGTTTCTCAAGCGTTTCTTATCTCCAAACTGCCATATCTCGCGAACGGATTGATCAATCCGCAAAATTTCTGTTGCATCTGAAAGTAGAAATTCGCCCGATTACAACGGTATGCGTACTTTTCTCCTAGGCGGTTCTAGTTATTCGTTTCGATCATCAGAACTGCGAAAATTTTGAGTTTCTCAAGCGATTCTTACCTCCAAACTGCCATATCTCGCGAATGGATTGACCAATCCGCAAAATTTCTGTTGCATCTGAAAGTAGAAACTCGCCCGATTACAAAGGTATGCGCACTTTTCCCCTAGGCCGTTCTAGTTATTCGTGTCGAGCATCAGAACTGCGAAAATTTTGAGTTTCTCAAGCGTTTCTTACCTCCAAACTGCCATATCTCGCGACCGGATTGACCAATCCGCAAAATTTCTGTTGCATCTGAAAGTAGAAACTCGCCCGATTACAAAGGTAGGTATAGTTTTCCCCTAGGCCGTTCTAGTTATTCGTGTCGAGCATCAGAACTGCGAAAATTTTGAGTTTCTCAAGCGTTTCTTACCTCCAAACTGCCATATCTCGCGAACGGATTGACCAATCCGCAAAATTTCTGTTGCATCTGAAAGTAGAAACTCGCCCGATTACAACGGTATGCGCACTTTTCCCCTAGGCCGTTCTAGTTATTCGTGTCGAGCATCAGAACTGCGAAAATTTTGAGTTTCTCAAGCGTTTCTTACCTCCAAACTGCCATATCTCGCGAACGGATTGACCAATCCGCAAAATTTCTGTTGCATCTGAAAGTAGAAACTCGCCCGATTACAACGGTATGCGCACTTTTCCCCTAGGCCGTTCTAGTTATTCGTGTCGAACATCAGAATTGCGAAAATTTTGAGTTTCTCAAGCGTTTCTTATCTCCAAACTGCCATATCTCGCGAACGGATTGACCAATCCGCAAAATTTCTGTTGCATCTGAAAGTAGAAACTCGCCCGATTACAACGGTATGCGCACTTTTCCCCTAGGCCGTTCTAGTTATTCGTGTCGAGCATCAGAACTGCGAAAATTTTGAGTTTCTCAAGCGTTTCTTACCTCCAAACTGCCATATCTCGCGAACGGATTGACCAATCCGCAAAATTTCTGCTGCATCTAAAAGTAGAAACTCGCCCGATTACAACGGTATGCGTACTTTTCCCCTAGGCCGTTCTAGTTACTCGTTTCGAGCATCAGAACTGCGAAAATTTTGAGTTTCTCAAGCGTTTCTTACCTCCAAACTGCCATATCTCGCGAACGGATTGACCAATCCGCAAAATTTCTGTTGCATCTGAAAGTAGACACTCGCCCGATTACAACGGTATGCGCACTTTTCCCCTAGGCCGTTCTAGTTATTCGTGTCGAGCATCAGAATTGCGAAAATTTTGAGTTTCTCAAGCGTTTCTTATCTCCAAACTGCCATATCTCGTGAACGGATTGATCAATCCGCAAAATTTCTGTGCCATCTGAAAGTAGAAACTCGCCCGATTACAACGGTATGCGTACTTCTCCCCTAGGCCGTTCTAGTCATTCGTTTCGAGCATCAGAACTGCGAAAATTTTGAGTTTCTCAAGCGTTTCTTACCTCCAAACTGCCATATCTCGCGAACGGATTGACCAATCCGCAAAATTTCTGTGGCATCTGAAAGTAGAAACTCGCCCGATTACAAAGGTAGGTATAGTTTTCCCCTAGGCCGTTCTAGTTATTCGTGTCGAGCATCAGAACTGCGAGAATTTTGAGTTTCTCAAGCGTTTCTTACCTCCAAACTGCCATATCTCGCGAACGGATTGACCAATCCGCAAAATTTCTGTTGCATCTAAAAGTAGAAACTCGCCCGATTACAACGGTATGCGTACTTTTCCCCTAGGCCGTTCTAGTTACTCGTTTCGAGCATCAGAACTGCGAAAATTTTGAGTTTCTCAAGCGTTTCTTATCTCCAAACTGCCATATCTCGCGAACGGATTGATCAATCCGCAAAATTTCTGTTGCATCTGAAAGTAGAAACTCGCCCGATTACAACGGTATGCGTACTTTTCTCCTAGGCGGTTCTAGTTATTCGTTTCGATCATCAGAACTGCGAAAATTTTGAGTTTCTCAAGCGATTCTTACCTCCAAACTGCCATATCTCGCGAACGGATTGACCAATCCGCAATATTTCTGTTGCTTCTGAAAGTAGAATCTCGCCCGATTACAACGGTATGCGCACTTTGCCCCTAGGCCGTTCTAGTTATTCATGTCGAGCATCAGAAATGCGAAAATTTTGAGTTTCTCAAGCGTTTCTTACCTCAAACTGCCATATCTCGCGAACGGATTGACCAATCCGCAAAATTTCTGTTGCATCTGAAAGTAGAAACTCGCCCGATTACAACGGTATGTGCACTTTGCCCCTAGGCCGTTCTAGTTATTCGTGTCGAGCATCAGAACTGCGAAAATTTTGAGTTTCTCAAGCGTTTCTTACCTCCAAACTGCCATATCTCGCGAACGGATAGACCAATCCGCAAAATTTCTGTTGCATCTGAAAGTAGAAACTCGCCCGATTACAAAGGTAGGTATATTTTTCCCCTAGGCCGTTCTAGTTATTCGTGTCGAGCATCAGAACTGCGAAAATTTTGAGTTTCTCAAGCGTTTCTTACCTCCAAACTGCCATATCTCGCGAACGGATTGACCAATCCGCAAAATTTCTGTTGCATCTGAAAGTAGACACTCGCCCGATTACAACGGTATGCGCACTTTTCCCCTAGGCCGTTCTAGTTATTCGTGTCGAGCATCAGAATTGCGAAAATTTTGAGTTTCTCAAGCGTTTCTTATCTCCAAACTGCCATATCTCTTGAACGGATTGATCAATCTGCAAAATTTCTGTGCCATCTGAAAGTAGAAACTCGCCCGATTACAACGGCATGCGTACTTCTCCCCTAGACCGTTCTAGTCATTCGTTTCGAGCATCAGAACTGCGAAAATTTTGAGTTTCTCAAGCGTTTCTTATCTCCAAACTGCCATATCTCGCGAACGGATTGATCAATCCGCAAAATTTCTGTTGCATCTGAAAGTAGAAACTCGCCCGATTACAACGGTATGCGCACTTTTCCTCTAGGCCATTCTAGTTATTCGTTTCGTGCATCAGAAATGCGAAAATTTTGAGGTCCTCAAGCGTTTCTTAAATCCAAACGGCCATATCTCGCGAACGGATTGACCAATCCGCAAAATTTCTGTTGCATCTGAAAGCAGAAACTCGCCCGATTACAACGGTATGCGCACTTTTCCCCTAGGCCGTTCTAGTTAGTCGTGTCGAGCATCAGAACTGCGAAAATTTTGAGTTTCTCAAGCGTTTCTTACCTCCAAACTGCCATATCTCGCGAACGGATTGACCAATCCGCAAAATTTCTGCTGCATCTGAAAGTAGACACTCGCCCGATTACAAAGGTATGCGCACTTTTCCCCTAGGCCGTTCTAGTTATTCGTGTCGAGCATCAGAATTGCGAAAATTTTGAGTTTCTCAAGCGTTTCTTATCTCCAAACTGCCATATCTCGTGAACGGATTGATCAATCCGCAAAATTTCTGTGCCATCTGAAAGTAGAAACTCGCCCGATTACAACGGAATGCGTACTTCTCCCCTAGACCGTTCTAGTCATTCGTTTCGAGCATCAGAACTGCGAAAATTTTGAGTTTCTCAAGCGTTTCTAATCTCCAAACTGCCATATCTCGCGAACGGATTGATCAATCCGCAAAATTTCTGTTGCATCTGAAAGTAGAAACTCGCCCGATTACAATGGTATGCGCACTTTTCCTCTAGGCCATTCTAGTTATTCGTTTCGTGCATCAGAAATGCGAAAATTTTGAGGTCCTCAAGCGTTTCTTAAATCCAAACGGCCATATCTCGCGAACGGATTGACCAATCCGCAAAATTTCTGTTGCATCTGAAAGTAGAAACTCGCCCGATTACAACGGTATGCGCACTTTTCCCCTAGGCCGTTCTAGTTATTCGTGTCGAGCATCAGAACTGCGAAAATTTTGAGTTTCTCAAGCGTTTCTTACCTCCAAACTGCCATATCTCGCGAACGGATTGACCAATCCGCAAAATTTCTGCTGCATCTGAAAGTAGACACTCGCCCGATTACAAAGGTATGCGCACTTTTCCCCTAGGCCGTTCTAGTTATTCGTGTCGAGCATCAGAACTGCGAAAATTTTGAGTTTCTCAAGCGTTTCTTATCTCCAAACTGCCATATCTCGCGAACGGATTGATCAATCCGCAAAATTTCTGTTCCATCTGAAATTAGAAACTCGCCCGATTACAACGGTATGCGTACTTTTCCCCTAGGCGGTTCTAGTTATTCGTTTCGAGCATCAGAACTGCGAAAATTTTGAGTTTCTCAAGCTTTTCTTACCTCCAAACTGCCATATCTCGCGAACGGATTGACCAATCCGCAAAATTTCTGTTGCATCTGAAAGTAGACACTCGCCCGATTACAACGGTATGCGTACTTTTCCCCTAGGCCGTTCTAGTTACTCGTTTCTAGCATCAGAACTGCGAAAATTTTGAGTTTCTCAAGCGTTTCTTATCTCCAAACTGCCATATCTCGCGAACGGATTGATCAATCCGCAAAATTTCTGTTGCATCTGAAAGTAGAAACTCGCCCGATTACAACGGTATGCGTACTTTTCTCCTAGGCGGTTCTAGTTATTCGTTTCGAGCATCAGAACTGCGAAAATTTTGAGTTTCTCAAGCGATTCTTACCTCCAAACTGCCATATCTCGCGAACGGATTGACCAATCCGCAAAATTTCTGTTGCTTCTGAAAGTAGAAACTCGCCCGATTACAACGGTATGAGCACTTTGCCCCTAGGCCGTTCTAGTTATTCATGTCGAGCATCAGAAATGCGAAAATTTTGAGTTTCTCAAGCGTTTCTTACCTCAAACTGCCATATCTCGCGAACGGATTGAACAATCCGCAAAATTTCTGTTGCATCTGAAAGTAGACACTCGCCCGATTACAACGGTATGCGTACTTTTCCCCTAGGCCGTTCTAGTTACTCGTTTCTAGCATCAGAACTGCGAACATTTTGAGTTTCTCAAGCGTTTCTTACCCCCAAACTGCCATATCTCGCGAACGGATTGTCCAATCCGCAAAATTTCTGTTGCATCTGAAAGTAGAAACTCGCCCGATTACAAAGTTAGGTATAGTTTTCCCCTAGGCCGTGCTAGTTATTCGTGTCGAGCATCAGAACTGCGAAAATTTTGAGTTTCTCAAGCGTTTCTTACCTCCAAACTGCCATATCTCGCGAACGGATTGAACAATCCGCAAAATTTCTGTTGCATCTGAAAGTAGACACTCGCCCGATTACAACGGTATGCGCACTTCTCCCCTAGGCCGTTCTAGTTATTCGTGTCGAGCATCAGAATTGCGAAAATTTTGAGTTTCTCAAGCGTTTCTTATCTCCAAACTGCCATATCTCGTGAACGGATTGATCAATCCGCAAAATTTCTGTGCCATCTGAAAGTAGAAACACGCCCGATTACAACGGTATGCGTACTTCTCCCCTAGGCCGTTCTAGTCATTCGTTTCGAGCATCAGAACTGCGAAAATTTTGAGTTTCTCAAGCGTTTCTTATCTCCAAACTGCCATATCTCGCGAACGGATTGATCAATCCGCAAAATTTCTGTTGCATCTGAAAGTAGAAACTCGCCCGATTACAACGGTATGCGCACTTCTCCCCTAGGCCATTCTAGTTATTCGTTTCGAGCATCAGAAATGCGAAAATTTTGAGGTCCTCAAGCGTTTCTGAAATCCAAACGGCCATATCTCGCGAACGGATTGACCAATCCGCAAAATTTCTGTTGCATCTGAAAGTAGAAACTCGCCCGATTACAACGGTATGCGCACTTTTCCCCTAGGCCGTTCTAGTTATTCGTGTCGAGCATCAGAACTGCGAAAATTTTGAGTTTCTCAAGCGATTCTTACCTCCAAACTGCCATATCTCGCGAACGGATTGACCAATCCGCAAAATTTCTGTTGCTTCTGAAAGTAGAAACTCGCCCGATTACAACGGTATGCGCACTTTGCCCCTAGGCCGTTCTAGTTATTCGTTTCGAGCATCAGATCTGCGAAAATTTTGAGTTTCTCAAGCGTTTCTTACCTCCAAACTGCCATATCTCGCGAACGGATTGACCAATCCGCAAAATTTCTGTTGCATCTGAAAGTAGAAACTCGCCCGATTACAACGGTATGCGCACTTTTCCCCTAGGCCGTTCTAGTTACTCGTTTCGAGCATCAAAACTGCGAAAATTTTGAGTTTCTCAAGCGTTTCTTATCTCCAAACTGCCATATCTCGCGAACGGATTGATCAATCCGCAAAATTTCTGTGCCATCTGAAAGTAGAAACTCGCCCGATTACAACGGTATGCGTACTTCTCCCCTAGGCCGTTCTAGTCATTCGTTTCGAGCATCAGAACTGCGAAAATTTTGAGATTCTCAAGCGTTTCTTATCTCCAAACTGCCATATCTCGCGAACGGATTGATCAATCCGCAAAATTTCTGTTGCATCTGAAAGTAGACACTCGCCCGATTACAACGGTATGCGCGCTTTTCCCCTAGGCCGTTCTACTTATTCGTGTCGAGCATCAGAACTGCGAAAATTTTGAGTTTCTCAAGCGTTTCTTATCTCCAAACTGCCATATCTCGCGAACGGATTGATCAATCCGCAAAATTTCTGTTGCATCTGAAAGTAGAAACTCGCCCGATTACAACGGTATGCGCACTTTGCCCCTAGGCCGTTCTAGTTATTCATGTCGAGCATCAGAACTGCGAAAATTTTGAGTTTCTCAAGCGATTCTTACCTCCAAACTGCCATATCTCGCGAACGGATTGACCAATCCGCAAAATTTCTGTTGCTTCTGAAAGTAGAAACTCGCCCGATTACAACGGTATGCGCACTTTGCCCCTAGGCCGTTCTAGTTATTCATGTCGAGCATCAGAAATGCGAAAATTTTGAGTTTCTCAAGCGTTTCTTACCTCCAAACTGCCATATCTCCCGAACGGATTGACCAATCCGCAATATTTCTGTTGCATCTGAAAGTAGAAACTCGCCCGATTACAACGGTAGGTGTAGTTTTCCCCTAGGCCGCTCTAGTTATTCGTGTCGAGCATCAGAACTGCGAAAATTTTGAGTTTCTCAAGCGTTTCTTACCTCCAAACTGCCATATCTCGCGAACGGATTGACCAATCCGCAAAATTTCTGTTGCATCTGAAAGTAGAAACTCGCCCGATTACAAAGGTATGCGCACTTTTCCCCTAGGCCGTTCTAGTTATTCGTGTCGAGCATCAGAACTGCGAAAATTTTGAGTTTCTCAAGCGTTTCTTACCTCCAAACTGCCATATCTCGCGACCGGATTGACCAATCCGCAAAATTTCTGTTGCATCTGAAAGTAGAAACTCTCCCGATTACAACGGTAGGTGTAGTTTTCCCCTAGGCCGTTCTAGTTATTCGTTTCGAGCATCAGAACAGCGAAAATTTTGAGTTTCTCAAGCGTTTCTTACCTCCAAACTGCCATATCTCGCGAACCAATTGACCAATCCGCAAAATTTCTGTTGCATCTGAAAGTAGAAACTCGCCCGATTACAACGGTATGCGCACTTTACCCCTAGGCCGTTTTAGTTATCCGTGTCGAGCATCAGAACTGCGAAAATTTTGAGTTTCTCAAGCGTTTCTTACCTCCAAACTGCCATATCTCGCGAACGGATTGACCAATCCGCAAAATTTCTGTTGCATCTGAAAGTAGAAACTCGCCCGATTACAACGGTATGCGTACTTTTCCCCTAGGCCGTTCTAGTTACTCGTTTCGAGCATCAGAACTGCGAAAATTTTGAGTTTCTCAAGCGTTTCTTATCTCCAAACAGCCATATCTCGCGAACGGATTGATCAATCCGCAAAATTTCTGTTGCATCTGAAAGTAGAAACTCGCCCGATTACAACGGTAGGTGTAGTTTTCCCCTAGGCCGCTCTAGTTATTCGTGTCGAGCATCAGAACTGCGAAAATTTTGAGTTTCTCAAGCGTTTCTTACCTCCAAACTGCCATATCTCGCGAACGGATTGACCAATCCGCAAAATTTCTGTTGCATCTGAAAGTAGAAACTCGCCCGATTACAACGGTATGCGTACTTTTCCCCTAGGCCGTTCTAGTTACTCGTTTCGAGCATCAGAACTGCGAAAATTTTGAGTTTCTCAAGCGTTTCTTATCTCCAAACAGCCATATCTCGCGAACGGATTGATCAATCCGCAAAATTTCTGTTGCATCTGAAAGTAGAAACTCGCCCGATTACAACGGTAGGTGTAGTTTTCCCCTAGGCCGCTCTAGTTATTCGTGTCGAGCATCAGAACTGCGAAAATTTTGAGTTTCTCAAGCGTTTCTTACCTCCAAACTGCCATATCTCGCGAACGGATTGACCAATCCGCAAAATTTCTGTTGCATCTGAAAGTAGAAACTCGCCCGATTACAACGGTATGCGCACTTTGCCCCTAGGCCGTTCTAGTTATTCATGTCGAGCATCAGAACTGCGAAAATTTTGAGTTTCTCAAGCGATTCTTACCTCCAAACTGCCATATCTCGCGAACGGATTGACCAATCCGCAAAATTTCTGTTGCTTCTGAAAGTAGAAACTCGCCCGATTACAACGGTATGCGCACTTTGCCCCTAGGCCGTTCTAGTTATTCATGTCGAGCATCAGAAATGCGAAAATTTTGAGTTTCTCAAGCGTTTCTTACCTCCAAACTGCCATATCTCCCGAACGGATTGACCAATCCGCAATATTTCTGTTGCATCTGAAAGTAGAAACTCGCCCGATTACAACGGTAGGTGTAGTTTTCCCCTAGGCCGCTCTAGTTATTCGTGTCGAGCATCAGAACTGCGAAAATTTTGAGTTTCTCAAGCGTTTCTTACCTCCAAACTGCCATATCTCGCGAACGGATTGACCAATCCGCAAAATGTCTGTTGCATCTGAAAGTAGAAACTCGCCCGATTACAAAGGTATGCGCACTTTTCCCCTAGGCCGTTCTAGTTATTCGTGTCGAGCATCAGAACTGCGAAAATTTTGAGTTTCTCAAGCGTTTCTTACCTCCAAACTGCCATATCTCGCGACCGGATTGACCAATCCGCAAAATTTCTGTTGCATCTGAAAGTAGAAACTCGCCCGATTACAACGGTATGCGTACTTTTCTCCTAGGCGGTTCTAGTTATTCGTTTCGAGCATCAGAACTGCGAAAATTTTGAGTTTCTCAAGCGTGTCTTCCCTCCAAACTGCCATATCTCGCGAACGGATTGACAAATCCGCAAAATTTCTGTTGCATCTGAAAGTAGAAACTCGCCCGATTACAACGGTATGCGCACTTTTCCCCTAGGCCGTCCTATTTATTCGTGTCGAGCATCAGAACTGCGAAAATTTTGTGTTTCTCAAGCGTTTCTTACCTCCAAACTGCCATATCTCGCGAACGGATTGATCAATCCGCAAAATTTCTGTTGCACCTGAAAGTAGAAACTCGCCCGATTACAACGGTATGTGTAGTTTTCCCCTAGGCCGCTCTAGTTATTCGTGTCGAGCATCAGAACTGCGAAAATTTTGATTTTCTCAAGCGTTTCTTACCTCCAAACTGCCATATCTCGCGAACGGATTGACCAATCCGCAAAACTTCTGTTGCATCTGAAAGTAGAAACTCGCCCGATTACAACGGTATGCGCACTTTGCCCCTAGGCCGTTCTAGTTATTCATGTCGAGCATCAGAAATGCGAAAATTTTGAGTTTCTCAAGCGTTTCTTACCTCCAAACTGCCATATCTCCCGAACGGATTGACCAATCCGCAAAATTTCTGTTGCATCTGAAAGTAGAAATTCGCCCGATTACGAAGGTAGGTGTAGTTTTCCCCTAGGCCGTTCTAGTTATTCGTGTCGAGCATCAGAACTGCGAAATTTTGAGTTTCTCAAGCGTTTCTTACATCCAAACTGCCATATCTCGCGAACGGATTGACCAATCCGCAAACTTTCTGTTGCATCTGAAAGTAGAAACTCGCCCGATTACAACGGTATGCGTACTTTTCTCCTAGGCGGTTCTAGTTATTCGTTTCGAGCATCAGAACTGCGAAAATTTTGAGTTTCTCAAGCGTGTCGTACCTCCAAACTGCCATATCTCGCGAACGGATTGACAAATCCGCAAAATTTCTGTTGCATCTGAAAGTTGAAACTCGCCCGATTACAACGGTATGCGCACTTTTCCCCTAGACCGTTCTAGTTACTCGTTTCGAGCATCAGAAATGCGAAAATTTTGAGGTTCTCAAGCGTTTCTTAAATCCAAACGGCCATATCTCGCGAACGGATTGACCAATCCGCAAAATTTCTGTTGCATCTGAAAGTAGACACTCGCCCGATTACAACGGTATGCGCGCTTTTCCCCTAGGCCGTTCTAGTTATTCGTGTCGAGCATCAGAACTGCGAAAATTTTGAGTTTCTCAAGCGTTTCTTATATCCAAACTGCCATATCTCGCGAACGGATTGATCAATCCGCAAAATTTCTGTTGCATCTGAAAGTAGAAACTCGCCCGATTACAACGGTATGCGCACTTTTCCCCTAGGCCGTCCTATTTATTCGTTTCGAGCATCAGAACTGCGAAAATTTTGAGTTCCTCAAGCGTTTCTTACATCCAAACGGCCATAACACGCGAACGGATTGACCAATCCGCATAATTTCTGTTGCATCTGAAAGTAGAAACTCGCCCGATTACAACGATATGCGCACTTCTCCCCTAGGCCGTTCTAGTTATTCGTGTCGAGCATCAGAACTGCGAAAATTTTGTGTTTCTCAAGCGTTTCTTACCTCCAAACTGCCATATCTCGCGAACGGATTGAACAATCCGCAAAATTTCTGTTGCATCTGAAAGTAGAAACTCGCCCGATTACAACGGTATGCGCACTTTTCCCCTAGGCCGTTCTAGTTATTCGTGTCGAGCAACAGAACTGCGAAAATTTTGAGTTTCTCAAGCGATTCTTACCTCCAAACTGCCATATCTCGCGAACGGATTGACCAATCCGCAAAATTTCTGTTGCTTCTGAAAGTAGAAACTCGCCCGATTACAACGGTATGCGCACTTTGCCCCTAGGCCGTTCTAGTTATTCCTGTCGAGCATCAGAAATGCGAAAATTTTGAGTTTCTCAAGCGTTTGTTACCTCCAAACTGCCATATCTCGCGAACGGATTGACCAATCCGCAAAATTTCTGTTGCATCTGAAAGTAGAAACTCGCCCGATTACAACGGTATGCGTACTTTTCCCCTAGGCCGTTCTAGTTACTCGTTTCGAGCATCAGAACTGCGAAAATTTTGAGTTTCACAAGCGTTTCTTACCTCCAAACTGCCATATCTCCCGAACGGATTGACCAATCCGCAAAATTTCTGTTGCATCTGAAAGTAGAAACTCGCCCGATTACAACGGTATGCGCACTTTTCCCCTAGGCCGTTCTAGTTATTCGTGTCGAGCATCAGAACTGCGAAAATTTTGAGTTTCTCAAGCGTTTCTTATCTCCAAACTGCCATATCTCGCGAACGGATTGATCAATCCGCAAAATTTCTGTTGCATCTGAGAGTAGAAACTCGCCTGATTACAACGGTGGGTGTAGTTTTCCCCTAGGCCGCTCTAGTTATTCGTGTCGAGCATCAGAACTGCGAAAATTTTGAGTTTCTCAAGTGTTTCTTACCTCCAAACTGCCATATCTCGCGACCGGATTGACCAATCCGCAAAATTTCTGTTGCATCTGAAAGTAGAAACTCGCCCGATTACAACGGTATGCGCACTTTGTCCCTAGGCCGTTCTAGTTATTCATGTCGAGCATCAGAAATGCGAAAATTTTGAGTTTCTCAAGCGTTTCTTACCTCCAAACTGCCATATCTCGCGAACGGATTGACCAATCCGCAAAATTTCTGTTGCATCTGAAAGTAGAAACTCGCCCGATTACAACGGTAAGCGTACTTTTCCCCTAGGCCGTTCTAGTTACTCGTTTCGAGCATCAGAACTGCGAAAATTTTGAGTTTCTCAAGCGTTTCTTATCTCCAAACTGCCATATCTCGCGAACGGATTGATCAATCCGCAAAATTTCTGTTGCATCTGAGAGTAGAAACTCGCCTGATTACAACGGTGGGTGTAGTTTTCCCCTAGGCCGCTCTAGTTATTCGTGTCGAGCATCAGAACTGCGAAAATTTTGAGTTTCTCAAGCGTTTCTTACCTCCAAACTGCCATATCTCGCGAACGGATTGACCAATCCGCAAAATTTCTGTTGCATCTGAAAGCAGAAACTCGCCCGATTACAAAGGTAGGTGTAGTTTTCCCCTAGGCCGTTCTAGTTATTCGTGTCGAGCATCAGAACTGCGAAAATTTTGTGTTTCTCAAGCGTTTCTTACCTCCAAACTGCCATATCTCGCGAACGGATTGACCAATCCGCAAAATTTCTGTTGCATCTGAAAGTAGAAACTCGCCTGATTACAACGGTGGGTGTAGTTTTCCCCTAGGCCGCTCTAGTTATTCGTGTCGAGCATCAGAACTGCGAAAATTTTGAGTTTCTCAAGCGTTTCTTACCTCCAAACTGCCATATCTCGCGAACGGATTGACCAATCCGCAAAATTTCTGTTGCATCTGAAAGCAGAAACTCGCCCGATTACAAAGGTAGGTGTAGTTTTCCCCTAGGCCGTTCTAGTTATTCGTGTCGAGCATCAGAACTGCGAAAATTTTGTGTTTCTCAAGCGTTTCTTACCTCCAAACTGCCATATCTCGCGAACGGATTGACCAATCCGCAAAATTTCTGTTGCATCTGAAAGTAGAAACTCGCCCGATTACAACGGTATGCGCACTTTTCCCCTAGGCCGTTCTAGTTATTCGTGTCGAGCATCAGAACTGCGAAAATTTTGAGTTTCTCAAGCGTTTCTTACCTCCAAACTGCCATATCTCGCGAACGGATTGACCAATCCGCAAAATTTCTGTTGCATCTGAAAGTAGACACTCGCCCGATTACAACGGTATGCGTACTTTTCTCCTAGGCTGTTCTAGTTATTCGTTTCGAGCATCAGAACTGCGAAAATTTTGAGCTTCTCAAGCATTTCTTACCTCCAAACTGCCATATCTCGCGAACGGATTGACCAATCCGCAAAATTTCTGTTGCATCTGAAAGTAGAAACTCGCCCGATTACAACGGTATGCGTACTTTTCCCCTAGGCCGTTCTAGTTACTCGTTTCGAGCATCAGAACTGCGAAAATTTTGAGTTTCTCAAGCGTTTCTTATCTCCAAACTGCCATATCTCGCGAACGGATTGATCAATCCGCAAAATTTCTGTTGCATCTGAGAGTAGAAACTCGCCTGATTACAACGGTGGGTGTAGTTTTCCCCTAGGCCGCTCTAGTTATTCGTGTCGAGCATCAGAACTGCGAAAATTTTGAGTTTCTCCAGCGTTTCTTACCTCCAAACTGCCATATCTCGCGAACGGATTGACCAATCCGCAAAATTTCTGTTGCATCTGAAAGTAGACACTCGCCCGATTACAACGGTATGCGTACTTTTCTCCTAGGCTGTTCTAGTTATTCGTTTCGAGCATCAGAACTGCGAAAATTTTGAGCTTCTCAAGCGTTTCTTACCTCCAAACTGCCATATCTCGCGAACGGATTGACCAATCCGCAAAATTTCTGTTGCATCTGAAAGTAGAAACTCGCCCGATTACAACGGTATGCGTACTTTTCCCCTAGGCCGTTCTAGTTACTCGTTTCGAGCATCAGAACTGCGAAAATTTTGAGTTTCTCAAGCGTTTCTTATCTCCAAACTGCCATATCTCGCGAACGGATTGACCAATCCGCAAAATTTCTGTTGCATCTGAAAGCAGAAACTCGCCCGATTACAAAGGTAGGTGTAGTTTTCCCCTAGGCCGTTCTAGTTATTCGTGTCGAGCATCAGAACTGCGAAAATTTTGTGTTTCTCAAGCGTTTCTTACCTCCAAACTGCCATATCTCGCGAACGGATTGACCAATCCGCAAAATTTCTGTTGCATCTGAAAGTAGAAACTCGCCCGATTACAACGGTATGCGCACTTTTCCCCTAGGCCGTTCTAGTTATTCGTGTCGAGCATCAGAACTGCGAAAATTTTGAGTTTCTCAAGCGTTTCTTACCTCCAAACTGCCATATCTCGCGAACGGATTGACCAATCCGCAAAATTTCTGTTGCATCTGAAAGTAGACACTCGCCCGATTACAACGGTATGCGTACTTTTCTCCTAGGCTGTTCTAGTTATTCGTTTCGAGCATCAGAACTGCGAAAATTTTGAGCTTCTCAAGCATTTCTTACCTCCAAACTGCCATATCTCGCGAACGGATTGACCAATCCGCAAAATTTCTGTTGCATCTGAAAGTAGAAACTCGCCCGATTACAACGGTATGCGTACTTTTCCCCTAGGCCGTTCTAGTTACTCGTTTCGAGCATCAGAACTGCGAAAATTTTGAGTTTCTCAAGCGTTTCTTATCTCCAAACTGCCATATCTCGCGAACGGATTGATCAATCCGCAAAATTTCTGTTGCATCTGAGAGTAGAAACTCGCCTGATTACAACGGTGGGTGTAGTTTTCCCCTAGGCCGCTCTAGTTATTCGTGTCGAGCATCAGAACTGCGAAAATTTTGAGTTTCTCCAGCGTTTCTTACCTCCAAACTGCCATATCTCGCGAACGGATTGACCAATCCGCAAAATTTCTGTTGCATCTGAAAGTAGACACTCGCCCGATTACAACGGTATGCGTACTTTTCTCCTAGGCTGTTCTAGTTATTCGTTTCGAGCATCAGAACTGCGAAAATTTTGAGCTTCTCAAGCGTTTCTTACCTCCAAACTGCCATATCTCGCGAACGGATTGACCAATCCGCAAAATTTCTGTTGCATCTGAAAGTAGAAACTCGCCCGATTACAACGGTATGCGTACTTTTCCCCTAGGCCGTTCTAGTTACTCGTTTCGAGCATCAGAACTGCGAAAATTTTGAGTTTCTCAAGCGTTTCTTATCTCCAAACTGCCATATCTCGCGAACGGATTGATCAATCCGCAAAATTTCTGTTGCATCTGAGAGTAGAAACTCGCCTGATTACAACGGTGGGTGTAGTTTTCCCCTAGGCCGCTCTAGTTATTCGTGTCGAGCATCAGAACTGCGAAAATTTTGAGTTTCTCAAGCGTTTCTTACCTCCAAACTGCCATATCTCGCGACCGGATTGACCAATCCGCAAAATTTCTGTTGCATCTGAAAGTAGAAACTCGCCCGATTACAACGGTATGCGCACTTTGTCCCTAGGCCGTTCTAGTTATTCATGTCGAGCATCAGAAATGCGAAAATTTTGAGTTTCTCAAGCGTTTCTTACCTCCAAACTGCCATATCTCGCGAACGGATTGACCAATCCGCAAAATTTCTGTTGCATCTGAAAGTAGAAACTCGCCCGATTACAACGGTATGCGTACTTTTCCCCTAGGCCGTTCTAGTTACTCGTTTCGAGCATCAGAACTGCGAAAATTTTGAGTTTCTCAAGCGTTTCTTATCTCCAAATTGCCATATCTCGCGAACGGATTGATCAATCCGCAAAATTTCTGTGGCATCTGAGAGTAGAAACTCGCCTGATTACAACGGTGGGTGTAGTTTTCCCCTAGGCCGCTCTAGTTATTCGTGTCGAGCATCAGAACTGCGAAAATTTTGAGTTTCTCAAGCGTTTCTTACCTCCAAACTGCCATATCTCGCGAACGGATTGACCAATCCGCAAAATTTCTGTTGCATCTGAAAGCAGAAACTCGCCCGATTACAACGGTATGCGCACTTTGTCCCTAGGCCGTTCTAGTTATTCATGTCGAGCATCAGAACTGCGAAAATTTTGAGTTTCTCAAGCGATTCTTACCTCCAAACTGCCATATCTCGCGAACGGATTGACCAATCCGCAAAATTTCTGTTGCTTCTGAAAGTAGAAACTCGCCCGATTACAACGGTATGCGCACTTTGCCCCTAGGCCGTTCTAGTTATTCATGTCGAGCATCAGAAATGCGGAAATTTTGAGTTTCTCAAGCGTTTCTTACCTCCAAACTGCCATATCTCCCGAACGGATTGACCAATCCGCAAAATTTCTGTTGCATCTGAAAGTAGAAACTCGCCCGATTACAACGGTAGGTGTAGTTTTCCCCTAGGCCGTTCTAGTTATTCGTTTCGAGCATCAGAACTGCGAAAATTTTGAGTTTCTCAAGCGTTTCTTACATCCAAACTGCCATATCTCGCGAACGGATTGACCAATCCGCAAAACTTCTGTTGCATCTGAAAGTAGAAACTCGCCCGATTACAACGGTATGCGCACTTTGCCCCTAGGCCGTTCTAGTTATTCATGTCGAGCATCAGAACTGCGAAAATTTTGAGTTTCTCAAGCGATTCTTACATCCAAACTGCCATATCTCGCGAACGGATTGACCAATCCGCAAAATTTCTGTTGCATCTGAAAGTAGAAACTCGCCCGATTACAACGGTATGCGTACTTTTCCCCTAGGCCGTTCTAGTTACTCGTTTCGAGCATCAGAACTGCGAAAATTTTGAGTTTCTCAAGCGTTTCTTATCTCCAAACTGCCATATCTCGCGAACGGATTGATCAATCCGCAAAATTTCTGTTGCATCTGAGAGTAGAAACTCGCCTGATTACAACGGTGGGTGTAGTTTTCCCCTAGGCCGCTCTAGTTATTCGTTTCGAGCATCAGAACTGCGAAAATTTTGAGTTTCTCAAGCGTTTCTTACATCCAAACTGCCATATCTCGCGAACGGATTGACCAATCCGCAAAATTTCTGTTGCATCTGAAAGTAGACACTCGCCCGATTACAACGGTATGCGTACTTTTCTCCTAGGCTGTTCTAGTTATTCGTTTCGAGCATCAGAACTGCGAAAATTTTGAGCTTCTCAAGCATTTCTTACCTCCAAACTGCCATATCTCGCGAACGGATTGACCAATCCGCAAAATTTCTGTTGCATCTGAAAGTAGAAACTCGCCCGATTACAACGGTATGCGTACTTTTCCCCTATGCCGTTCTAGTTACTCGTTTCGAGCATCAGAACTGCGAAAATTTTGAGTTTCTCAAGCGTTTCTTATCTCCAAACTGCCATATCTCGCGAACGGATTGATCAATCCGCAAAATTTCTGTTGCATCTGAGAGTAGAAACTCGCCTGATTACAACGGTGGGTGTAGTTTTCCCCTAGGCCGCTCTAGTTATTCGTGTCGAGCATCAGAACTGCGAAAATTTTGAGTTTCTCCAGCGTTTCTTACCTCCAAACTGCCATATCTCGCGAACGGATTGACCAATCCGCAAAATTTCTGTTGCATCTGAAAGTAGACACTCGCCCGATTACAACGGTATGCGTACTTTTCTCCTAGGCTGTTCTAGTTATTCGTTTCGAGCATCAGAACTGCGAAAATTTTGAGCTTCTCAAGCGTTTCTTACCTCCAAACTGCCATATCTCGCGAACGGATTGACCAATCCGCAAAATTTCTGTTGCATCTGAAAGTAGAAACTCGCCCGATTACAACGGTATGCGTACTTTTCCCCTAGGCCGTTCTAGTTACTCGTTTCGAGCATCAGAACTGCGAAAATTTTGAGTTTCTCAAGCGTTTCTTATCTCCAAACTGCCATATCTCGCGAACGGATTGACCAATCCGCAAAATTTCTGTTGCATCTGAAAGCAGAAACTCGCCCGATTACAAAGGTAGGTGTAGTTTTCCCCTAGGCCGTTCTAGTTATTCGTGTCGAGCATCAGAACTGCGAAAATTTTGTGTTTCTCAAGCGTTTCTTACCTCCAAACTGCCATATCTCGCGAACGGATTGACCAATCCGCAAAATTTCTGTTGCATCTGAAAGTAGAAACTCGCCCGATTACAACGGTATGCGCACTTTTCCCCTAGGCCGTTCTAGTTATTCGTGTCGAGCATCAGAACTGCGAAAATTTTGAGTTTCTCAAGCGTTTCTTACCTCCAAACTGCCATATCTCGCGAACGGATTGACCAATCCGCAAAATTTCTGTTGCATCTGAAAGTAGACACTCGCCCGATTACAACGGTATGCGTACTTTTCTCCTAGGCTGTTCTAGTTATTCGTTTCGAGCATCAGAACTGCGAAAATTTTGAGCTTCTCAAGCATTTCTTACCTCCAAACTGCCATATCTCGCGAACGGATTGACCAATCCGCAAAATTTCTGTTGCATCTGAAAGTAGAAACTCGCCCGATTACAACGGTATGCGTACTTTTCCCCTAGGCCGTTCTAGTTACTCGTTTCGAGCATCAGAACTGCGAAAATTTTGAGTTTCTCAAGCGTTTCTTATCTCCAAACTGCCATATCTCGCGAACGGATTGATCAATCCGCAAAATTTCTGTTGCATCTGAGAGTAGAAACTCGCCTGATTACAACGGTGGGTGTAGTTTTCCCCTAGGCCGCTCTAGTTATTCGTGTCGAGCATCAGAACTGCGAAAATTTTGAGTTTCTCCAGCGTTTCTTACCTCCAAACTGCCATATCTCGCGAACGGATTGACCAACCCGCAAAATTTCTGTTGCATCTGAAAGTAGACACTCGCCCGATTACAACGGTATGCGTACTTTTCTCCTAGGCTGTTCTAGTTATTCGTTTCGAGCATCAGAACTGCGAAAATTTTGAGCTTCTCAAGCGTTTCTTACCTCCAAACTGCCATATCTCGCGAACGGATTGACCAATCCGCAAAACTTCTGTTGCATCTGAAAGTAGAAACTCGCCCGATTACAACGGTATGCGCACTTTGCCCCTAGGCCGTTCTAGTTATTCATGTCGAGCATCAGAACTGCGAAAATTTTGAGTTTCTCAAGCGATTCTTACATCCAAACTGCCATATCTCGCGAACGGATTGACCAATCCGCAAAATTTCTGTTGCTTCTGAAAGTAGAAACTCGCCCGATTACAACGGTATGCGCACTTTGCGCCTAGGCCGTTCTAGTTATTCGTGTCGAGCATCAGAACTGCGAAAATTTTGAGTTTCTCAAGCGTTTCTTATCTCCAAACTGCCATATCTCGGGAACGGATTGACCAATCCGCAAAATTTCTGTTGCATCTGAAAGTAGAAACTCGCCCGATTACAACGGTATGCGCACTTTTCCCCTAGGCCATTCTAGTTATTCGTTTCGAGCATCAGAAATGCGAAAATTTTGAGGTCCTCAAGCGTTTCTTAAATCCAAACGGCCATATATCGCGAACGGATTGACCAATCCGCAAAATTTCTGTTGCATCTGAAAGTAGAAACTCGCCCGATTACAAAGGTAGGTGTAGTTTTCCCCTAGGCCGTTCTAGTTATTCGTGTCGAGCATCAGAACTGCGAAAATTTTGAGTTTCTCAAGCGTTTCTTATCTCCAAACTGCCATATCTCGCGAACGGATTGATCAATCCGCAAAATTTCTGTTCCATCTGAAAGTAGAAACTTGCCCGATTACAACAGTATGCGTACTTTGCCCCCGGGCGGTTCTAGTTATTCGTTTCGAGCATCAGACCTGCGAAAATTTTGAGTTTCTCAAGCGATTCTTACCTCCAAACTGCCATATCTCGCGAACGGATTGACCAATCCGCAAAACTTCTGTTGCATCTGAAAGTAGAAACTCGCCCGATTACAAAGGTAGGTGTAGTTTTCCCCTAGGCCGTTCTAGTTATTCGTGTCGAGCATCAGAATTGCGAAAATTTTGAGTTTCTCAAGCGTTTCTTATATCCAAACTGCCATATCTCGCGAACGGATTGATCAATCCGCAAAATTTCTGTTCCATCTGAAAGTAGACACTCGCCCGATTACAACGGTATGCGTACTTTCCCCCTAGGCCGTTCTAGTTATTCGTGTCGAGCATCAGAACTGCGAAAATTTTGAGTTTCTCAAGCGTTTCTTACCTCCAAACTGCCATATCTCGCGAACGGATTGACCAATCCGCAAAATTTCTGTTGCATCTAAAAGTAGAAACTCGCCCGATTACAACGGTATGCGCACTTTTCCCCTAGGCCGTTCTAGTTACTCGTTTCGAGCATCAGAACTGCGAAAATTTTGAGTTTCTCAAGCGTTTCTTATCTCCAAATTGCCATATCTCGCGAACGGATTGACTAATCCGCAAAATTTCTGTTGCATCTGAAAGTAGAAACTCGCCCGATTACAACGGTATGCGCACTCTGCCCCTAGGCCGTTCTAGTTATTCGTGACGAGCATCAGAACTGCGAAAATTTTGAGTTTCTCAAGCGTTTCTTACCTGCAAACTGCCATATCTCGCGAACGGATTGACCAATCCGCAAAATTTCTGTTGCATCTGAAAGTACAAACTCGCCCGATTACAACGGTATGCGCTCTTTTCCCCTAGGCCGTTCTAGTTATTCGTGTCGAGCATCAGAACTGCGAAAATTTTGAGTTTCTCAAGCGTTTCTTACCTCCAAAATGCCATATCTCGCGAACGGATTGACCAGTCCGCAAAATTTCTGTTGCATCTGAAAGTACAAACTCGCCCGATTACAACGGTATGCGCTCTTTTCCCCTAGGCCGTTCTAGTTATTCGTGTCGAGCATCAGAACTGCGAAAGTTTTGAGTTTCTCAAGCGTTTCTTACCTCCAAAATGCCATATCTCGCGAACGGATTGACCAGTCCGCAAAATTTCTGTTGCATCTAAAAGTAGAAACTCGCCCGATTACAACGGTATGCGTACTTTTCCCCTAGGCCGTTCTAGTTACTCGTTTCGAGCATCAGAACTGCGAAAATTTTGAGTTTCTCAAGCGTTTCTTACCTCCAAACTGCCATATCTCGCGAACGGATTCATCAATCCGCAAAATTTCTGTTGCATCTGAAAGTAGAAACTCGCCCGATTACAACGGTATGCGCACTTTTCCCCTAGGCCATTCTAGTTATTCGTTTCGAGCATCAGAAATGCGAAAATTTTGAGGTCCTCAAGCGTTTCTTAAATCCAAACGGCCATATCTCGCGAACGGATTGACCAATCCGCAAAATTTCTGTTGCATCTGAAAGTAGAAACTCGCCCGATTACAAAGGTAGGTGTAGTTTTCCCCTAGGCCGTTCTAGTTATTCGTGTCGAGCATCAGAACTGCGAAAATTTTGAGTTTCTCCAGCGTTTCTTACCTCCAAACTGCCATATCTCGCGAACGGATTGATCAATCCGCAAAATTTCTGTTGCATCTGAAAGTAGAAACTCGCCCGATTACAACGGTATGCGCACTTTGCCCCTAGACCGTTCTAGTTATTCGTGTCGAGCATCAGAACTGCGAAAATTTTGAGTTTCTCAAGCGTTTCTTACCTGCAAACTGCCATATCTCGCGAACGGATTGACCAATCCGCAAAATTCCTGTTGCATCTGAAAGTAGAAACTCGCCCGATTACAACGGTAGGTGTAGTTTTCCCCTATGCCGTTCCAGTTATTCATTTCGAGCGTCAGAACTGCGAAAATTTTGAGTTTCTCAAGCGTTTCTTACCTCCAAACTGCCATATCTCGCGAACGGATTGACCAATCCGCAAAATTTCTGTTGCTTCTGAAAGTAGAAACTCGCCCGATTACAGCGGTATGCGCACTTTTCCCCTAGGCCGTTCTAGTTATTCGTTTCGAGCATCAAAAGTGCGAAAATTTTGAGTTTCTCAAGCGGTTCTTACTTCCAAACTGCCATATCTCGCGAACGGATTAACCAATCCGCAAAATTTCTGTTGCTTCTGAAAGTAGAAACTCGTCCGATTACAACGGTATGAGCACTTTTCCCCTAGGCCGTTCTAGTTATTCGTATCGAGCATCAGAAATGCGAAAATTTTGAGTTTCTCAAGCGTTTCTTATCTCCAAACTGCCATATCTCGCGAACGGATTGACCAATCCGCAAAATTTCTGTTGCATCTGAAAGTAGAAACTCTCCCGATTACAACGGTAGGTGTAGTTTTCCCCTAGGCAGTTCTAGTTATTCGTTTCGAGCATCAGAACTGCGAAAATTTTGAGTTTCTCAAGCGTTTCTTACCTCCAAACTGCCATATCTCGCGAACGGATTGACCAATCCGCAAAATTTCTGTTGCTTCTGAAAGTAGAAACTCGCCCGATTACAGCGGTATGCGCACTTTTCCCCTAGGCCGTTCTAGTTATTCGTTTCGAGCATCAAAAGTGCGAAAATTTTGAGTTTCTCAAGCGGTTCTTACTTCCAAACTGCCATATCTCGCGAACGGATTAACCAATCCGCAAAATTTCTGTTGCTTCTGAAAGTAGAAACTCGTCCGATTACAACGGTATGAGCACTTTTCCCCTAGGCCGTTCTAGTTATTCGTATCGAGCATCAGAAATGCGACAATTTTGAGTTTCTCAAGCGTTTCTTATCTCCAAACTGCCATATCTCGCGAACGGATTGACCAATCCGCAAAATTTCTGTTGCATCTGAAAGTAGAAACTCTCCCGATTACAACGGTAGGTGTAGTTTTCCCCTAGGCAGTTCTAGTTATTCGTTTCGAGCATCAGAACTGCGAAAATTTTGAGTTTCTCAAGCGTTTCTTACCTCCAAACTGCCATATCTCGCGAACGGATTGACCAATCCGCAAAATTTCTGTTGCATATGAAAGTAGGAACTCGCCCGATTACAACGGTATGCGCTCTTTTCCCCTAGGCCGTTCTAGTTATTCGTGTCGAGCATCAGAACTGCGAAAATTTTGAGTTTCTCAAGCGTTTCTTACCTCCAAACTGCCATATCTCGCGAACGGATTGACCAATCCGCAAAATTTCTGTTGCATCTAAAAGTAGAAACTCGCCCGATTACAACGGTATGCGTACTTTTCCCCTAGGCCGTTCTAGTTACTCGTTTCGAGCATCAGAACTGCGAAAATTTTGAGTTTCTCAAGCGTTTCTTATCTCCAAATTGCCATATCTCGCGAACGGATTGATCAATCCGCAAAATTTCTGTTGCTTCTGAAAGTAGAAACTCGCCCGATTACAGCGGTATGCGCACTTTTCCCCTAGGCCGTTCTAGTTATTCGTGTCGAGCATCAGAACTGCGAAAATTTTGAGTTTCTCAAGCGTTTCTTACCTCCAAACTGCCATATCTCGCGAACGGATTGACCAATCCGCAAAATTTCTGTTGCTTCTGAAAGTAGAAACTCGCCCGATTACAGCGGTATGCGCACTTTTCCCCTAGGCCGTTCTAGTTATTCGTTTCGAGCATCAAAAATGCGAAAATTTTGAGTTTCTCAAGCGTTTCTTACCTCCAAACTGCCATATCTCGCGAACGGATTAACCAATCCGCAAAATTTCTGTTGCTTCTGAAAGTAGAAACTCGCCCGATTACAACGGTATGAGCACTTTTCCCCTAGGCCGTTCTAGTTATTCGTATCGAGCATCAGAAATGCGAAAATTTTGAGTTTCTCAAGCGTTTCTTATTTCCAAACTGCCATATCTCGCGAACGGATTGATCAATCCGCAAAATTTCTATTGCATCTAAAAGTAGAAACTCGCCCGATTACAACGATATGCGTACTTTTCCCCTAGGCAGTTCTAGTTATTCGTGTCGAGCATCAGAACTGCGAAAATTTTGAGTTTCTCAAGCGATTCTTACCTCCAAACTGCCATATCTCGCGAACGGATTGACCAGTCCGCAAAATTTCTATTGCATCTAAAAGTAGAAACTCGCCCGATTACAACGATATGCGTACTTTTCCCCTAGGCCGTTCTAGTTACTCGTTTCGAGCATCAGAACTGCGAAAATTTTGAGTTTCTCAAGCGTTTCTTACCTCCAAACTGCCATATCTCGCGAACGGATTGACCAATCCGCAAAATTTCTGTTGCATCTGAAAGTAGAAACTCTCCCGATTACAACGGTAGGTGTAGTTTTCCCCTAGGCCGTTCTAGTTATTCGTTTCGAGCATCAGAACTGCGAAAATTTTGAGTTTCTCAAGCGTTTCTTACCTGCAAACTGCCATATCTCGCGAACGGATTGACCAATCCGCAAAATTTCTGTTGCATCTGAAAGTAGAAACTCGCCCGATTACAACGGTATGCGCACTTTTCCCCTAGGCCGTTCGAGTTATTCGTTTCGAGCATCAGAACTGCGAAAATTTTGAGTTTCTCAAGCGTTTCTTACCTCCAAACTGCCATATCTCGCGAACGGATTGATCAATCCGCAAAATTTCTGTTGCATCTGAAAGTAGAAACTCGCCCGATTACAACGGTATGCGCACTTTTCCCCTAGGCCGTTCGAGTTATTCGTTTCGAGCATCAGAACTGCGAAAATTTTGAGTTTCTCAAGCGTTTCTTACCTCCAAACTGCCATATCTCGCGAACGGATTGATCAATCCGCAAAATTTCTGTTGCTTCTGAAAGTAGAAACTCGCCCGATTACAACGGTATGCGCACTTTTCCCCTAGGCCGTTCTAGTTATTCGTTTCGAGCATCAAAAATGCGAAAATTTTGAGTTTCTCAAGCGTTTCTTACATCCAAACTGCCATATCTCGCGAACGGATTAACCAATCCGCAAAATTTCTGTTGCTTCTGAAAGTAGAAACTCGCCCGATTACAACGGTATGAGCACTTTTCCCCTAGGCCGTTCTAGTTATTCATGTCGAGCATCAGAACTGCGAAAATTTTGAGTTTCTCAAGCGATTCTTACATCCAAACTGCCATATCTCGCGAACGGATTGACCAATCCGCAAAATTTCTGTTGCTTCTGAAAGTAGAAACTCGCCCGATTACAACGGTATGCGCACTTTGCGCCTAGGCCGTTCTAGTTATTCGTGTCGAGCATCAGAACTGCGAAAATTTTGAGTTTCTCAAGCGTTTCTTATCTCCAAACTGCAATATCTCGCGAACGGATTGATCAATCCGCAAAATTTCTGTTCCATCTGAAAGTAGAAACTTGCCCGATTACAACAGTATGCGTACTTTGCCCCCGGGCGGTTCTAGTTATTCGTTTCGAGCATCAGACCTGCGAAAATTTTGAGTTTCTCAAGCGATTCTTACCTCCAAACTGCCATATCTCGCGAACGGATTGACCAATCCGCAAAACTTCTGTTGCATCTGAAAGTAGAAACTCGCCCGATTACAACGGTATGCGCACTTTGCCCCTAGGCCGTTCTAGTTATTCATGTCGAGCATCAGAACTGCGAAAATTTTGAGTTTCTCAAGCGATTCTTACCTCCAAGCTGCCATATCTCGCGAACGGATTGACCAATCCGCAAAATTTCTGTTGCATCTGAAAGTACAAACTCGCCCGATTACAACGGTATGCGCTCTTTTCCCCTAGGCCGTTCTAGTTATTCGTGTCGAGCATCAGAACTGCGAAAATTTTGAGTTTCTCAAGCGTTTCTTACCTCCAAAATGCCATATCTCGCGAACGGATTGACCAGTCCGCAAAATTTCGGTTGCATCTAAAAGTAGAAACTCGCCCGATTACAACGGTATGCGTACTTTTCCCCTAGGCCGTTCTAGTTACTCGTTTCGAGCATCAGAACTGCGAAAATTTTGAGTTTCTCAAGCGTTTCTTATTTCCAAACTGCCATATCTCGCGAACGGATTGATCAAACCGCAAAATTTCTGTTGCATCTGAAAGTAGAAACTCGCCCGATTACAAAGGTAGGTGTAGTTTTCCCCTAGGCCGTTCTAGTTATTCGTGTCGAGCATCAGAATTGCGAAAATTTTGAGTTTCTCAAGCGTTTCTTATATCCAAACTGCCATATCTCGCGAACGGATTGATCAATCCGCAAAATTTCTGTTCCATCTGAAAGTAGAAACTCGCCCGATTACAACGGTATGCGTACTTTCCCCCTAGGCCGTTCTAGTTATTCGTGTCGAGCATCAGAACTGCGAAAATTTTGAGTTTCTCAAGCGTTTCTTACCTCCAAACTGCCATATCTCGCGAACGGATTGACCAATCCGCAAAATTTCTGTTGCATCTAAAAGTAGAAACTCGCCCGATTACAACGGTATGCGCACTTTTCCCCTAGGCCGTTCTAGTTACTCGTTTCGAGCATCAGAACTGCGAAAATTTTGAGTTTCTCAAGCGTTTCTTATCTCCAAATTGCCATATCTCGCGAACGGATTGACTAATCCGCAAAATTTCTGTTGCATCTGAAAGTAGAAACTCGCCCGATTACAACGGTATGCGCACTCTGCCCCTAGGCCGTTCTAGTTATTCGTGACGAGCATCAGAACTGCGAAAATTTTGAGTTTCTCCAGCGTTTCTTACCTCCAAACTGCCATATCTCGCGAACGGATTGATCAATCCGCAAAATTTCTGTTGCATCTGAAAGTAGAAACTCGCCCGATTACAACGGTATGCGCTCTTTTCCCCTAGGCCGTTCTAGTTATTCGTGTCGAGCATCAGAACTGCGAAAATTTTGAGTTTCTCAAGCGTTTCTTACCTCCAAAATGCCATATCTCGCGAACGGATTGACCAGTCCGCAAAATTTCTGTTGCATCTGAAAGTACAAACTCGCCCGATTACAACGGTATGCGCTCTTTTCCCCTAGGCCGTTCTAGTTATTCGTGTCGAGCATCAGAACTGCGAAAGTTTTGAGTTTCTCAAGCGTTTCTTACCTCCAAAATGCCATATCTCGCGAACGGATTGACCAGTCCGCAAAATTTCTGTTGCATCTGAAAGTAGAAACTCGCCCGATTACAACGGTATGCGTACTTTTCCCCTAGGCCGTTCTAGTTACTCGTTTCGAGCATCAGAACTGCGAAAATTTTGAGTTTCTCAAGCGTTTCTTACCTCCAAACTGCCATATCTCGCGAACGGATTCATCAATCCGCAAAATTTCTGTTGCATCTGAAAGTAGAAACTCGCCCGATTACAACGGTATGCGCACTTTTCCCCTAGGCCATTCTAGTTATTCGTTTCGAGCATCAGAAGTGCGAAAATTTTGAGGTCCTCAAGCGTTTCTTAAATCCAAACGGCCATATCTCGCGAACGGATTGACCAATCCGCAAAATTTCTGTTGCATCTGAAAGTAGAAACTCGCCCGATTACAAAGGTAGGTGTAGTTTTCCCCTAGGCCGTTCTAGTTATTCGTGTCGAGCATCAGAACTGCGAAAATTTTGAGTTTCTCCAGCGTTTCTTACCTCCAAACTGCCATATCTCGCGAACGGATTGATCAATCCGCAAAATTTCTGTTGCATCTGAAAGTAGAAACTCGCCCGATTACAACGGTATGCGCACTTTGCCCCTAGACCGTTCTAGTTATTCGTGTCGAGCATCAGAACTGCGAAAATTTTGAGTCTCTCAAGCGTTTCTTACCTGCAAACTGCCATATCTCGCGAACGGATTGACCAATCCGCAAAATTTCTGTTGCATCTGAAAGTAGAAACTCGCCCGATTACAACGGTAGGTGTAGTTTTCCCCTATGCCGTTCCAGTTATTCATTTCGAGCGTCAGAACTGCGAAAATTTTGAGTTTCTCAAGCGTTTCTTACCTCCAAACTGCCATATCTCGCGAACGGATTGACCAATCCGCAAAATTTCTGTTGCTTCTGAAAGTAGAAACTCGCCCGATTACAGCGGTATGCGCACTTTCCCCCTAGGCCGTTCTAGTTATTCGTTTCGAGCATCAAAAGTGCGAAAATTTTGAGTTTCTCAAGCGGTTCTTACTTCCAAACTGCCATATCTCGCGAACGGATTAACCAATCCGCAAAATTTCTGTTGCTTCTGAAAGTAGAAACTCGTCCGATTACAACGGTATGAGCACTTTTCCCCTAGGCCGTTCTAGTTATTCGTATCGAGCATCAGAAATGCGAAAATTTTGAGTTTCTCAAGCGTTTCTTATCTCCAAACTGCCATATCTCGCGAACGGATTGACCAATCCGCAAAATTTCTGTTGCATCTGAAAGTAGAAACTCTCCCGATTACAACGGTAGGTGTAGTTTTCCCCTAGGCAGTTCTAGTTATTCGTTTCGAGCATCAGAACTGCGAAAATTTTGAGTTTCTCAAGCGTTTCTTACCTCCAAACTGCCATATCTCGCGAACGGATTGACCAATCCGCAAAATTTCTGTTGCTTCTGAAAGTAGAAACTCGCCCGATTACAGCGGTATGCGCACTTTTCCCCTAGGCCGTTCTAGTTATTCGTTTCGAGCATCAAAAGTGCGAAAATTTTGAGTTTCTCAAGCGGTTCTTACTTCCAAACTGCCATATCTCGCGAACGGATTAACCAATCCGCAAAATTTCTGTTGCTTCTGAAAGTAGAAACTCGTCCGATTACAACGGTATGAGCACTTTTCCCCTAGGCCGTTCTAGTTATTCGTATCGAGCATCAGAAATGCGAAAATTTTGAGTTTCTCAAGCGTTTCTTATCTCCAAACTGCCATATCTCGCGAACGGATTGACCAATCCGCAAAATTTCTGTTGCATCTGAAAGTAGAAACTCTCCCGATTACAACGGTAGGTGTAGTTTTCCCCTAGGCAGTTCTAGTCATTCGTTTCGAGCATCAGAACTGCGAAAATTTTGAGTTTCTCAAGCGTTTCTTACCTCCAAACTGCCATATCTCGCGAACGGATTGACCAATCCGCAAAATTTCTGTTGCATATGAAAGTAGAAACTCGCCCGATTACAACGGTATGCGTACTTTTCCCCTAGGCCGTTCTAGTTACTCGTTTCGAGCATCAGAACTGCGAAAATTTTGAGTTTCTCAAGCGTTTCTTATCTCCAAATTGCCATATCTCGCGAACGGATTGATCAATCCGCAAAATTTCTGTTGCTTCTGAAAGTAGAAACTCGCCCGATTACAGCGGTATGCGCACTTTTCCCCTAGGCCGTTCTAGTTATTCGTGTCGAGCATCAGAACTGCGAAAATTTTGAGTTTCTCAAGCGTTTCTTACCTGCAAACTGCCATATCTCGCGAACGGATTGACCAATCCGCAAAATTTCTGTTGCATCTGAAAGTAGAAACTCGCCCGATTACAGCGGTATGCGCACTTTTCCCCTAGGCCGTTCTAGTTATTCGTTTCGAGCATCAAAAGTGCGAAAATTTTGAGTTTCTCAAGCGGTTCTTACCTCCAAACTACCATATCTCGCGAACGGATTAACCAATCCGCAAAATTTCTGTTGCTTCTGAAAGTAGAAACTCGTCCGATTACAACGGTATGAGCACTCTTCCCCTAGGCCGTTCTAGTTATTCGTATCGAGCATCAGAAATGCGAAAATTTTGAGTTTCTCAAGCGTTTCTTATCTCCAAACTGCCATATCTCGCGAACGGATTGACCAATCCGCAAAATTTCTGTTGCATCTGAAAGTAGAAACTCTCCCGATTACAACGGTAGGTGTAGTTTTCCCCTAGGCAGTTCTAGTTATTCGTTTCGAGCATCAGAACTGCGAAAATTTTGAGTTTCTCAAGCGTTTCTTACCTCCAAACTGCCATATCTCGCGAACGGATTGACCAATCCGCAAAATTTCTGTTGCATATGAAAGTAGAAACTCGCCCGATTACAACGGTATGCGTACTTTTCCCCTAGGCCGTTCTAGTTACTCGTTTCGAGCATCAGAACTGCGAAAATTTTGAGTTTCTCAAGCGTTTCTTATCTCCAAATTGCCATATCTCGCGAACGGATTGATCAATCCGCAAAATTTCTGTTGCTTCTGAAAGTAGAAACTCGCCCGATTACAGCGGTATGCGCACTTTTCCCCTAGGCCGTTCTAGTTATTCGTGTCGAGCATCAGAACTGCGAAAATTTTGAGTTTCTCAAGCGTTTCTTACCTGCAAACTGCCATATCTCGCGAACGGATTGACCAATCCGCAAAATTTCTGTTGCATCTGAAAGTAGAAACTCGCCCGATTACAGCGGTATGCGCACTTTTCCCCTAGGCCGTTCTAGTTATTCGTTTCGAGCATCAAAAGTGCGAAAATTTTGAGTTTCTCAAGCGGTTCTTACCTCCAAACTACCATATCTCGCGAACGGATTAACCAATCCGCAAAATTTCTGTTGCTTCTGAAAGTAGAAACTCGTCCGATTACAACGGTATGAGCACTCTTCCCCTAGGCCGTTCTAGTTATTCGTATCGAGCATCAGAAATGCGAAAATTTTGAGTTTCTCAAGCGTTTCTTATCTCCAAACTGCCATATCTCGCGAACGGATTGACCAATCCGCAAAATTTCTGTTGCATCTGAAAGTAGAAACTCGCCCGATTACAACGGTATGCGCTCTTTTCCCCTAGGCCGTTCTAGTTATTCGTGTCGAGCATCAGAACTGCGAAAATTTTGAGTTTCTCAAGCGTTTCTTACCTCCAAACTGCCATATCTCGCGAACGGATTGACCAGTCCGCAAAATTTCTGTTACATCTAAAAGTAGAAACTCGCCCGATTACAACGGTATGCGTACTTTTCCCCTAGGCCGTTCTAGTTACTCGTTTCGAGCATCAGAACTGCGAAAATTTTGAGTTTCTCAAGCGTTTCTTACCTCCAAACTGCCATATCTCGCGAACGGATTGACCAATCCGCAAAATTTCTGTTGCTTCTGAAAGTAGAAACTCGCCCGATTACAGCGGTATGCGCACTTTTCCCCTAGGCCGTTCTAGTTATTCGTTTCGAGCATCAAAAATGCGAAAATTTTGAGTTTCTCAAGCGTTTCTTACCTCCAAACTGCCATATCTCGCGAACGGATTAACCAATCCGCAAAATTTCTGTTGCTTCTGAAAGTAGAAACTCGCCCGATTACAACGGTATGAGCACTTTTCCCCTAGGCCGTTCTAGTTATTCGTATCGAGCATCAGAAATGCGAAAATTTTGAGTTTCTCAAGCGTTTCTTATGTCCAAACTGCCATATCTCGCGAACGGATTGATCAATCCGCAAAATTTCTGTTGCATCTGAAAGTAGAAACTCGCCCGATTACAAAGGTAGGTGTAGTTTTCCCCTAGGCCGTTCTAGTTATTCGTTTCGAGCATCAAAAATGCGAAAATTTTGAGTTTCTCAAGCGTTTCTTACCTCCAAACTGCCATATCTCGCGAACGGATTAACCAATCCGCAAAATTTCTGCTGCTTCTGAAAGTAGAAACTCGCCCGATTACAACGGCATGAGCACTTTTCCCCTAGGCCGTTCTAGTTATTCGTATCGAGCATCAGAAGTGCGAAAATTTTGAGTTTCACAAGCGTTTCTTATCTCCAAACTGCCATATCTCGCGAACGGATTGACCAATCCGCAAAATTTCTGTTGCATCTGAAGGTAGAAACTCGCCCGATTACAACGGTATGCGCTCTTTTCCCCTAGGCCGTTCTAGTTATTCATGTCGAGCATCAGAACTGCGAAAATTTTGAGTTTCTCAAGCGTTTCTTACCTCCAAACTGCCATATCTCGCGAACGGATTGACCAGTCCGCAAAATTTCTATTGCATCTAAAAGTAGAAACTCGCCCGATTACAACGATATGCGTACTTTTCCCCTAGGCCGTTCTAGTTACTCGTTTCGAGCATCAGAACTGCGAAAATTTTGAGTTTCTCAAGCGTTTCTTATCTCCAAACTGCCATATCTCGCGAACGGATTGACCAATCCGCAAAATTTCTGTTGCATCTGAAAGTAGAAACTCTCCCGATTACAACGGTAGGTGTAGTTTTCCCCTAGGCCGTTCTAGTTATTCGTTTCGAGCATCAGAACTGCGAAAATTTTGAGTTTCTCAAGCGTTTCTTACCTGCAAACTGCCATATCTCGCGAACGGATTGACCAATCCGCAAAATTTCTGTTGCATCTGAAAGTAGAAACTCGCCCGATTACAACGGTATGCGCACTTTTCCCCTAGGCCGTTCGAGTTATTCGTTTCGAGCATCAGAACTGCGAAAATTTTGAGTTTCTCAAGCGTTTCTTACCTCCAAACTGCCATATCTCGCGAACGGATTGATCAATCCGCAAAATTTCTGTTGCATCTGAAAGTAGAAACTCGCCCGATTACAACGGTATGCGCACTTTTCCCCTAGGGCATTCTAGTTATTCGTTTCGAGCATCAGAAATGCGAAAATTTTGAGGTCCTCAAGCGTTTCTTAAATCCAAACGGCCATATCTCGCGAACGGATTGACCAATCCGCAAAATTTCTGTTGCATCTGAAAGTAGAAACTCGCCCGATTACAAAGGTAGGTGTAGTTTTCCCCTATGCCGTTCCAGTTATTCATTTCGAGCATCAGAACTGCGAAAATTTTGAGTTTCTCAAGCGTTTCTTACTTCCAAACTGCCATATCTCGCGAACGGATTGACCAATCCGCAAAATTTCTGTTGCTTCTGAAAGTAGAAACTCGCCCGATTACAGCGGTATGCGCGCTTTTCCCCTAGGCCGTTCTAGTTATTCGTTTCGAGCATCAAAAATGCGAAAATTTTGAGTTTCTCAAGCGTTTCTTACCTCCAAACTGCCATATCTCGCGAACGGATTAACCAATCCGCAAAATTTCTGTTGCTTCTGAAAGTAGAAACTCGCCCGATTACAACGGTATGAGCACTTTTCCCCTAGGCCGTTCTAGTTATTCGTATCGAGCATCAGAAGTGCGAAAATTTTGAGTTTCTCAAGCGTTTCTTATCTCCAAACTGCCATATCTCGCGAACGGATTGACCAATCCGCAAAATTTCTGTTGCATCTGAAAGTAGAAACTCTCCCTATTACAACGGTATGTGTAGTTTTCCCCTAGGCCGTTCTAGTTATTCGTTTCGAGCATCTGAACTGCGAAAATTTTGAGTTTCTCAAGCGTTTCTTACCTCCAAACTGCCATATCTCGCGAACGGATTGACCAATCCGCAAAATTTCTGTTGCATCTGAAAGTAGAAACTCGCCCGATTACAAAGGTAGGTGTAGTTTTCCCCTAGGCCGTTCTAGTTATTCGTGTCGAGCATCTGAACTGCGAAAATTTTGAGTTTCTCAAGCGTTTCTTACCTCCAAACTGCCATATCTCGCGAACGGATCGATCAATCCGCAAAATTTCTGTTGCATCTGAAAGTAGAAACTCGCCCGATTACAACGGTATGCGCACTTTGCCCCTAGGCCGTTCTAGTTATTCGTGACGAGCATCAGAACTGCGAAAATTTTGAGTTTCTCAAGCGTTTCTTACCTGCAAACTGCCATATCTCGCGAACGGATTGACCAATCCGGAAAATTTCTGTTGCATCTGAAAGTAGAAACTCGCCCGATTACAACGGTATGCGCACTTTTCCCCTAGGCCATTCTAGTTATTCGTTTCGAGCATCAGAAATGCGAAAATTTTGTGGTCCTCAAGCGTTTCTTAAATCCAAACGGCCATATCTCGCGAACGGATTGACCAATCCGCAAAACTTCTGTTGCATCTGAAAGTAGAAACTCGCCCGATTAAAAAGGTAGGTGTAGTTTTCCCCTAGGCCGTTCTAGTTATTCGTGTCGAGCATCAGAACTGCGAAAATTTTGATTTTCTCAAGCGTTTCTTACCTCCAAACTGCCATATCTCGCGAACGGATTGATAAATCCGCAAAATTTCTGTTGCATCTGAAAGTAGAAACTCGCCCGATTACAACGGTATGCGCACTTTGCCCCTAGGCCGTTCTAGTTATTCGTGTCGAGCATCAGAACTGCGAAAATTTTGAGTTTCTCAAGCGTTTCTTACCTGCAAACTGCCATATCTCGCGAACGGATAGACCAATCCGCAAAATTTCTGTTGCATCTGAAAGTAGAAACTCGCCCGATTACAACGGTAGGTGTAGTTTTCCCCTATGCCGTTCCAGTTATTCATTTCGAGCATCAGAACTGCGAAAATTTTGAGTTTCTCAAGCGTTTCTTACCTCCAAACTGCCATATCTCGCGAACGGATTGACCAATCCGCAAAATTTCTGTTGCTTCTGAAAGTAGAAACTCGCCCGATTACAGCGGTATGCGCACTTTTCCCCTAGGCCGTTCTAGTTATTCGTTTCGAGCATCAAAAATGCGAAAATTTTGAGTTTCTCAAGCGTTTCTTACCTCCAAACTGCCATTTCTCGCGAACGGATTAACCAATCCGCAAAATTTCTGTTGCTTCTGAAAGTAGAAACTCGCCCGATTACAACGGTATGAGCACTCTTCCCCTAGGCCGTTCTAGTTATTCGGTATCGAGCATCAGAAATGCGAAAATTTTGAGTTTCTCAAGCGTTTCTTATCTCCAAACTGCCATATCTCGCGAACGGATTGACCAATACGCAAAACTTCTGTTGCATCTGAAAGTAGAAACTCGCCCGATTACAACGGTATGCGCTCTTTTCCCCTAGGCCGTTCTAGTTATTCGTGTCGAGCATCAGAACTGCGAAAATTTTGAGTTTCTCAAGCGTTTCTTACCTCCAAACTGCCATATCTCGCGAACGGATTGACCAGTCCGCAAAATTTCAGTTGCATCTAAAAGTAGAAACTCGCCCGATTACAAAGGTAGGTGTAGTTTTCCCCTAGGCCGTTCTAGTTATTCGTGTCGAGCATCAGAACTGCGAAAATTTTGAGTTTCTCAAGCGTTTCTTACCTCCAAACTGCCATATCTGGCGACCGGATTGACCAATCCGCAAAATTTCTGTTGCTTCTGAAAGTAGACACTTGCCCGATTACAGCGGTATGCGCACTTTTCCCCTTAGCCGTTCTAGTTATTCGTTTCGAGCATGAAAAATGCGAAAATTTTGAGTTTCTCAAGCGTTTCTTACCTCCAAACTGCCATATCTCGCGAACGGATTGATAAATCCGGAAAATTTCTGTTGCATCTGAAAGTAGAAACTCGCCCGATTACAACGGTATGCGCACTTTGCCCCTAGGCCGTTCTAGTTATTCGTGTCGAGCATCAGAACTGCGAAAATTTTGAGTTTCTCAAGCGTTTCTTACCTGCAAACTGCCATATCTCGCGAACGGATAGACCAATCCGCAAAATTTCTGTTGCATCTGAAAGTAGAAACTCGCCCGATTACAACGGTATGAGCACTTTTCCCCCAGGCCGTTCCAGTTATTCGTATCGAGCATCAGAAATGCGATAATTTTGAGTTTCTCAAGCGTTTCTTATCTCCAAACTGCCATATCTCGCGAACGGATTGATCAATCCGCAAAATTTCTGTTGCATCTGAAAGTAGAAACTCGCCCGATTACAAAGGTAGGTGTAGTTTTCCCCTATGCCGTTCCAGTTATTCATTTCGAGCATCAGAACTGCGAAAATTTTGAGTTTCTCAAGCGTTTCTTACCTCCAAACTGCCATATCTCGCGAACGGATTGACCAATCCGCAAAATTTCTGTTGCTTCTGAAAGTAGAAACTCGCCCGATTACAGCGGTATGCGCACTTTTCCCCTAGGCCGTTCTAGTTATTCGTTTCGAGCATCAAAAATGCGAAAATTTTGAGTTTCTCAAGCGTTTCTTACCTCCAAACTGCCATATCTCGCGAACGGATTAACCAATCCGCAAAATTTCTGTTGCTTCTGAAAGTAGAAACTCGCCCGATTACAACGGTATGAGCACTCTTCCCCTAGGCCGTTCTAGTTATTCGGTATCGAGCATCAGAAATGCGAATATTTTGAGTTTCTCAAGCGTTTCTTATCTCCAAACTGCCATATCTCGCGAACGGATTGACCAATCCGCAAAACTTCTGTTGCATCTGAAAGTAGAAACTCGCCCGATTACAACGGTATGCGCTCTTTTCCCCTAGGCCGTTCTAGTTATTCGTGTCGAGCATCAGAACTGCGAAAATTTTGAGTTTCTCAAGCGTTTCTTATATCCAAACTGCCATATCTCGCGAACCGATTTATCAATCCGCAAAATTTCTGTTCCATCTGAAAGTAGAAACTCGCCCGATTACAACGGTATGCGTACTTTCCCCCTAGGCCGTTCTAGTTTCTCGTTTCGAGCATCAGAACTGCGAAAATTTTGAGTTTCTCAAGCGTTTCTTACCTCCAAACTGCCATATCTCGCGAACGGATTGACCAATCCGCAAAATTTCTGTTGCATCTGAAAGTAGAAACTCTCCCGATTACAACGGTATGTGTAGTTTTCCCCTAGGCCGTTCTAGTTATTCGTTTCGAGCATCAGAACTGCGAAAATTTTGAGTTTCTCAAGCGTTTCTTACCTCCAAACTGCCATATCTCGCGAACGGATTGACCAATCCGCAAAATTTCTGTTGCATCTGAAAGTAGAAACTCGCCCGATTACAAAGGTAGGTGTAGTTTTCCCCTAGGCCGTTCTAGTTATTCGTGTCGAGCATCTGAACTGCGAAAATTTTGAGTTTCTCAAGCGTTTCTTACCTCCAAACTGCCATATCTCGCGAACGGATCGATCAATCCGCAAAATTTCTGTTGCATCTGAAAGTAGAAACTCGCCCGATTACAACGGTATGCGCACTTTGCCCCTAGGCCGTTCTAGTTATTCGTGACGAGCATCAGAACTGCGAAAATTTTGAGTTTCTCAAGCGTTTCTTACCTGCAAACTGCCATATCTCGCGAACGGATTGACCAATCCGGAAAATTTCTGTTGCATCTGAAAGTAGAAACTCGCCCGATTACAACGGTATGCGCACTTTTCCCCTAGGCCATTCTAGTTATTCGTTTCGAGCATCAGAAATGCGAAAATTTTGAGGTCCTCAAGCGTTTCTTAAATCCAAACGGCCATATCTCGCGAACGGATTGACCAATCCGCAAAACTTCTGTTGCATCTGAAAGTAGAAACTCGCCCGATTAAAAAGGTAGGTGTAGTTTTCCCCTAGGCCGTTCTAGTTATTCGTGTCGAGCATCAGAACTGCGAAAATTTTGATTTTCTCAAGCGTTTCTTACCTCCAAACTGCCATATCTCGCGAACGGATTGATAAATCCGCAAAATTTCTGTTGCATCTGAAAGTAGAAACTCGCCCGATTACAACGGTATGCGCACTTTGCCCCTAGGCCGTTCTAGTTATTCGTGTCGAGCATCAAAAATGCGAAAATTTTGAGTTTCTCAAGCGTTTCTTACCTCCAAACTGCCATTTCTCGCGAACGGATTAACCAATCCGCAAAATTTCTGTTGCTTCTGAAAGTAGAAACTCGCCCGATTACAACGGTATGAGCACTCTTCCCCTAGGCCGTTCTAGTTATTCGGTATCGAGCATCAGAAATGCGAAAATTTTGAGTTTCTCAAGCGTTTCTTACCTGCAAACTGCCATATCTCGCGAACGGATAGACCAATCCGCAAAATTTCTGTTGCATCTGAAAGTAGAAACTCGCCCGATTACAACGGTAGGTGTAGTTTTCCCCTATGCCGTTCCAGTTATTCATTTCGAGCATCAGAACTGCGAAAATTTTGAGTTTCTCAAGCGTTTCTTACCTCCAAACTGCCATATCTCGCGAACGGATTGACCAATCCGCAAAATTTCTGTTGCTTCTGAAAGTAGAAACTCGCCCGATTACAGCGGTATGCGCACTTTTCCCCTAGGCCGTTCTAGTTATTCGTTTCGAGCATCAAAAATGCGAAAATTTTGAGTTTCTCAAGCGTTTCTTACCTCCAAACTGCCATTTCTCGCGAACGGATTAACCAATCCGCAAAATTTCTGTTGCTTCTGAAAGTAGAAACTCGCCCGATTACAACGGTATGAGCACTCTTCCCCTAGGCCGTTCTAGTTATTCGGTATCGAGCATCAGAAATGCGAAAATTTTGAGTTTCTCAAGCGTTTCTTATCTCCAAACTGCCATATCTCGCGAACGGATTGACCAATCCGCAAAACTTCTGTTGCATCTGAAAGTAGAAACTCGCCCGATTACAACGGTATGCGCTCTTTTCCCCTAGGCCGTTCTAGTTATTCGTGTCGAGCATCAGAACTGCGAAAATTTTGAGTTTCTCAAGCGTTTCTTACCTCCAAACTGCCATATCTCGCGAACGGATTGACCAGTCCGCAAAATTTCAGTTGCATCTAAAAGTAGAAACTCGCCCGATTACAAAGGTAGGTGTAGTTTTCCCCTAGGCCGTTCTAGTTATTCGTGTCGAGCATCAGAACTGCGAAAATTTTGAGTTTCTCAAGCGTTTCTTACCTCCAAACTGCCATATCTGGCGACCGGATTGACCAATCCGCAAAATTTCTGTTGCTTCTGAAAGTAGACACTTGCCCGATTACAGCGGTATGCGCACTTTTCCCCTTAGCCGTTCTAGTTATTCGTTTCGAGCATGAAAAATGCGAAAATTTTGAGTTTCTCAAGCGTTTCTTACCTCCAAACTGCCATATCTCGCGAACGGATTGATAAATCCGGAAAATTTCTGTTGCATCTGAAAGTAGAAACTCGCCCGATTACAACGGTATGCGCACTTTGCCCCTAGGCCGTTCTAGTTATTCGTGTCGAGCATCAGAACTGCGAAAATTTTGAGTTTCTCAAGCGTTTCTTACCTGCAAACTGCCATATCTCGCGAACGGATAGACCAATCCGCAAAATTTCTGTTGCATCTGAAAGTAGAAACTCGCCCGATTACAACGGTATGAGCACTTTTCCCCCAGGCCGTTCCAGTTATTCGTATCGAGCATCAGAAATGCGAAAATTTTGAGTTTCTCAAGCGTTTCTTACCTCCAAACTGCCATATCTCGCGAACGGATTAACCAATCCGCAAAATTTCTGTTGCTTCTGAAAGTAGAAACTCGCCCGATTACAACGGTATGAGCACTCTTCCCCTAGGCCGTTCTAGTTATTCGGTATCGAGCATCAGAAATGCGAATATTTTGAGTTTCTCAAGCGTTTCTTATCTCCAAACTGCCATATCTCGCGAACGGATTGACCAATCCGCAAAACTTCTGTTGCATCTGAAAGTAGAAACTCGCCCGATTACAACGGTATGCGCTCTTTTCCCCTAGGCCGTTCTAGTTATTCGTGTCGAGCATCAGAACTGCGAAAATTTTGAGTTTCTCAAGCGTTTCTTACCTCCAAACTGCCATATCTCGCGAACGGATTAACCAATCCGCAAAATTTCTGTTGCTTCTGAAAGTAGAAACTCGCCCGATTACAACGGTATGAGCACTCTTCCCCTAGGCCGTTCTAGTTATTCGTTTCGAGCATGAAAAATGCGAAAATTTTGAGTTTCTCAAGCGTTTCTTACCTCCAAACTGCCATATCTCGCGAACGGATTGATAAATCCGCAAAATTTCTGTTGCATCTGAAAGTAGAAACTCGCCCGATTACAACGGTATGCGCACTTTGCCCCTAGGCCGTTCTAGTTGTTCGTGTCGAGCATCAGAACTGCGAAAATTTTGAGTTTCTCAAGCGTTTCTTACCTGCAAACTGCCATATCTCGCGAACGGATAGACCAATCCGCAAAATTTCTGTTGCATCTGAAAGTAGAAACTCGCCCGATTACAACGGTATGAGCACTTTTCCCCCAGGCCGTTCCAGTTATTCGTATCGAGCATCAGAAATGCGATAATTTTGAGTTTCTCAAGCGTTTCTTATCTCCAAACTGCCATATCTCGCGAACGGATTGATCAATCCGCAAAATTTCTGTTGCATCTGAAAGTAGAAACTCGCCAGATTACAAAGGTAGGTGTAGTTTTCCCCTAGGCCGTTCTAGTTATTCGTGTCGAGCATCAGAACTGCGAAAATTTTGAGTTTCTCAAGCGTTTCTTACCTCCAAACTGCCATATCTCGCGAACGGATTGACCAATCCGCAAAATTTCTGTTGCATCTGAAAGTAGAAACTCGCCCGATTACAACGGTATGCGCACTTTGCCCCTAGGCCGTTCTAGGTATTCGTGTCGAGCATCAGAACTGCGAAAATTTTGAGTTTCTCAAGCGTTTCTTACCTCCAAACTGCCATATCTCGCGAACGGATTGACCAATCCGCAAAATTTCTGTTGCATCTGAAAGTAGAAACTCTCCCGATTACAACGGTAGGTGTAGTTTTCCCCTAGGCCGTTCTAGTTATTCGTTTCGAGCATCAGAACTGCGAAAATTTTGAGTTTCTCAAGCATTTCTTACCTCCAAACTGCCATATCTCGCGAACGGATTGACCAATCCGCAAAATTTCTGTTGCATCTGAAAGTAGAAACTCGCCCGATTACAACGGTATGCGCTCTTTTCCCCTAGGCCGTTCTAGTTATTCGTGTCGAGCATCAGAACTGCGAAAATTTTGAGTTTCTCAAGCGTTTCTTACCTCCAAACTGCCATATCTCGCGAACGGATTGACCAATCCGCAAAATTTCTGTTGCATCTAAAAGTAGAAACTCGCCCGATTACAACGGTATGCGCACTTTGCCCCTAGGCCGTTCTAGTTATTCGTGTCGAGCATCAGAACTGCGAAAATTTTGAGTTTCTCAAGCGTTTCTTACCTCCAAACTGCCATATCTCGCGAACGGATTGACCAATCCGCAAAATTTCTGTTGCATCTGAAAGTAGAAACTCGCCCGATTACAAAGGTAGGTGTAGTTTTCCCCTAGGCCGTTCTAGTTATTCGTGTCGAGCATCAGAACTGCGAAAATTTTGAGTTTCTCAAGCGTTTCTTACCTCCAAACTGCCATATCTCGCGAACGGATTGACCAATCAGCAAAATTTCTGTTGCATCTGAAAGTAGAAACTCGCCCGATTACAACGGTATGCGCACTTTTCCCCTAGGCGGTTCTAGTTATTCGTTTCGAGCATCAGAACTGCGAAAATTTTGAGTTTCTCAAGCGTTTCTTACCTCCAAACTGCCATATCTCGCGAACGGATTGACCAATCCGCAAAATTTCTGTTGCATCTGAAAGTAGAAACTCGCCCGATTACAACGGTATGCGCACTTTTCCCCTAGGCGGTTCTAGTTATTCGTTTCGAGCATCAGAACTGCGAAAATTTTGAGTTTCTCAAGCGTTTCTTACCTCCAAACTGCCATATCTCGCGAACGGATTGACCAATCCGCAAAATTTCTGTTGCATCTGAAAGTAGAAACTCGCCCGATTACAACGGTATGCGCACTTTTCCCCTAGGCCGTTCTAGTCATTCGTTTCGAGCATCAGAACTGCGAAAATTTTGAGTTTCTCAAGCGTTTCTTACATCCAAACTGCCATATCTCGCGAACGGATTGACCAATCCGCAAAATTTCTGTTGCATCTGAAAGCAGAAACTCGTCCGATTACAACGGTAGGCGCTCTTTTCCCCTAGGCCGTTCTAGTTATTCGTGTCGAGCATCAGAACTGCGAAAATTTTGAGTTTCTCAAGCGTTTCTTACCTCCAAACTGCCATATCTCGCGAACGGATTGACCAATCCGCAAAATTTCTGTTCCATCTGAAAGTAGAAACTCGCCCGATTACAACGGTGTGCGTACTTTTCCCCTAGGCGGTTCTAGTTAATCGTTTCGAGCATCAGAACTGCGAAAATTTTGAGTTTCTCAAGCGTTTCTTACCTCCAAACTGCCATATCTCGCGAACGGATTGACCAATCCGCAAAATTTCTGTTGCTTCTGAAAGTAGAAATTCGCCCGATTACAGCGGTATGAGCACTTTTCCCCTAGGCCGTCCTAGTTATTCGTGTCGAGCATCAGAAATGCGAAAATTTTGAGTTTCTCAAGCGTTTCTTACCTCCAAACTGCCATATCTGGCGAACGGATTGACCAATCCGCAAAATTTCTGTTGCATCTGAAAGTAGAAACTCGCCCGATTACAACGGTATGCGCTCTTTTCCCCTAGGCCGTTCTAGTTATTCGTGTCGAGCATCAGAACTGCGAAAATTTTGAGTTTCTCAAGCGTTTCTTACCTGCAAACTGCCATATCTCGCGAACGGATTAACCAATCCGCAAAATTTCTGTTGCTTCTGAAAGTAGAAACTCGCCCGATTACAACGGTATGAGCACTTTTCCCCTAGGCCGTTCTAGTTATTCGTGTCGAGCATCAGAACTGCGAAAATTTTGAGTTTCTCAAGCGTTTCTTACCTGCAAACTGCCATATCTCGCGAACGGATTAACCAATCCGCAAAATTTCTGTTGCTTCTGAAAGTAGGAACTCGCCCGATTACAACGGTATGAGCACTTTTCCCCTAGGCCGTTCCAGTTATTCGTGTCGAGCATCAGAAATGCGAAAATTTTGAGTTTCTCAAGCGTTTCTTATCTCCAAACTGCCATATCTCGTGAACGGATTGATCAATCCGCAAAATTTCTGTTGCATCTGAAAGTAGAAACTCGCCCGATTACAAAGGTAGGTGTAGTTTTCCCCTAGGCCGTTCTAGTTACTCGTTTCGAGCATCAGAACTGCGAAAATTTTGAGTTTCTCAAGCGTTTCTTATCTCCAAACTGCCATATCTCGTGAACGGATTGATCAATCCGCAAAATTTCTGTTGCATCTGAAAGTAGAAACTCGCCCGATTACAAAGGTAGGTGTAGTTTTCCCCTAGGCCGTTCTAGTTATTCGTGTCGAGCATCAGAACTGCGAAAATTTTGAGTTTCTCAAGCGTTTCTTACCTCCAAACTGCCATATCTCGCGAACGGATTGACCAATCCGCAAAATTTCTGTTGCATCTGAAAGTAGAAACTCGCCCGATTACAACGGTATGCGCACTTTTCCCCTAGGCCGTTCTAGTTATTCGTGACGAGCATCAGAACTGCGAAAATTTTGGGTTTCTCAAGCGTTTCTTACCTGCAAACTGCCATATCTCGCGAACGGATTAACCAATCCGCAAAATTTCTGTTGCTTCTGAAAGTAGAAACTCGCCCGATTACAAAGGTATGAGCACTTTTCCCCTAGGCCGTTCCAGTTATTCGTATCGAGCATCAGAAATGCGAAAATTTTGATTTTCTCAAGCGTTTCTTATCTCCAAACTGCCATATCTCGCGAACGGATAGACCAATCCGCAAAATTTCTGTTGCATCTGAAAGTAGAAACTCGCCCGATTACAACGGTATGCGCTCTTTTCCCCTAGGCCGTTCTAGTTATTCGTGTCGAGCATCAGAACTGCGAAAATTTTGAGTTTCTCAAGCGTTTCTTACCTCCAAACTGCCATATCTCGCGAACGGATTGACCAATCCGCAAAATTTCTGTTGCATCCAAAAGTAGAAACTCGCCCGATTACAACGGTATTGGTACTTTTCCCCTAGGCCGTTCTAGTTACTCGTTTCGAGCATCAGAACTGCGAAAATTTTGAGTTTCTCAAGCGTTTCTTATCTCCAAACTGCCATATCTCGCGAACGGATTGATCAATCCGCAAAATTTCTGTTGCATCTGAAAGTAGAAACTCGCCCGATTACAAAGGTAGGTGTAGTTTTCCCCTAGGCCGTTCTAGTTATTCGTGTCGAGCATCAGAACTGCGAAAATTTTGAGTTTCTCAAGCGTTTCTTACCTCCAAACTGCCATATCTCGCGAACGGATTGACCAGTCCGCAAAATTTCAGTTGCATCTAAAAGTAGAAACTCGCCCGGTTACAACGGTATGCGTACTTTTCCCCTAGGCCGTTCTAGTTACTCGTTTCGAGCATCAGAACTGCGAAAATTTTGAGTTTCTCAAGCGTTTCTTATCTCCAAACTGCCATATCTCGCGAACGGATTGATCAATCCGCAAAATTTCTGTTGCATCTGAAAGTAGAAACTCGCCCGATTACAAAGGTAGGTGTAGTTTTCCCCTAGGCCGTTCTAGTTATTCGTGTCGAGCATCAGAACTGCGAAAATTTTGAGTTTCTCAAGCGTTTCTTACCTCCAAACTGCCATATCTGGCGACCGGATTGACCAATCCGCAAAATTTCTGTTGCTTCTGAAAGTAGACACTTGCCCGATTACAGCGGTATGCGCACTTTTCCCCTAGGCCGTTCTAGTTATTCGTGTCGAGCATCAGAACTGCGAAAATTTTGAGTTTCTCAAGCGTTTCTTACCTGCAAACTGCCATATCTCGCGAACGGATAGACCAATCCGCAAAATTTCTGTTGCATCTGAAAGTAGAAACTCGCCCGATTACAACGGTATGAGCACTTTTCCCCCAGGCCGTTCCAGTTATTCGTATCGAGCATCAGAAATGCGATAATTTTGAGTTTCTCAAGCGTTTCTTATCTCCAAACTGCCATATCTCGCGAACGGATTGATCAATCCGCAAAATTTCTGTTGCATCTGAAAGTAGAAACTCGCCAGATTACAAAGGTAGGTGTAGTTTTCCCCTAGGCCGTTCTAGTTATTCGTGTCGAGCATCAGAAATGCGAAAATTTTGAGTTTCTCAAGCGTTTCTTACCTCCAAACTGCCATATCTCGCGAACGGATTGACCAATCCGCAAAATTTCTGTTGCATCTGAAAGTAGAAACTCGCCCGATTACAACGGTATGCGCACTTTGCCCCTAGGCCGTTCTAGTTATTCGTGTCGAGCATCAGAACTGCGAAAATTTTGAGTTTCTCAAGCGTTTCTTACCTCCAAACTGCCATATCTCGCGAACGGATTGACCAATCCGCAAAATTTCTGTTGCATCTGAAAGTAGAAACTCGCCCGATTACAACGGTATGCGCACTTTGCCCCTAGGCCGTTCTAGTTATTCGTGTCGAGCATCAGAACTGCGAAAATTATGAGTTTCTCAAGCGTTTCTTACCTGCAAACTGCCATATCTCGCGAACGGATAGACCAATCCGCAAAATTTCTGTTGCATCTGAAAGTAGAAACTCGCCCGATTACAACGGTATGAGCACTTTTCCCCCAGGCCGTTCCAGTTATTCGTATCGAGCATCAGAAATGCGATAATTTTGAGTTTCTCAAGCGTTTCTTATCTCCAAACTGCCATATCTCGCGAACGGATTGATCAATCCGCAAAATTTCTGTTGCATCTGAAAGTAGAAACTCGCCAGATTACAAAGGTAGGTGTAGTTTTCCCCTAGGCCGTTCTAGTTATTCGTGTCGAGCATCAGAACTGCGAAAATTTTGAGTTTCTCAAGCGTTTCTTACCTCCAAACTGCCATATCTCGCGAACGGATTGACCAATCCGCAAAATTTCTGTTGCATCTGAAAGTAGAAACTCGCCCGATTACAACGGTATGCGCACTTTGCCCCTAGGCCGTTCTAGTTATTCGTGTCGAGCATCAGAACTGCGAAAATTTTGAGTTTCTCAAGCGTTTCTTACCTCCAAACTGCCATATCTCGCGAACGGATCGACCAATCCGCAAAATTTCTGTTGCATCTGAAAGTAGAAACTCTCCCGATTACAACGGTAGGTGTAGTTTTCCCCTAGGCCGTTCTAGTTATTCGTTTCGAGCATCAGAACTGCGAAAATTTTGAGTTTCTCAAGCATTTCTTACCTCCAAACTGCCATATCTCGCGAACGGATTGACCAATCCGCAAAATTTCTGTTGCATCTGAAAGTAGAAACTCGCCCGATTACAACGGTATGCGCTCTTTTCCCCTAGGCCGTTCTAGTTATTCGTGTCGAGCATCAGAACTGCGAAAATTTTGAGTTTCTCAAGCGTTTCTTACCTCCAAACTGCCATATCTCGCGAACGGATTGACCAATCCGCAAAATTTCTGTTGCATCCAAAAGTAGAAACTCGCCCGATTACAACGGTATGGGTACTTTTCCCCTAGGCCGTTCTAGTTACTCGTTTCGAGCATCAGAACTGCGAAAATTTTGAGTTTCTCAAGCGTTTCTTATCTCCAAACTGCCATATCTCGCGAACGGATTGATCAATCCGCAAAATTTCTGTTGCATCTGAAAGTAGAAACTCGCCCGATTACAAAGGTAGGTGTAGTTTTCCCCTAGGCCGTTCTAGTTATTCGTGTCGAGCATCAGAACTGCGAAAATTTTGAGTTTCTCAAGCGTTTCTTACCTCCAAACTGCCATATCTCGCGAACGGATTGACCAATCCGCAAAATTTCTGTTGCATCTGAAAGTAGAAACTCGCCCGATTACAACGGTATGCGCACTTTGCCCCTAGGCCGTTCTAGTTATTCGTGTCGAGCATCAGAACTGCGAAAATTTTGAGTTTCTCAAGCATTTCTTACCTCCAAACTGCCATATCTCGCGAACGGATTGACCAATCCGCAAAATTTCTGTTGCATCTGAAAGTAGAAACTCGCCCGATTACAACGGTAAGCGCACTTTTCCCCTAGGCCGTTCTAGTTATTCGTGTCGAGCATCAGAACTGCGAAAATTTTGAGTTTCTCAAGCGTTTCTTACCTCCAAACTGCCATATCTCGCGAACGGATTGACCAATCCGCAAAATTTCTGTTGCATCTGAAAGTAGAAACTCGCCCGATTACAACGGTATGCGCACTTTTCCCCTAGGCCGGTCTAGTTATTCGTGTCGAGCATCAGAATTGCGAAAATTTTGAGTTTCTCAAGCGTTTCTTACCTCCAAACTGCCATATCTCGCGAACGGATTGACCAATCCGCAAAATTTCTGTTGCATCTGAAAGTAGAAACTCGCCCGATTACAACGGTATGCGCACTTTGCCCATAGGCCGTTCTAGTAATTCGTGTCGAGCATCAGAACTGCGAAAATTTTGAGTTTCTCAAGCGTTTCTTACCTCCAAACTGCCATATCTCGCGAACGGATTCACCAATCCGCAAAATTTCTGTTGCATCTGAAAGTAGAAACTCGCCCGATTACAAAGGTAGGTGTAGTTTTCCCCTAGGCCGTTCTAGTTATTCGTGTCGAGCATCAGAACTGCGAAAATTTTGAGTTTCTCAAGCGTTTCTTACCTCCAAACTGCCATATCTCGCGAAAGGATTGACCAATCCGCAAAATTTCTGTTGCATCTGAAAGTAGAAACTCGCCCGATTACAACGGTGTGCGCACTTTTCCCCTAGGCCGTTCTAGTTATTCGTGTCGAGCATCAGAACTGCGAAAATTTTGAGTTTCTCAAGCGTTTCTTACCTCCAAACTGCCATATCTCGCGAACGGATTGACCAATCCGCAAAATTTCTGTTGCATCCAAAAGTAGAAACTCGCCCGATTACAACGGTATGGGTACTTTTCCCCTAGGCCGTTCTAGTTACTCGTTTCGAGCATCAGAACTGCGAAAATTTTGAGTTTCTCAAGCGTTTCTTATCTCCAAACTGCCATATCTCGCGAACGGATTTCTCAATCCGCAAAATTTCTGTTGCATCTGAAAGTAGAAACTCGCCCGATTACAAAGGTAGGTGTAGTTTTCCCCTAGGCCGTTCTAGTTATTCGTGTCGAGCATCAGAACTGCGAAAATTTTGAGTTTCTCAAGCGTTTCTTACCTCCAAACTGCCATATCTCGCGAACGGATTGACCAATCCGCAAAATTTCTGTTGCATCTGAAAGTAGAAACTCGCCCGATTACAACGGTATGCGCACTTTGCCCCTAGGCCGTTCTAGTTATTCGTGTCGAGCATCAGAACTGCGAAAATTTTGAGTTTCTCAAGCATTTCTTACCTCCAAACTGCCATATCTCGCGAACGGATTGACCAATCCGCAAAATTTCTGTTGCATCTGAAAGTAGAAACTCGCCCGATTACAACGGTAAGCGCACTTTTCCCCTAGGCCGTTCTAGTTATTCGTGTCGAGCATCAGAACTGCGAAAATTTTGAGTTTCTCAAGCGTTTCTTACCTCCAAACTGCCATATCTCGCGAACGGATTGACCAATCCGCAAAATTTCTGTTGCATCTGAAAGTAGAAACTCGCCCGATTACAACGGTATGCGCACTTTGCCCCTAGGCCGTTCTAGTAATTCGTGTCGAGCATCAGAACTGCGAAAATTTTGAGTTTCTCAAGCGTTTCTTACCTCCAAACTGCCATATCACGCGAACGGATTCACCAATCCGCAAAATTTCTGTTGCATCTGAAAGTAGAAACTCGCCCGATTACAAAGGTAGGTGTAGTTTTCCCCTAGGCCGTTCTAGTTATTCGTGTCGAGCATCAGAACTGCGAAAATTTTGAGTTTCTCAAGCGTTTCTTACCTCCAAACTGCCATATCTCGCGAAAGGATTGACCAATCCGCAAAATTTCTGTTGCATCTGAAAGTAGAAACTCGCCCGATTACAACGGTGTGCGCACTTTTCCCCTAGGCCGTTCTAGTTATTCGTGTCGAGCATCAGAACTGCGAAAATTTTGAGTTTCTCAAGCGTTTCTTACCTCCAAACTGCCATATCTCGCGAACGGATTGACCAATCCGCAAAATTTCTGTTGCATCTGAAAGTAGAAACTCGCCCGATTACAACGGTATGCGCACTTTGCCCCTAGGCCGTTCTAGTTATTCGTGTCGAGCATCAGAACTGCGAAAATTTTGAGTTTCTCAAGCGTTTCTTACCTCCAAACTGCCATATCTCGCGAAAGGGTTGACCAATCCGCAAAATTTCTGTTGCATCTGAAAGTAGAAACTCGCCCGATTACAACGGTGTGCGCACTTTTCCCCTAGGCCGTTCTAGTTATTCGTGTCGAGCATCAGAACTGCGAAAATTTTGAGTTTCTCAAGCGTTTCTTACCTCCAAACTGCCATATCTCGCGAACGGATTGACCAATCCGCAAAATTTCTGTTGCATCTGAAAGTAGAAACTCGCCCGATTACAACGGTATGCGCACTTTGCCCCTAGGCCGTTCTAGTTATTCGTGTCGAGCATCAGAACTGCGAAAATTTTGAGTTTCCCAAGCGTTTCTTACCTCCAAACTGCCATATCTCGCGAACGGATTCACCAATCCGCAAAATTTCTGTTGCACCTGAAAGTAGAAACTCGCCCGATTACAACGGTAGGTGTAGCTTTCCCCTAGACCGTTCTAGTTATTCGTGTCGAGCATCAGAACTGCGAAAATTTTGAGTTTCTCAAGCGTTTCTTACCTCCAAACTGCCATATCTCGCGAACGGATTGACCAATCCGCAAAATTTCTGTTGCATCTGAAAGTAGAAACTCGCCCGATTACAACGGTATGCGCACTTTGCCCCTAGGCCGTTCTAGTTATTCGTGTCGAGCATCAGAACTGCGAAAATTTTGAGTTTCTCAAGCATTTCTTACCTCCAAACTGCCATATCTCGCGAACGGATTGACCAATCCGCAAAATTTCTGTTGCATCTGAAAGTAGAAACTCGCCCGATTACAACGGTAAGCGCACTTTTCCCCTAGGCCGTTCTAGTTATTCGTGTCGAGCATCAGAACTGCGAAAATTTTGAGTTTCTCAAGCGTTTCTTACCTCCAAACTGCCATATCTCGCGAACGGATTGACCAATCCGCAAAATTTCTGTTGCATCTGAAAGTAGAAACTCGCCCGATTACAACGGTATGCGCACTTTTCCCCTAGGCCGGTCTAGTTATTCGTGTCGAGCATCAGAATTGCGAAAATTTTGAGTTTCTCAAGCGTTTCTTACCTCCAAACTGCCATATCTCGCGAACGGATTGACCAATCCGCAAAATTTCTGTTGCATCTGAAAGTAGAAACTCGCCCGATTACAACGGTATGCGCACTTTGCCCCTAGGCCGTTCTAGTAATTCGTGTCGAGCATCAGAACTGCGAAAATTTTGAGTTTCTCAAGCGTTTCTTACCTCCAAACTGCCATATCTCGCGAACGGATTCACCAATCCGCAAAATTTCTGTTGCATCTGAAAGTAGAAACTCGCCCGATTACAAAGGTAGGTGTAGTTTTCCCCTAGGCCGTTCTAGTTATTCGTGTCGAGCATCAGAACTGCGAAAATTTTGAGTTTCTCAAGCGTTTCTTACCTCCAAACTGCCATATCTCGCGAAAGGATTGACCAATCCGCAAAATTTCTGTTGCATCTGAAAGTAGAAACTCGCCCGATTACAACGGTGTGCGCACTTTTCCCCTAGGCCGTTCTAGTTATTCGTGTCGAGCATCAGAACTGCGAAAATTTTGAGATTCTCAAGCGTTTCTTACCTCCAAACTGCCATATCTCGCGAACGGATTGACCAATCCGCAAAATTTCTGTTGCATCCTAAAGTAGAAACTCGCCCGATTACAACGGTATGGGTACTTTTCCCCTAGGCCGTTCTAGTTACTCGTTTCGAGCATCAGAACTGCGAAAATTTTGAGTTTCTCAAGCGTTTCTTATCTCCAAACTGCCATATCTCGCGAACGGATTGATCAATCCGCAAAATTTCTGTTGCATCTGAAAGTAGAAACTCGCCCGATTACAAAGGTAGGTGTAGTTTTCCCCTAGGCCGTTCTAGTTATTCGTGTCGAGCATCAGAACTGCGAAAATTTTGAGTTTCTCAAGCGTTTCTTACCTCCAAACTGCCATATCTCGCGAACGGATTGACCAATCCGCAAAATTTCTGTTGCATCTGAAAGTAGAAACTCGCCCGATTACAACGGTATGCGCACTTTGCCCCTAGGCCGTTCTAGTTATTCGTGTCGAGCATCAGAACTGCGAAAATTTTGAGTTTCTCAAGCATTTCTTACCTCCAAACTGCCATATCTCGCGAACGGATTGACCAATCCGCAAAATTTCTGTTGCATCTGAAAGTAGAAACTCGCCCGATTACAACGGTAAGCGCACTTTTCCCCTAGGCCGTTCTAGTTATTCGTGTCGAGCATCAGAACTGCGAAAATTTTGAGTTTCTCAAGCGTTTCTTACCTCCAAACTGCCATATCTCGCGAAAGGATTGACCAATCCGCAAAATTTCTGTTGCATCTGAAAGTAGAAACTCGCCCGATTACAACGGTGTGCGCACTTTTCCCCTAGGCCGTTCTAGTTATTCGTGTCGAGCATCAGAACTGCGAAAATTTTGAGTTTCTCAAGCGTTTCTTACCTCCAAACTGCCATATCTCGCGAACGGATTGACCAATCCGCAAAATTTCTGTTGCATCTGAAAGTAGAAACTCGCCCGATTACAACGGTATGCGCACTTTGCCCCTAGGCCGATCTAGTTATTCGTGTCGAGCATCAGAACTGCGAAAATTTTGAGTTTCCCAAGCGTTTCTTACCTCCAAACTGCCATATCTCGCGAACGGATTCACCAATCCGCAAAATTTCTGTTGCACCTGAAAGTAGAAACTCGCCCGATTACAACGGTAGGTGTAGCTTTCCCCTAGACCGTTCTAGTTATTCGTGTCGAGCATCAGAACTGCGCAAATTTTGAGTTTCTCAAGCGTTTCTTACCTCCAAACTGCCATATCTCGCGAACGGATTGACCAATCCGCAAAATTTCTGTTGCATCTGAAAGTAGAAACTCGCCCGATTACAACGGTATGCGCACTTTTCCCCTAGGCCGTTCTAGTTTTTCGTGTCGAGCATCAGAACTGCGAAAATTTTGAGTTTCTCAAGCGTTTCTTACCTCCAAACTGCCATATCTCGCGAACGGATTGACCAATCCGCAAAATTTCTGTTGCATCTGAAAGTAGAAACTCGCCCGATTACAACGGTATGCGCACTTTGCCCCTAGGCCGTTCTAGTTATTCGTGTCGAGCATCAGAACTGCGAAAATTTTGAGTTTCTCAAGCGTTTCTTACCTCCAAACTGCCATATCTCGCGAACGGATTCACCAATCCGCAAAATTTCTGTTGCATCTGAAAGTAGAAACTCGCCCCATTACAAAGGTAGGTGTAGTTTTCCCCTAGGCCGTTCTAGTTATTCGTGTCGAGCATCAGAACTGCGAAAATTTTGAGTTTCTCAAGCGTTTCTTACCTCCAAACTGCCATATCTCGCGAACGGATTGACCAATCCGCAAAATTTCTGTTGCATCTGAAAGTAGAAACTCGCCCGATTACAACGGTATGCGCACTTTGCCCCTAGGCCGTTCTAGTTATTCGTGTCGAGCATCAGAACTGCGAAAATTTTGAGTTTCTCAAGCGTTTCTTACCTCCAAACTGCCATATCTCGCGAAAGGGTTGACCAATCCGCAAAATTTCTGTTGCATCTGAAAGTAGAAACTCGCCCGATTACAACGGTGTGCGCACTTTTCCCCTAGGCCGTTCTAGTTATTCGTGTCGAGCATCAGAACTGCGAAAATTTTGAGTTTCTCAAGCGTTTCTTACCTCCAAACTGCCATATCTCGCGAACGGATTGACCAATCCGCAAAATTTCTGTTGCATCTGAAAGTAGAAACTCGCCCGATTACAACGGTATGCGCACTTTGCCCCTAGGCAGTTCTAGTTATTCGTGTCGAGCATCAGAACTGCGAAAATTTTGAGTTTCTCAAGCGTTTCTTACCTCCAAACTGCCATATCTCGCGAAAGGGTTGACCAATCCGCAAAATTTCTGTTGCATCTGAAAGTAGAAACTCGCCCGATTACAACGGTGTGCGCACTTTTCCCCTAGGCCGTTCTAGTTATTCGTGTCGAGCATCAGAACTGCGAAAATTTTGAGTTTCTCAAGCGTTTCTTACCTCCAAACTGCCATATCTCGCGAACGGATTGACCAATCCGCAAAATTTCTGTTGCATCTGAAAGTAGAAACTCGCCCGATTACAACGGTATGCGCACTTTGCCCCTAGGCCGTTCTAGTTATTCGTGTCGAGCATCAGAACTGCGAAAATTTTGAGTTTCCCAAGCGTTTCTTACCTCCAAACTGCCATATCTCGCGAACGGATTCACCAATCCGCAAAATTTCTGTTGCACCTGAAAGTAGAAACTCGCCCGATTACAACGGTAGGTGTAGCTTTCCCCTAGACCGTTCTAGTTATTCGTGTCGAGCATCAGAACTGCGAAAATTTTGAGTTTCTCAAGCGTTTCTTACCTCCAAACTGCCATATCTCGCGAACGGATTGACCAATCCGCAAAATTTCTGTTGCATCTGAAAGTAGAAACTCGCCCGATTACAACGGTATGCGCACTTTGCCCCTAGGCCGTTCTAGTTATTCGTGTCGAGCATCAGAACTGCGAAAATTTTGAGTTTCTCAAGCATTTCTTACCTCCAAACTGCCATATCTCGCGAACGGATTGACCAATCCGCAAAATTTCAGTTGCATCTGAAAGTAGAAACTCGCCCGATTACAACGGTATGCGCACTTTGCCCCTAGGCCGTTCTAGTTATTCGTGTCGAGCATCAGAACTGCGAAAATTTTGAGTTTCTCAAGCGTTTCTTACCTCCAAACTGCCATATCTCGCGAACGGATTCACCAATCCGCAAAATTTCTGTTGCATCTGAAAGTAGAAACTCGCCCCATTACAAAGGTAGGTGTAGTTTTCCCCTAGGCCGTTCTAGTTATTCGTGTCGAGCATCAGAACTGCGAAAATTTTGAGTTTCTCAAGCGTTTCTTACCTCCAAACTGCCATATCTCGCGAACGGATTGACCAATCCGCAAAATTTCTGTTGCATCTGAAAGTAGAAACTCGCCCGATTACAACGGTATGCGCACTTTGCCCCTAGGCCGTTCTAGTTATTCGTGTCGAGCATCAGAACTGCGAAAATTTTGAGTTTCTCAAGCATTTCTTACCTCCAAACTGCCATATCTCGCGAACGGATTGACCAATCCGCAAAATTTCTGTTGCACCTGAAAGTAGAAACTCGCCCGATTACAACGGTAGGTGTAGCTTTCCCCTAGACCGTTCTAGTTATTCGTGTCGAGCATCAGAACTGCGAAAATTTTGAGTTTCTCAAGCGTTTCTTACCTCCAAACTGCCATATCTCGCGAACGGATTGACCAATCCGCAAAATTTCTGTTGCATCTGAAAGTAGAAACTCGCCCGATTACAACGGTATGCGCACTTTGCTCCTAGGCCGTTCTAGTTATTCGTGTCGAGCATCAGAACTGCGAAAATTTTGAGTTTCTCAAGCATTTCTTACCTCCAAACTGCCATATCTCGCGAACCGATTGACCAATCCGCAAAATTTCAGTTGCATCTGAAAGTAGAAACTCGCCCGATTACAACGGTATGCGCACTTTGCCCCTAGGCCGTTCTAGTTATTCGTGTCGAGCATCAGAACTGCGAAAATTTTGAGTTTCTCAAGCGTTTCTTACCTCCAAACTGCCATATCTCGCGAACGGATTCACCAATCCGCAAAATTTCTGTTGCATCTGAAAGTAGAAACTCGCCCCATTACAAAGGTAGGTGTAGTTTTCCCCTAGGCCGTTCTAGTTATTCGTGTCGAGCATCAGAACTGCGAAAATTTTGAGTTTCTCAAGCGTTTCTTACCTCCAAACTGCCATATCTCGCGAACGGATTGACCAATCCGCAAAATTTCTGTTGCATCTGAAAGTAGAAACTCGCCCGATTACAACGGTATGCGCACTTTGCCCCTAGGCCGTTCTAGTTATTCGTGTCGAGCATCAGAACTGCGAAAATTTTGAGTTTCTCAAGCATTTCTTACCTCCAAACTGCCATATCTCGCGAACGGATTGACCAATCCGCAAAATTTCTGTTGCATCTGAAAGTAGAAACTCGCCCGATTACAACGGTATGCGCACTTTTCCCCTAGGCCGTTCTAGTTATTCGTGTCGAGCATCAGAACTGCGAAAATTTTGAGTTTCTCAAGCGTTTCTTACCTCCAAACTGCCATATCTCGCGAACGGATTGACCAATCCGCAAAATTTCTGTTGCATCTGAAAGTAGAAACTCGCCCGATTACAACGGTATGCGCACTTTTCCCCTAGGCCGGTCTAGTTATTCGTGTCGAGCATCAGAGCTGCGAAAATTTTGAGTTTCTCAAGCGTTTCTTACCTCCAAACTGCCATATCTCGCGAACGGATTGACCAATCCGCAAAATTTCTGTTGCATCTGAAAGTAGAAACTCGCCCGATTACAACGGTATGCGCACTTTGCCCCTAGGCCGTTCTAGTTATTCGTGTCGAGCATCAGAACTGCGAAAATTTTGAGTTTCTCAAGCGTTTCTTACCTCCAAACTGCCATATCTCGCGAACGGATTCACCAATCCGCAAAATTTCTGTTGCATCTGAAAGTAGAAGCTCGCCCGATTACAAAGGTAGGTGTAGTTTTCCCCTAGGCCGTTCTAGTTATTCGTGTCGAGCATCAGAACTGCGAAAATTTTGAGTTTCTCAAGCGTTTCTTACCTCCAAACTGCCATATCTCGCGAAAGGATTGACCAATCCGCAAAATTTCTGTTGCATCTGAAAGTAGAAACTCGCCCGATTACAACGGTGTGCGCACTTTTCCCCTAGGCCGTTCTAGTTATTCGTGTCGAGCATCAGAACTGCGAAAATTTTGAGTTTCTCAAGCGTTTCTTACCTCCAAACTGCCATATCTCGCGAACGGATTGACCAATCCGCAAAATTTCTGTTGCATCTGAAAGTAGAAACTCGCCCGATTACAACGGTATGCGCACTTTGCCCCTAGGCCGTTCTAGTTATTCGTGTCGAGCATCAGAACTGCGAAAATTTTGAGTTTCTCAAGCGTTTCTTACCTCCAAACTGCCATATCTCGCGAAAGGATTGACCAATCCGCAAAATTTCTGTTGCATCTGAAAGTAGAAACTCGCCCGATTACAACGGGAGGTGTAGTTTTCCCCTAGGCCGTTCCAGTTATTCATTTCGAGCATCAGAACTGCGAAAATTTTGAGTTTCTCAAGCGTTTCTTACCTCCAAACTGCCATATCTCGCGAACGGATTGACCAATCCGCAAAATTTCTGTTGCATCTGAAAGTAGAAACTCGCCCGATTACAACGGTATGCGCACTTTTCCCCTAGGCCGTTCTAGTTATTCGTGTCGAGCATCAGAACTGCGAAAATTTTGAGTTTCTCAAGCGTTTCTTACATCCAAACTGCCATATCTCGCGAACGGATTGACCAATCCGCAAAATTTCTGTTGCATCTGAAAGTAGAAACTCGCCCGATTACAACGGTATGCGCACTTTTCCCCTAGGCCGGTCTAGTTATTCGTGTCGAGCATCAGAACTGCGAAAATGTTGAGTTTCTCAAGCGTTTCTTACCTCCAAACTGCCATATCACGCGAACGGATTGACCAATCCGCAAAATTTCTGTTGCATCTGAAAGTAGAAACTCGCCCGATTACAACGGTATGCGCACTTTGCCCCTAGGCCGTTCTAGTTATTCGTGTCGAGCATCAGAACTGCGAAAATTTTGAGTTTCTCAAGCGCTTCTTACCTCCAAACTGCCATATCTCGCGAACGGATTCACCAATCCGCAAAATTTCTGTTGCATCTGAAAGTAGAAACTCGCCCGATTACAAAGGTAGGTATAGTTTTCCCCTAGGCCGTTCTAGTTATTCGTGTCGAGCATCAGAACTGCGAAAATTTTGAGTTTCTCAAGCGTTTCTTACCTCCAAACTGCCATATCTCGCGAAAGGATTGACCAATCCGCAAAATTTCTGTTGCATCTGAAAGTAGAAACTCGCCCGATTACAACGGTGTGCGCACTTTTCCCCTAGGCCGTTCTAGTTATTCGTGTCGAGCATCAGAACTGCGAAAATTTTGAGTTTCTCAAGCGTTTCTTACCTCCAAACTGCCATATCTCGCGAACGGATTGACCAATCCGCAAAATTTCTGTTGCATCTGAAAGTAGAAACTCGCCCGATTACAACGGTATGCGCACTTTGCCCATAGGCCGTTCTAGTTATTCGTGTCGAGCATCAGAACTGCGAAAATTTTGAGTTTCTCAAGCGTTTCTTACCTCCAAACTGCCATATCTCGCGAAAGGATTGACCAATCCGCAAAATTTCTGTTGCATCTGAAAGTAGAAACTCGCCCGATTACAACGGGAGGTGTAGTTTTCCCCTAGGCCGTTCCAGTTATTCATTTCGAGCATCAGAACTGCGAAAATTTTGAGTTTCTCAAGCGTTTCTTACCTCCAAACTGCCATATCTCGCGAACGGATTGACCAATCCGCAAAATTTCTGTTGCATCTGAAAGTAGAAACTCGCCCGATTACAACGGTATGCGCACTTTTCCCCTAGGCCGTTCTAGTTATTCGTGTCGAGCATCAGAACTGCGAAAATTTTGAGTTTCTCAAGCGTTTCTTACCTCCAAACTGCCATATCTCGCGAACGGATTGACCAATCCGCAAAATTTCTGTTGCATCTGAAAGTAGAAACTCGCCCGATTACAACGGTATGCGCACTTTGCCCCTAGGCCGTTCTAGTTATTCGTGTCGAGCATCAGAACTGCGAAAATTTTGTGTTTCTCAAGCATTTCTTACCTCCAAACTGCCATATCTCGCGAACGGATTGACCAATCCGCAAAATTTCTGTTGCATCTGAAAGTAGAAACTCGCCCGATTACAACGGTATGCGCACTTTTCCCCTAGGCCGTTCTAGTTTTTCGTGTCGAGCATCAGAACTGCGAAAATTTTGAGTTTCTCAAGCGTTTCTTACCTCCAAACTGCCATATCTCGCGAACGGATTGACCAATCCGCAAAATTTCTGTTGCATCTGAAAGTAGAAACTCGCCCGATTACAACGGTATGCGCACTTTGCCCCTAGGCCGTTCTAGTTATTCGTGTCGAGCATCAGAACTGCGAAAATTTTGAGTTTCTCAAGCGTTTCTTACCTCCAAACTGCCATATCTCGCGAACGGATTCACCAATCCGCAAAATTTCTGTTGCATCTGAAAGTGGAAACTCGCCCGATTACAACGGTATGCGCACTTTGCCCCTAGGCCGTTCTAGTTATTCGTGTCGAGCATCAGAACTGCGAAAATTTTGAGTTTCTCAAGCGTTTCTTACCTCCAAACTGCCATATCTCGCGAACGGATTCTTCAATCCGCAAAATTTCTGTTGCATCTGAAAGTAGAAACTCGCCCCATTACAAAGGTAGGTGTAGTTTTCCCCTAGGCCGTTCTAGTTATTCGTGTCGAGCATCAGAACTGCGAAAATTTTGAGTTTCTCAAGCGTTTCTTACCTCCAAACTGCCATATCTCGCGAACGGATTGACCAATCCGCAAAATTTCTGTTGCATCTGAAAGTAGAAACTCGCCCGATTACAACGGTATGCGCACTTTGCCCCTAGGCCGTTCTAGTTATTCGTGTCGAGCATCAGAACTGCGAAAATTTTGAGTTTCTCAAGCGTTTCTTACCTCCAAACTGCCATATCTCGCGAAAGGATTGACCAATCCGCAAAATTTCTGTTGCATCTGAAAGTAGAAACTCGCCCGATTACAACGGTGTGCGCACTTTTCCCCTAGGCCGTTCTAGTTATTCGTGTCGAGCATCAGAACTGCGAAAATTTTGAGTTTCTCAAGCGTTTCTTACCTCCAAACTGCCATATCTCGCGAACGGATTGACCAATCCGCAAAATTTCTGTTGCATCTGAAAGTAGAAACTCGCCCGATTACAACGGTATGCGCACTTTGCCCCTAGGCCGTTCTAGTTATTCGTGTCGAGCATCAGAACTGCGAAAATTTTGAGTTTCTCAAGCGTTTCTTACCTCCAAACTGCCATATCTCGCGAAAGGATTGACCAATCCGCAAAATTTCTGTTGCATCTGAAAGTAGAAACTCGCCCGATTACAACGGGAGGTGTAGTTTTCCCCTAGGCCGTTCCAGTTATTCATTTCGAGCATCAGAACTGCGAAAATTTTGAGTTTCTCAAGCGTTTCTTACCTCCAAACTGCCATATCTCGCGAACGGATTGACCAATCCGCAAAATTTCTGTTGCATCTGAAAGTAGAAACTCGCCCGATTACAACGGTATGCGCACTTTTCCCCTAGGCCGTTCTAGTTATTCGTGTCGAGCATCAGAACTGCGAAAATTTTGAGTTTCTCAAGCGTTTCTTACATCCAAACTGCCATATCTCGCGAACGGATTGACCAATCCGCAAAATTTCTGTTGCATCTGAAAGTAGAAACTCGCCCGATTACAACGGTATGCGCACTTTTCCCCTAGGCCGGTCTAGTTATTCGTGTCGAGCATCAGAACTGCGAAAATGTTGAGTTTCTCAAGCGTTTCTTACCTCCAAACTGCCATATCTCGCGAACGGATTGACCAATCCGCAAAATTTCTGTTGCATCTGAAAGTAGAAACTCGCCCGATTACAACGGTATGCGCACTTTGCCCCTAGGCCGTTCTAGTTATTCGTGTCGAGCATCAGAACTGCGAAAATTTTGAGTTTCTCAAGCGCTTCTTACCTCCAAACTGCCATATCTCGCGAACGGATTCACCAATCCGCAAAATTTCTGTTGCATCTGAAAGTAGAAACTCGCCCGATTACAAAGGTAGGTATAGTTTTCCCCTAGGCCGTTCTAGTTATTCGTGTCGAGCATCAGAACTGCGAAAATTTTGAGTTTCTCAAGCGTTTCTTACCTCCAAACTGCCATATCTCGCGAAAGGATTGACCAATCCGCAAAATTTCTGTTGCATCTGAAAGTAGAAACTCGCCCGATTACAACGGTGTGCGCACTTTTCCCCTAGGCCGTTCTAGTTATTCGTGTCGAGCATCAGAACTGCGAAAATTTTGAGTTTCTCAAGCGTTTCTTACCTCCAAACTGCCATATCTCGCGAACGGATTGACCAATCCGCAAAATTTCTGTTGCATCTGAAAGTAGAAACTCGCCCGATTACAACGGTATGCGCACTTTGCCCCTAGGCCGTTCTAGTTATTCGTGTCGAGCATCAGAACTGCGAAAATTTTGAGTTTCTCAAGCGTTTCTTACCTCCAAACTGCCATATCTCGCGAAAGGATTGACCAATCCGCAAAATTTCTGTTGCATCTGAAAGTAGAAACTCGCCCGATTACAACGGGAGGTGTAGTTTTCCCCTAGGCCGTTCCAGTTATTCATTTCGAGCATCAGAACTGCGAAAATTTTGAGTTTCTCAAGCGTTTCTTACCTCCAAACTGCCATATCTCGCGAAAGGATTGACCAATCCGCAAAATTTCTGTTGCATCTGAAAGTAGAAACTCGCCCGATTACAACGGTATGCGCACTTTTCCCCTAGGCCGTTCTAGTTATTCGTGTCGAGCATCAGAACTGCGATAATTTTGAGTTTCTCAAGCGTTTCTTACCTCCAAACTGCCATATCTCGCGAACGGATTGACCAATCCGCAAAATTTCTGTTGCATCTGAAAGTAGAAACTCACCCGATTACAACGGTATGCGCACTTTGCCCCTAGGCCGTCCTAGTTATTCGTGTCGAGCATCAGAACTGCGAAAATTTTGTGTTTCTCAAGCATTTCTTACCTCCAAACTGCCATATCTCGCGAACGGATTGACCAATCCGCAAAATTTCTGTTGCATCTGAAAGTAGAAACTCGCCCGATTACAACGGTATGCGCACTTTTCCCCTAGGCCGTTCTAGTTTTTCGTGTCGAGCATCAGAACTGCGAAAATTTTGAGTTTCTCAAGCGTTTCTTACCTCCAAACTGCCATATCTCGCGAACGGATTGACCAATCCGCAAAATTTCTGTTGCATCTGAAAGTAGAAACTCGCCCGATTACAACGGTATGCGCACTTTGCCCCTAGGCCGTTCTAGTTATTCGTGTCGAGCATCAGAACTGCGAAAATTTTGAGTTTCTCAAGCGTTTCTTACCTCCAAACTGCCATATCTCGCGAAAGGATTGACCAATCCGCAAAATTTCTGTTGCATCTGAAAGTAGAAACTCGCCCGATTACAACGGTGTGCGCACTTTTCCCCTAGGCCGTTCTAGTTATTCGTGTCGAGCATCAGAACTGCGAAAATTTTGAGTTTCTCAAGCGTTTCTTACCTCCAAACTGCCATATCTCGCGAACGGATTGACCAATCCGCAAAATTTCTGTTGCATCTGAAAGTAGAAACTCGCCCGATTACAACGGTATGCGCACTTTGCCCCTAGGCCGTTCTAGTTATTCGTGTCGAGCATCAGAACTGCGAAAATTTTGAGTTTCCCAAGCGTTTCTTACCTCCAAACTGCCATATCTCGCGAACGGATTCACCAATCCGCAAAATTTCTGTTGCACCTGAAAGTAGAAACTCGCCCGATTACAACGGTAGGTGTAGCTTTCCCCTAGACCGTTCTAGTTATTCGTGTCGAGCATCAGAACTGCGAAAATTTTGAGTTTCTCAAGCGTTTCTTACCTCCAAACTGCCATATCTCGCGAACGGATTGACCAATCCGCAAAATTTCTGTTGCATCTGAAAGTAGAAACTCGCCCGATTACAACGGTATGCGCACTTTGCCCCTAGGCCGTTCTAGTTATTCGTGTCGAGCATCAGAACTGCGAAAATTTGAGTTTCTCAAGCATTTCTTACCTCCAAACTGCCATATCTCGCGAACGGATTGACCAATCCGCAAAATTTCTGTTGCATCTGAAAGTAGAAACTCGCCCGATTACAACGGTATGCGCACTTTTCCCCTAGGCCGTTCTAGTTATTCGTGTCGAGCATCAGAACTGCGAAAATTTTGAGTTTCTCAAGCGTTTCTTACCTCCAAACTGCCATATCTCGCGAACGGATTGACCAATCCGCAAAATTTCTGTTGCATCTGAAAGTAGAAACTCGCCCGATTACAACGGTATGCGCACTTTTCCCCTAGGCCGGTCTAGTTATTCGTGTCGAGCATCAGAGCTGCGAAAATTTTGAGTTTCTCAAGCGTTTCTTACCTCCAAACTGCCATATCTCGCGAACGGATTGACCAATCCGCAAAATTTCTGTTGCATCTGAAAGTAGAAACTCGCCCGATTACAACGGTATGCGCACTTTGCCCCTAGGCCGTTCTAGTTATTCGTGTCGAGCATCAGAACTGCGAAAATTTTGAGTTTCTCAAGCGTTTCTTACCTCCAAACTGCCATATCTCGCGAACGGATTCACCAATCCGCAAAATTTCTGTTGCATCTGAAAGTAGAAGCTCGCCCGATTACAAAGGTAGGTGTAGTTTTCCCCTAGGCCGTTCTAGTTATTCGTGTCGAGCATCAGAACTGCGAAAATTTTGAGTTTCTCAAGCGTGTCTTACCTCCAAACTGCCATATCTCGCGAAAGGATTGACCAATCCGCAAAATTTCTGTTGCATCTGAAAGTAGAAACTCGCCCGATTACAACGGTGTGCGCACTTTTCCCCTAGGCCGTTCTAGTTATTCGTGTCGAGCATCAGAACTGCGAAAATTTTGAGTTTCTCAAGCGTTTCTTACCTCCAAACTGCCATATCTCGCGAACGGATTGACCAATCCGCAAAATTTCTGTTGCATCTGAAAGTAGAAACTCGCCCGATTACAACGGTATGCGCACTTTGCCCCTAGGCCGTTCTAGTTATTCGTGTCGAGCATCAGAACTGCGAAAATTTTGAGTTTCTCAAGCGTTTCTTACCTCCAAACTGCCATATCTCGCGAAAGGATTGACCAATCCGCAAAATTTCTGTTGCATCTGAAAGTAGAAACTCGCCCGATTACAACGGGAGGTGTAGTTTTCCCCTAGGCCGTTCCAGTTATTCATTTCGAGCATCAGAACTGCGAAAATTTTGAGTTTCTCAAGCGTTTCTTACCTCCAAACTGCCATATCTCGCGAACGGATTGACCAATCCGCAAAATTTCTGTTGCATCTGAAAGTAGAAACTCGCCCGATTACAACGGTATGCGCACTTTTCCCCTAGGCCGTTCTAGTTATTCGTGTCGAGCATCAGAACTGCGAAAATTTTGAGTTTCTCAAGCGTTTCTTACATCCAAACTGCCATATCTCCCGAACGGATTGACCAATCCGCAAAATTTCTGTTGCATCTGAAAGTAGAAACTCGCCCGATTACAACGGTATGCGCACTTTTCCCCTAGGCCGGTCTAGTTATTCGTGTCGAGCATCAGAACTGCGAAAATGTTGAGTTTCTCAAGCGTTTCTTACCTCCAAACTGCCATATCTCGCGAACGGATTGACCAATCCGCAAAATTTCTGTTGCATCTGAAAGTAGAAACTCGCCCGATTACAACGGTATGCGCACTTTGCCCCTAGGCCGTTCTAGTTATTCGTGTCGAGCATCAGAACTGCGAAAATTTTGAGTTTCTCAAGCGCTTCTTACCTCCAAACTGCCATATCTCGCGAACGGATTCACCAATCCGCAAAATTTCTGTTGCATCTGAAAGTAGAAACTCGCCCGATTACAAAGGTAGGTATAGTTTTCCCCTAGGCCGTTCTAGTTATTCGTGTCGAGCATCAGAACTGCGAAAATTTTGAGTTTCTCAAGCGTTTCTTACCTCCAAACTGCCATATCTCGCGAAAGGATTGACCAATCCGCAAAATTTCTGTTGCATCTGAAAGTAGAAACTCGCCCGATTACAACGGTGTGCGCACTTTTCCCCTAGGCCGTTCTAGTTATTCGTGTCGAGCATCAGAACTGCGAAAATTTTGAGTTTCTCAAGCGTTTCTTACCTCCAAACTGCCATATCTCGCGAACGGATTGACCAATCCGCAAAATTTCTGTTGCATCTGAAAGTAGAAACTCGCCCGATTACAACGGTATGCGCACTTTGCCCATAGGCCGTTCTAGTTATTCGTGTCGAGCATCAGAACTGCGAAAATTTTGAGTTTCTCAAGCGTTTCTTACCTCCAAACTGCCATATCTCGCGAAAGGATTGACCAATCCGCAAAATTTCTGTTGCATCTGAAAGTAGAAACTCGCCCGATTACAACGGGAGGTGTAGTTTTCCCCTAGGCCGTTCCAGTTATTCATTTCGAGCATCAGAACTGCGAAAATTTTGAGTTTCTCAAGCGTTTCTTACCTCCAAACTGCCATATCTCGCGAACGGATTGACCAATCCGCAAAATTTCTGTTGCATCTGAAAGTAGAAACTCGCCCGATTACAACGGTATGCGCACTTTTCCCCTAGGCCGTTCTAGTTATTCGTGTCGAGCATCAGAACTGCGAAAATTTTGAGTTTCTCAAGCGTTTCTTACCTCCAAACTGCCATATCTCGCGAACGGATTGACCAATCCGCAAAATTTCTGTTGCATCTGAAAGTAGAAACTCGCCCGATTACAACGGTATGCGCACTTTGCCCCTAGGCCGTTCTAGTTATTCGTGTCGAGCATCAGAACTGCGAAAATTTTGTGTTTCTCAAGCATTTCTTACCTCCAAACTGCCATATCTCGCGAACGGATTGACCAATCCGCAAAATTTCTGTTGCATCTGAAAGTAGAAACTCGCCCGATTACAACGGTATGCGCACTTTTCCCCTAGGCCGTTCTAGTTTTTCGTGTCGAGCATCAGAACTGCGAAAATTTTGAGTTTCTCAAGCGTTTCTTACCTCCAAACTGCCATATCTCGCGAACGGATTGACCAATCCGCAAAATTTCTGTTGCATCTGAAAGTAGAAACTCGCCCGATTACAACGGTATGCGCACTTTGCCCCTAGGCCGTTCTAGTTATTCGTGTCGAGCATCAGAACTGCGAAAATTTTGAGTTTCTCAAGCGTTTCTTACCTCCAAACTGCCATATCTCGCGAACGGATTCACCAATCCGCAAAATTTCTGTTGCATCTGAAAGTAGAAACTCGCCCGATTACAACGGTATGCGCACTTTGCCCCTAGGCCGTTCTAGTTATTCGTGTCGAGCATCAGAACTGCGAAAATTTTGAGTTTCTCAAGCGTTTCTTACCTCCAAACTGCCATATCTCGCGAACGGATTCACCAATCCGCAAAATTTCTGTTGCATCTGAAAGTAGAAACTCGCCCCATTACAAAGGTAGGTGTAGTTTTCCCCTAGGCCGTTCTAGTTATTCGTGTCGAGCATCAGAACTGCGAAAATTTTGAGTTTCTCAAGCGTTTCTTACCTCCAAACTGCCATATCTCGCGAACGGATTGACCAATCCGCAAAATTTCTGTTGCATCTGAAAGTAGAAACTCGCCCGATTACAACGGTATGCGCACTTTGCCCCTAGGCCGTTCTAGTTATTCGTGTCGAGCATCAGAACTGCGAAAATTTTGAGTTTCTCAAGCGTTTCTTACCTCCAAACTGCCATATCTCGCGAAAGGATTGACCAATCCGCAAAATTTCTGTTGCATCTGAAAGTAGAAACTCGCCCGATTACAACGGTGTGCGCACTTTTCCCCTAGGCCGTTCTAGTTATTCGTGTCGAGCATCAGAACTGCGAAAATTTTGAGTTTCTCAAGCGTTTCTTACCTCCAAACTGCCATATCTCGCGAACGGATTGACCAATCCGCAAAATTTCTGTTGCATCTGAAAGTAGAAACTCGCCCGATTACAACGGTATGCGCACTTTGCCCCTAGGCCGTTCTAGTTATTCGTGTCGAGCATCAGAACTGCGAAAATTTTGAGTTTCTCAAGCGTTTCTTACCTCCAAACTGCCATATCTCGCGAAAGGATTGACCAATCCGCAAAATTTCTGTTGCATCTGAAAGTAGAAACTCGCCCGATTACAACGGGAGGTGTAGTTTTCCCCTAGGCCGTTCCAGTTATTCATTTCGAGCATCAGAACTGCGAAAATTTTGAGTTTCTCAAGCGTTTCTTACCTCCAAACTGCCATATCTCGCGAACGGATTGACCAATCCGCAAAATTTCTGTTGCATCTGAAAGTAGAAACTCGCCCGATTACAACGGTATGCGCACTTTTCCCCTAGGCCGTTCTAGTTATTCGTGTCGAGCATCAGAACTGCGAAAATTTTGAGTTTCTCAAGCGTTTCTTACATCCAAACTGCCATATCTCGCGAACGGATTGACCAATCCGCAAAATTTCTGTTGCATCTGAAAGTAGAAACTCGCCCGATTACAACGGTATGCGCACTTTTCCCCTAGGCCGGTCTAGTTATTCGTGTCGAGCATCAGAACTGCGAAAATGTTGAGTTTCTCAAGCGTTTCTTACCTCCAAACTGCCATATCTCGCGAACGGATTGACCAATCCGCAAAATTTCTGTTGCATCTGAAAGTAGAAACTCGCCCGATTACAACGGTATGCGCACTTTGCCCCTAGGCCGTTCTAGTTATTCGTGTCGAGCATCAGAACTGCGAAAATTTTGAGTTTCTCAAGCGCTTCTTACCTCCAAACTGCCATATCTCGCGAACGGATTCACCAATCCGCAAAATTTCTGTTGCGTCTGAAAGTAGAAACTCGCCCGATTACAAAGGTAGGTATAGTTTTCCCCTAGGCCGTTCTAGTTATTCGTGTCGAGCATCAGAACTGCGAAAATTTTGAGTTTCTCAAGCGTTTCTTACCTCCAAACTGCCATATCTCGCGAAAGGATTGACCAATCCGCAAAATTTCTGTTGCATCTGAAAGTAGAAACTCGCCCGATTACAACGGTGTGCGCACTTTTCCCTAGGCCGTTCTAGTTATTCGTGTCGAGCATCAGAACTGCGAAAATTTTGAGTTTCTCAAGCGTTTCTTACCTCCAAACTGCCATATCTCGCGAACGGATTGACCAATCCGCAAAATTTCTGTTGCATCTGAAAGTAGAAACTCGCCCGATTACAACGGTATGCGCACTTTGCCCCTAGGCCGTTCTAGTTATTCGTGTCGAGCATCAGAACTGCGAAAATTTTGAGTTTCTCAAGCGTTTCTTACCTCCAAACTGCCATATCTCGCGAAAGGATTGACCAATCCGCAAAATTTCTGTTGCATCTGAAAGTAGAAACTCGCCCGATTACAACGGGAGGTGTAGTTTTCCCCTAGGCCGTTCCAGTTATTCATTTCGAGCATCAGAACTGCGAAAATTTTGAGTTTCTCAAGCGTTTCTTACCTCCAAACTGCCATATCTCGCGAAAGGATTGACCAATCCGCAAAATTTCTGTTGCATCTGAAAGTAGAAACTCGCCCGATTACAACGGTATGCGCACTTTTCCCCTAGGCCGTTCTAGTTATTCGTGTCGAGCATCAGAACTGCGAAAATTTTGAGTTTCTCAAGCGTTTCTTACCTCCAAACTGCCATATCTCGCGAACGGATTGACCAATCCGCAAAATTTCTGTTGCATCTGAAAGTAGAAACTCGCCCGATTACAACGGTATGCGCACTTTGCCCCTAGGCCGTCCTAGTTATTCGTGTCGAGCATCAGAACTGCGAAAATTTTGTGTTTCTCAAGCATTTCTTACCTCCAAACTGCCATATCTCGCGAACGGATTGACCAATCCGCAAAATTTCTGTTGCATCTGAAAGTAGAAACTCGCCCGATTACAACGGTATGCGCACTTTTCCCCTAGGCCGTTCTAGTTTTTCGTGTCGAGCATCAGAACTGCGAAAATTTTGAGTTTCTCAAGCGTTTCTTACCTCCAAACTGCTATATCTCGCGAACGGATTGACCAATCCGCAAAATTTCTGTTGCATCTGAAAGTAGAAACTCGCCCGATTACAACGGTATGCGCACTTTGCCCCTAGGCCGTTCTAGTTATTCGTGTCGAGCTACAGAACTGCGAAAATTTTGAGTTTCTCAAGCGTTTCTTACCTCCAAACTGCCATATCTCGCGAACGGATTCACCAATCCGCAAAATTTCTGTTGCATCTGAAAGTAGAAACTCGCCCCATTACAAAGGTAGGTGTAGTTTTCCCCTAGGCCGTTCTAGTTATTCGTGTCGAGCATCAGAACTGCGAAAATTTTGAGTTTCTCAAGCGTTTCTTACCTCCAAACTGCCATATCTCGCGAACGGATTGACCAATCCGCAAAATTTCTGTTGCATCTGAAAGTAGAAACTCGCCCGATTACAACGGTATGCGCACTTTGCCCCTAGGCCGTTCTAGTTATTCGTGTCGAGCATCAGAACTGCGAAAATTTTGAGTTTCTCAAGCGTTTCTTACCTCCAAACTGCCATATCTCGCGAAAGGATTGACCAATCCGCAAAATTTCTGTTGCATCTGAAAGTAGAAACTCGCCCGATTACAACGGTGTGCGCACTTTTCCCCTAGGCCGTTCTAGTTATTCGTGTCGAGCATCAGAACTGCGAAAATTTTGAGTTTCTCAAGCGTTTCTTACCTCCAAACTGCCATATCTCGCGAACGGATTGACCAATCCGCAAAATTTCTGTTGCATCTGAAAGTAGAAACTCGCCCGATTACAACGGTATGCGCACTTTGCCCCTAGGCCGTTCTAGTTATTCGTGTCGAGCATCAGAACTGCGAAAATTTTGAGTTTCCCAAGCGTTTCTTACCTCCAAACTGCCATATCTCGCGAACGGATTCACCAATCCGCAAAATTTCTGTTGCACCTGAAAGTAGAAACTCGCCCGATTACAACGGTAGGTGTAGCTTTCCCCTAGACCGTTCTAGTTATTCGTGTCGAGCATCAGAACTGCGAAAATTTTGAGTTTCTCAAGCGTTTCTTACCTCCAAACTGCCATATCTCGCGAACGGATTGACCAATCCGCAAAATTTCTGTTGCATCTGAAAGTAGAAACTCGCCCGATTACAACGGTATGCGCACTTTGCCCCTAGGCCGTTCTAGTTATTCGTGTCGAGCATCAGAACTGCGAAAATTTTGAGTTTCTCAAGCATTTCTTACCTCCAAACTGCCATATCTCGCGAACGGATTGACCAATCCGCAAAATTTCAGTTGCATCTGAAAGTAGAAACTCGCCCGATTACAACGGTATGCGCACTTTGCCCCTAGGCCGTTCTAGTTATTCGTGTCGAGCATCAGAACTGCGAAAATTTTGAGTTTCTCAAGCGTTTCTTACCTCCAAACTGCCATATCTCGCGAACGGATTCACCAATCCGCAAAATTTCTGTTGCATCTGAAAGTAGAAACTCGCCCCATTACAAAGGTAGGTGTAGTTTTCCCCTAGGCCGTTCTAGTTATTCGTGTCGAGCATCAGAACTGCGAAAATTTTGAGTTTCTCAAGCGTTTCTTACCTCCAAACTGCCATATCTCGCGAACGGATTGACCAATCCGCAAAATTTCTGTTGCATCTGAAAGTAGAAACTCGCCCGATTACAACGGTATGCGCACTTTGCCCCTAGGCCGTTCTAGTTATTCGTGTCGTGCATCAGAACTGCGAAAATTTTGAGTTTCTCAAGCATTTCTTACTTCCAAACTGCCATATCTCGCGAACGGATCGACCAATCCGCAAAATGTCTGTTGCATCTGAAAGTAGAAACTCGCCCTATTACATCGGTATGCGTACTTTTCCCCTAGGCCGTTCTAGTTATTCGTTTCGAGCATCAGAACTGCGAAAATTTTGAGTTTCTCAAGCGTTTCTTAATTCCAAACTGCCACATCTCGCGAACGGATTGACCAATCCGCAAAATTTTTGTTGCATTTGAAAGTAGAACCTCGCCCGATTACAACGGTATGCGCACATGTCCCCTAGGCCGTTCTAGTTATTCGTTTCGAGCATCAGAACTGCGTAAATTTTGAGTTTCTCAAGCGTTTCTTACATCCAAACGGCCATATCTCGCGAACGGATTGACCAATCCGCATAATTTTTGTTGCATCTGAAAGTAGAAACTCGCCCGATTACAATGGTATGCGCACTTTTCCCCTAGGCCATTCTAGTTATTCGAGTGGAGCATCAGAACTGCGAAAATTTTGAGTTTCTCAAGCGTTTCTTACCTCCAAACTGCCATATCTCGCGAACGGATTGACCAATCCGCAAAATTTCTGTTGCATCTGAAAGTAGAAACTCGCCCGATTACAACGGTATGCGCACTTTTCCCCTAGGCCGGTCTAGTTATTCGTGTCGAGCATCAGAACTGCGAAAATTTTGAGTTTCTCAAGCGTTTCTTACCTCCAAACTGCCATATCTCGCGAAAGGATTGACCAATCCGCAAAATTTCTGTTGCATCTAAAAGTAGAAACTCGCCCGATTACAACGGTGTGCGCACTTTTCCCCTAGGCCGTTCTAGTTATTCGTGTCGAGCATCAGAACTGCGAAAATTTTGAGTTTCTCAAGCGTTTCTTACCTCCAAACTGCCATATCTCGCGAACGGATTGACCAATCCGCAAAATTTCTGTTGCATCTGAAAGTAGAAACTCGCCCGATTACAACGGTATGCGCACTTTGCCCCTAGGCCGTTCTAGTTATTCGTGTCGTGCATCAGAACTGCGAAAATTTTGAGTTTCTCAAGCATTTCTTACTTCCAAACTGCCATATCTCGCGAACGGATCGACCAATCCGCAAAATGTCTGTTGCATCTGAAAGTAGAAACTCGCCCTATTACATCGGTATGCGTACTTTTCCCCTAGGCCGTTCTAGTTATTCGTTTCGAGCATCAGAACTGCGAAAATTTTGAGTTTCTCAAGCGTTTCTTAATTCCAAACTGCCACATCTCGCGAACGGATTGACCAATCCGCAAAATTTTTGTTGCATTTGAAAGTAGAACCTCGCCCGATTACAACGGTATGCGCACATGTCCCCTAGGCCGTTCTAGTTATTCGTTTCGAGCATCAGAACTGCGTAAATTTTGAGTTTCTCAAGCGTTTCTTACATCCAAACGGCCATATCTCGCGAACGGATTGACCAATCCGCATAATTTTTGTTGCATCTGAAAGTAGAAACTCGCCCGATTACAATGGTATGCGCACTTTTCCCCTAGGCCATTCTAGTTATTCGAGTGGAGCATCAGAACTGCGAAAATTTTGAGTTTCTCAAGCGTTTCTTACCTCCAAACTGCCATATCTCGCGAACGGATTGACCAATCCGCAAAATTTCTGTTGCATCTGAAAGTAGAAACTCGCCCGATTACAACGGTATGCGCACTTTTCCCCTAGGCCGGTCTAGTTATTCGTGTCGAGCATCAGAACTGCGAAAATGTTGAGTTTCTCAAGCGTTTCTTACCTCCAAACTGCCATATCTCGCGAACGGATTGACCAATCCGCAAAATTTCTGTTGCATCTGAAAGTAGAAACTCGCCCGATTACAACGGTATGCGCACTTTGCCCCTAGGCCGTTCTAGTTATTCGTGTCGAGCATCAGAACTGCGAAAATTTTGAGTTTCTCAAGCGTTTCTTACCTCCAAACTGCCATATCTCGCGAACGGATTGACCAATCCGCAAAATTTCTGTTGCATCTGAAAGTAGAAACTCGCCCGATTACATCGGTGGGTGTAGCTTTCCCCTAGGCCGTTCCAGTTATTCATTTCGAGCATCAGAACTGCGAAAATTTTGAGTTTCTCAAGCGTTTCTTACCTCCAAACTGCCATATCTCGCGAACGGATTGACCAATCCGCAAAATTTCTGTTGCATCTGAAAGTAGAAACTCGCCCGATTACAAAGGTAGGTATAGTTTTCCCCTAGGCCGTTCTAGTTATTCGTGTCGAGCATCAGAACTGCGAAAATTTTGAGTTTCTCAAGCGTTTCTTACCTCCAAACTGCCATATCTCGCGAAAGGATTGACCAATCCGCAAAATTTCTGTTGCATCTAAAAGTAGAAACTCGCCCGATTACAACGGTGTGCGCACTTTTCCCCTAGGCCGTTCTAGTTATTCGTGTCGAGCATCAGAACTGCGAAAATTTTGAGTTTCTCAAGCGTTTCTTACCTCCAAACTGCCATATCTCGCGAACGGATTGACCAATCCGCAAAATTTCTGTTGCATCTGAAAGTAGAAACTCGCCCGATTACAACGGTATGCGCACTTTGCCCCTAGGCCGTTCTAGTTATTCGTGTCGTGCATCAGAACTGCGAAAATTTTGAGTTTCTCAAGCATTTCTTACTTCCAAACTGCCATATCTCGCGAACGGATCGACCAATCCGCAAAATGTCTGTTGCATCTGAAAGTAGAAACTCGCCCTATTACATCGGTATGCGTACTTTTCCCCTAGGCCGTTCTAGTTATTCGTTTCGAGCATCAGAACTGCGAAAATTTTGAGTTTCTCAAGCGTTTCTTAATTCCAAACTGCCACATCTCGCGAACGGATTGACCAATCCGCAAAATTTTTGTTGCATTTGAAAGTAGAACCTCGCCCGATTACAACGGTATGCGCACATGTCCCCTAGGCCGTTCTAGTTATTCGTTTCGAGCATCAGAACTGCGTAAATTTTGAGTTTCTCAAGCGTTTCTTACATCCAAACGGCCATATCTCGCGAACGGATTGACCAATCCGCATAATTTTTGTTGCATCTGAAAGTAGAAACTCGCCCGATTACAATGGTATGCGCACTTTTCCCCTAGGCCATTCTAGTTATTCGAGTGGAGCATCAGAACTGCGAAAATTTTGAGTTTCTCAAGCGTTTCTTACCTCCAAACTGCCATATCTCGCGAACGGATTGACCAATCCGCAAAATTTCTGTTGCATCTGAAAGTAGAAACTCGCCCGATTACAACGGTATGCGCACTTTTCCCCTAGGCCGGTCTAGTTATTCGTGTCGAGCATCAGAACTGCGAAAATGTTGAGTTTCTCAAGCGTTTCTTACCTCCAAACTGCCATATCTCGCGAACGGATTGACCAATCCGCAAAATTTCTGTTGCATCTGAAAGTAGAAACTCGCCCGATTACAACGGTATGCGCACTTTGCCCCTAGGCCGTTCTAGTTATTCGTGTCGAGCATCAGAACTGCGAAAATTTTGAGTTTCTCAAGCGCTTCTTACCTCCAAACTGCCATATCTCGCGAACGGATTCACCAATCCGCAAAATTTCTGTTGCATCTGAAAGTAGAAACTCGCCCGATTACAAAGGTAGGTATAGTTTTCCCCTAGGCCGTTCTAGTTATTCGTGTCGAGCATCAGAACTGCGAAAATTTTGAGTTTCTCAAGCGTTTCTTACCTCCAAACTGCCATATCTCGCGAAAGGATTGACCAATCCGCAAAATTTCTGTTGCATCTGAAAGTAGAAACTCGCCCGATTACAACGGTGTGCGCACTTTTCCCCTAGGCCGTTCTAGTTATTCGTGTCGAGCATCAGAACTGCGAAAATTTTGAGTTTCTCAAGCGTTTCTTACCTCCAAACTGCCATATCTCGCGAACGGATTGACCAATCCGCAAAATTTCTGTTGCATCTGAAAGTAGAAACTCGCCCGATTACAACGGTATGCGCACTTTGCCCCTAGGCCGTTCTAGTTATTCGTGTCGAGCATCAGAACTGCGAAAATTTTGAGTTTCTCAAGCGTTTCTTACCTCCAAACTGCCATATCTCGCGAAAGGATTGACCAATCCGCAAAATTTCTGTTGCATCTGAAAGTAGAAACTCGTCCGATTACAACGGTAGGCGCTCTTTTCCCCTAGGCCGTTCTAGTTATTCGTGTCGAGCATCAGAACTGCGAAAATTTTGAGTTTCTCAAGCGTTTCTTACCTCCAAACTGCCATATCTCGCGAACGGATTGACCAATCCGCAAAATTTCTGTTCCATCTGAAAGTAGAAACTCGCCCGATTACAACGGTGTGCGTACTTTTCCCCTAGGCGGTTCTAGTTATTCGTTTCGAGCATCAGAACTGCGAAAATTTTGAGTTTCTCAAGCGTTTCTTACCTCCAAACTGCCATATCTCGCGAGCGGATTGACCAATCCGCAAAATTTCTGTTGCATCTGAAAGTAGAAACTCGCCCGATTACAACGGTATGCGCTCTTTTGCCCTAGGCCGCTCTAGTTATTCGTGTCGAGCATCAGAACTGCGAAAATTTTGAGTTTCTCAAGCATTTCTTACCTCCAAACTGCCATATCTCGCGAACGGATTGACCAATCCGCAAAATTTCTGTTGCATCTGAAAGTAGAAACTCGCCCGATTACAACGGTATGCGCTCTTTTCCCCTAGGCCGTTCTAGTTATTCGTGTCGAGCATCAGAACTGCGAAGATTTTGAGTTTCTCAAGCGTTTCTTACCTCCAAACTGCCATATCTCGCGAACGGATTGACCAATCCGCAAAATTTCTGTTGCATCTGAAAGTAGAAACTCTCCCGATTACAACGGTAGGTGTAGTTTTCCCCTAGGCCGTTCTAGTTATTCGTTTCGAGCATCAGAACTGCGAAAATTTTGAGTTTCTCAAGCATTTCTTACCTCCAAACTGCCATATCTCGCGAACGGATTGACCAATCCGCAAAATTTCTGTTGCATCTGAAAGTAGAAACTCTCCCGATTACAACGGTAGGTGTAGTTTTCCCCTAGGCCGTTCTAGTTATTCGTTTCGAGCATCAGAACTGCGAAAATTTTGAGTTTCTCAAGCGTTTCTTATCTCCAAACTGCCATATCTCGCGAACGGAATGATCAATCCGCAAAATTTCTGTTGCATCTGAAAGTAGAAACTCGCCCGATTACAACGGTATGCGCACTTTTCCCCTAGGCGGTTCTAGTTATTCGTTTCCAGCATCAGAACTGCGAAAATTTTGAGTTTCTCAAGCGTTTCTTACCTCCAAACTGCCATATCTCGCGAACGGATTGACCAATCCGCAAAATTTCTGTTGCATCTGAAAGTAGAAACTCGCCCGATTACAACGGTATGCGCACTTTTCCCCTAGGCCGTTCTAGTCATTCGTTTCGAGCATCAGAACGGCGAAAATTTTGAGTTTCTCAAGCGTTTCTTATCTCCAAACTGCCATGTCTCGCGAACGGATTGATCAATCCGCAAAATTTCTGTTGCATCTGAAAGTAGAAACTCGCCCGATTACAACGGTGTGCGCACTTTTCCCCTAAGCGTTTCTAGTTATTCGTTTCGAGCATCAGAACTGCGAAAATTTTGAGTTTCTCAAGCGTTTCTTTCCTCCAAACTGCCATATGTCGCGAACGGATTGACCAATCCGCAAAATTTCTGTTGCATCTGAAAGTAGAAACTCTCCCGATTACAACGGTAGGTGTAGTTTTAGCCTAGGCCGTTCTAGTTATTCGTTTCGAGCATCAGAACTGCGAAAATTTTGAGTTTCTCAAGCGTTTCTTACCTCCAAACTGCCATATCTCGCGAACGGATTGACAAATCCGCAAAATTTCTGTTGCATCTGAAAGTAGAAACACGCCCGATTACAAAGGTAGGTGTAGTTTTCCCCTAGGCCGTTCTAGTTATTCGTTTCGAGCATCAGAACTGCGAAAATTTTGAGTTTCTCAAGCGTTTCTTACATCCAAACTGCCATATCTCGCAAACGGATTGACCAATCCGCAAAATTTCTGTTGCATCTGAAAGTAGACACTCGCCCGATTACAACGGTATGCGCACTTTTCCCCTAGGCCGTTCTAGTCATTCGTGTCGAGCATCAGAACTGCGAAAATTTTGAGTTTCTCAAGCGTTTCTTATCTCCAAACTGCCATATCTCGCGAACGGATTGATCAATCCGCAAAATTTCTGTTCCATCTGAAAGTAGAAACTCGCCCGATTACAACGGTATGCGTACTTTTCCCCTAAGCGTTTCTACTTATTCGTTTCGAGCATCAGAACTGCGAAAATTTTGAGTTTCTCAAGCGTTTCTTACTCCAAACTGCCATATCTCGCGAACGGATTGATCAATCCGCAAAATTTCCGTTGCATCTGAAAGTAGAAACTCGCCCGATTACAAAGGTAGGTGTAGTTTTCCCCTAGGCCGTTCTAGTTATTCGTGTCGAGCATCAGAACTGCGAAAATTTTGAGTTTCTCAAGCGTTTCTTACCTCCAAACTGCCATATCTCGCGAACGGATTGACCAATCCGCAAAATTTCTGTTGCATCTGAAAGTAGACACTCGCCCGATTACAACGGTATGCGCACTTTTCCCCTAGGCCGTTCTAGTCATTCGTGTCGAGCATCAGAACTGCGAAAATTTTGAGTTTCTCAAGCGTTTCTTATCTCCAAACTGCCATATCTCGCGAACGGATTGATCAATCCGCAAAATTTCTGTTCCATCTGAAAGTAGAAACTCGCCCGATTACAACGGTATGCGTACTTTTCCCCTAGGTCGTTCTAGTCATTCGTGTCGAGCATCAGAACTGCGAAAATTTTGAGTTTCTCAAGCGTTTCTTATCTCCAAACTGCCATATCTCGCGAACGGATTGATCAATCCGCAAAATTTCTGTTCCATCTGAAAGTAGAAACTCGCCCGATTACAACGGTATGCGTACTTTTCCCCTAAGCGTTTCTACTTATTCGTTTCGAGCATCAGAACTGCGAAAATTTTGAGTTTCTCAAGCGTTTCTTACCTCCAAACTGCCATATCTCGCGAACGGATTGACCAATCCGCAAAATTTCTGTTGCATCTGAAAGTAGAAACTCGCCCGATTACAACGGTATGCGCACTTTGCCCCTAGGCCGTTCTAGTTATTCGTGTCGAGCATCAGAACTGCGAAAATTTTGAGTTTCTCAAGCGTTTCTTACCTCCAAACTGCCATATCTCGCGAACGGATTGACAAATCCGCAAAATTTCTGTTGCATCTGAAAGTAGAAACTCGCCCGATTACAAAGGTAGGTGTAGTTTTCCCCTAGGCCGTTCTAGTTATTCGTGTCGAGCATCAGAACTGCGAAAATTTTGAGTTTCTCAAGCGTTTCTTACCTCCAAACTGCCATATCTCGCGAACGGATTGTCCAATCCGCAAAATTTCTGTTGCATCTGAAAGTAGAAACTCGCCCGATTACAACGGTATGCGCACTTTGCCCCTAGGCCGTTCTAGTTATTCGTGTCGAGCATCAGAACTGCGAAAATTTTGAGTTTTTCAAGCGTTTCTTACCTCCAAACTGCCATATCTCGCGAACGGATTGACCAATCCGCAAAATTTCTGTTGCATCTGAAAGTAGAAACTCGCCCGATTACAACGGTATGCGCACTTTGCCCCTAGGCCGTTCTAGTTAATCGTGTCGAGCATCAGAACTGCGAAAATTTTGAGTTTCTCAAGCGTTTCTTACCTCTAAACTGCCATATCTCGCGAACGGATTGACCAATCCGCAAAATTTCTGTTGCATCTGAAAGTAGAAACTCGCCCGATTACAACGGTATGCGCACTTTTCCCCTAAGCGTTTCTAGTTATTCGTTTCGAGCATCAGAACTGCGAAAATTTTGAGTTTCTCAAGCGTTTCTTACCTCCAAACTGCCATATCTCGCGAACGGATTGACCAATCCGCAAAATTTCTGTTGCATCTGAAAGTAGAAACTCTCCCGATTACAACGGTAGGTGTAGTTTTAGCCTAGGCCGTTCTAGTTATTCGTTTCGAGCATCAGAACTGCGAAAATTTTGAGTTTCTCAAGCGTTTCTTATCTCCAAACTGCCATATCTCGCGAACGGATTGATCAATCCGCAAAATTTCCGTTGCATCTGAAAGTAGAAACTCGCCCGATTACAAAGGTAGGTGTAGTTTTCCCCTAGGCCGTTCTAGTTATTCGTGTCGAGCATCAGAACTGCGAAAATTTTGAGTTTCTCAAGCGTTTCTTACCTCCAAACTGCCATATCTCGCGAACGGATTGTCCAATCCGCAAAATTTCTGTTGCATCTGAAAGTAGAAACTCGCCCGATTACAACGGTATGCGCACTTTGCCCCTAGGCCGTTCTAGTTATTCGTGTCGAGCATCAGAACTGCGAAAATTTTGAGTTTCTCAAGCGTTTCTTACCTCCAAACTGCCATATCTCGCGAACGGATTGACCAATCCGCAAAATTTCTGTTGCATCTGAAAGTAGAAACTCGCCCGATTACAAAGGTAGGTGTAGTTTTCCCCTAGGCCGTTCTAGTTATTCGTGTCGAGCATCAGAACTGCGAAAATTTTGAGTTTCTCAAGCCTTTCTTACCCCCAAACTGCCATATCTCGCGAACGGATTGTCCAATCCGCAAAATTTCTGTTGCATCTGAAAGTAGAAACTCGCCCGATTACAACGGTATGCGCACTTTGCCCCTAGGCCGTTCTAGTTATAAGTGTCGAGCATCAGAACTGCGAAAATTTTGAGTTTCTCAAGCGTTTCTTACCTCCAAACTGCCATATCTCGCGAACGGATTGACCAATCCGCAAAATTTCTGTTGCATCTGAAAGTAGAAACTCGCCCGATTACAACTGTATGCGCACTTTTCCCCTAGGCCGTTCTAGTTATTCGTGTCGAGCATCAGAACTGCGAAAATTTTGAGTTTCTCAAGCGTTTCTTACCTCCAAACTGCCATATCTCGCGAACGGATTGACCAATCCGCAAAATTTCTGTTGCATCTGAAAGTAGAAACTCGCCCGATTACAACGGTATGCGCACTTTTCCCCTAGGCCGTTCTAGTTATTCGTGTCGAGCATCAGAACTGCGAAAATTTTGAGTTTCTCAAGCGTTTCTTACCTCCAAACTGCCATATCTCGCGAACGGATTGACCAATCCGCAAAATTTCTGTTGCATCTGAAAGTAGAAACTCTCCCGATTACAACGGTAGGTGTAGTTTTAGCCTAGGCCGTTCTAGTTATTCGTTTCGAGCATCAGAACTGCGAAAATTTTGAGTTTCTCAAGCGTTTCTTACCTCCAAACTGCCATATCTCGCGAACGGATTAACCAATCCGCAAAATTTCTGTTGCATCTGAAAGTAGAAACTCGCCCGATTACAAAGGTAGGTGTAGTTTTCCCCTAGGCCGTTCTAGTTATTCGTTTCGAGCATCAGAACTGCGAAAATTTTGAGTTTCTCAAGCGTTTCTTATCTCCAAAGTGCCATATCTCGCGAACGGATTGACCAATCCGCAAAATTTCCGTTGCATCTGAAAGTAGAAACTCGCCCGATTACAAAGGTAGGTGTAGTTTTCCCCTAGGCCGTTCCAGTTATTCGTGTCGAGCATCAGAACTGCGAAAATTTTGAGTTTCTCAAGCGTTTCTTACCTCCAAACTGCCATATCTCGCGAACGGATTGACCAATCCGCAAAATTTCTGTTGCATCTGAAAGTAGACACTCGCCCGATTACAACGGTATGCGCACTTTTCCCCTAGGCCGTTCTAGTTATTCGTGTCGAGCATCAGAACTGCGAAAATTTTGAGTTTCTCAAGCGTTTCTTATCTCCAAACTGCCATATCTCGCGAACGGATTGATCAATCCGCAAAATTTCTGTTCCATCTGAAAGTAGAAACTCGCCCGATTACAACGGTATGCGTACTTTTCCCCTAGGCGGTTCTAGTTATTCGTTTCGAGCATCAGAACTGCGAAAATTTTGAGTTTCTCAATCGTTTCTTACCTCCAAACTGCCATATCTCGCGAACGGATTGACCAATCCGCAAAATTTCTGTTGCATCTGAAAGTAGAAACTCTCCCGATTACAACGGTAGGTGTAGTTTTCCCCTAGGCCGTTCTAGTTATTCGTTTCGAGCATCAGAACTGCGAAAATTTTGAGTTTCTCAAGCGTTTCTTACCTCCAAACTGCCATATCTCACGAACGGATTGATCAATCCGCAAAATTTCTGTTGCATCTGAAAGTAGAAACTCGCCCGATTACAAAGGTAGGTGTAGTATTCCCCTAGGCCGTTCTAGTTATTCGTGTGGAGCATCAGAACTGCGAAAATTTTGAGTTTCTCAAGCGTTTCTTACCTCCAAACTGCCATATCTCGCGAACGGATTGACCAATCCGCAAAATTTCTGTTGCATCTGAAAGTAGAAACTCGCCCGATTACAACGGTATGCGCACTTTTCCCCTAGGCCGTTCTAGTTATTCGTGTCGAGCATCAGAACTGCGAAAATTTTGAGTTTCTCAAGCGTTTCTTACCTCCAAACTGCCATATCTCGCGAACGGATTGACCAATCCGCAAAATTTCTGTTGCATCTGAAAGTAGAAACTCTCCCGATTACAACCGTAGGTGTAGTTTTAGCCTAGGCCGTTCTAGTTATTCGTTTCGAGCATCAGAACTGCGAAAATTTTGAGTTTCTCAAGCGTTTCTTACCTCCAAACTGCCATATCTCGCGAACGGATTAACCAATCCGCAAAATTTCTGTTGCATCTGAAAGTAGAAACTCGCCCGATTACAAAGGTAGGTGTAGTTTTCCCCTAGGCCGTTCTAGTTATTCGTTTCGAGCATCAGAACTGCGAAAATTTTGAGTTTCTCAAGCGTTTCTTATCTCCAAAGTGCCATATCTCGCGAACGGATTGACCAATCCGCAAAATTTCCGTTGCATCTGAAAGTAGAAACTCGCCCGATTACAAAGGTAGGTGTAGTTTTCCCCTAGGCCGTTCCAGTTATTCGTGTCGAGCATCAGAACTGCGAAAATTTTGAGTTTCTCAAGCGTTTCTTACCTCCAAACTGCCATATCTCGCGAACGGATTGACCAATCCGCAAAATTTCTGTTGCATCTGAAAGTAGACACTCGCCCGATTACAAGGGTATGCGCACTTTTCCCCTAGGCCGTTCTAGTTATTCGTGTCGAGCATCAGAACTGCGAAAATTTTGAGTTTCTCAAGCGTTTCTTATCTCCAAACTGCCATATCTCGCGAACGGATTGATCAATCCGCAAAATTTCTGTTCCATCTGAAAGTAGAAACTCTCCCGATTACAACGGTAGGTGTAGTTTTCCCCTAGGCCGTTCTAGTTATTCGTTTCGAGCATCAGAACTGCGAAAATTTTGAGTTTCTCAAGCGTTTCTTACCTCCAAACTGCCATATCTCACGAACGGATTGATCAATCCGCAAAATTTCTGTTGCATCTGAAAGTAGAAACTCGCCCGATTACAAAGGTAGGTGTAGTTTTCCCCTAGGCCGTTCTAGTTATTCGTGTCGAGCATCAGAACTGCGAAAATTTTGAGTTTCTCAAGCGTTTCTTACCTCCAAACTGCCATATCTCGCGAACGGATTGACCAATCCGCAAAATTTCTGTTGCATCTGAAAGTAGAAACTTGCCCGATTACAAAGGTGGGTGTAGTTTTCCCCTAGGCCGTTCTAGTTATTCGTGTCGAGCATCAGAACTGCGAAAATTTTGAGTTTCTCAAGCGTTTCTTACCTCCAAACTGCCATATCTCGCGAACGGATTGACCTATCCGCAAAATTTCTGTTGCATCTGAAAGTAGAAACTCGCCCGATTACAACGGTATGCGCACTTCTCCCCTAGGCCGTTCTAGTTATTCGTGTCGAGCATCAGAACTGCGAAAATTTTGAGTTTCTCAAGCGTTTCTTACCTCCAAACTGCCATATCTCGCGAACGGATTGACCAATCCGCAAAATTTCTGTTGCATCTGAAAGTAGAAACTCGCCCGATTACAAAGGTAGGTGTAGTTTTCCCCTAGGCCGTTCTAGTTATTCGTGTCGAGCATCAGAACTGCGAAAATTTTGAGTTTCTCAAGCGTTTCTTACCTCCAAACTGCCATATCTCGCGAACGGATTGACCAATCCGCAAAATTTCTGTTGCATCTGAAAGTAGAAACTCGCCCGATTACAACGGTATGCGCACTTTTCCCCTAGGCCGTTCTAGTTATAAGTGTCGAGCATCAGAACTGCGAAAATTTTGAGTTTCTCAAGCGTTTCTTACCTCCAAACTGCCATATCTCGCGAACGGATTGACCAATCCGCAAAATTTCTGTTGCATCTGAAAGTAGAAACTCGCCCGATTACAACTGTATGCGCACTTTTCCCCTAGGCCGTTCTAGTTATTCGTATCGAGCATCAGATATGCGAAAATTTTGAGTTTCTCAAGCGTTTCTTATCCCCAAACTGCCATATCTCGCGAACGGATTGACCAATCCGCAAAATTTCTGTTGCATCTAAAAGTAGAAACTCGCCCGATTACAACGGTATGCGTACTTTTCCCCTAGGCCGTTCTAGTTACTCGTTTCGAGCATCAGAACTGCGAAAATTTTGAGTTTCTCAAGCGTTTCTTATCTCCAAACTGCCATATCTCGCGAACGGATTGATCAATCCGCAAAATTTCTGTTGCATCTGAAAGTAGAAACTCGCCCGATTACAAAGGTAGGTGTAGTTTTCCCCTAGGCCGTTCTAGTTATTCGTGTCGAGCATCAGAACTGCGAACATTTTGAGTTTCTCAAGCGTTTCTTACCTCCAAACTGCCATATCTCGCGAACGGATTGACCAATCCGCAAAATATCTGTTGCATCTGAAAGTAGAAACTCGCCCGATTACAACGGTATGCGCACTTCTCCCCTAGGCCGTTCTAGTTATTTGTGTCGAGCATCAGAACTGCGAAAATTTTGAGTTTCTCAAGCGTTTCTTATCTCCAAACTGCCATATCTCGCGAACAGATTGATCAATCCGCAAAATTTCTGTTGCATCTGAAAGTAGAAACTCGCCCGATTACAACGGTAGGTGTAGTTTTCCCCTAGGTCGTTCCAGTTATTCATTTCGAGCATCAGAACTGCGAAAATTTTGAGTTTCTCAAGCGTTTCTTACCTCCAAACTGCCATATCTCGCGAACGGATTGACCAATCCCGAAAATTTCTGTTGCTTCTGAAAGTAGAAACACGCCCGATTACAGCGGTATGCGCACTTTTCCCCTAGGCCGTTCTAGTTATTCGTTTCGAGCATCAAAAGTGCGAAAATTTTGAGTTTCTCAAGCGTTTCTTACCTCCAAACTGCCATATCTCGCGAACGGATTAACAAATCCGCAAAATTTCTGTTGCTTCTGAAAGTAGAAACTCGCCCGATTACAACGGTATGAGCACTTTTCCCCAAGGCCGTTCTAGTTATTCGTATCGAGCATCAGAAATGCGAAAATTTTGAGTTTCTCAAGCGTTTCTTATCTCCAAACTGCCATATCTCGCGAACGGATTGACCAATCCGCAAAATTTCTGTTGCGTCTTAAAGTAGAAACTCGCCCGATTACAACGGTATGCGCTCTTTTCCCCTAGGCCATTCTAGTTATTCGTGTCGAGCATCAGAACTGCGAAAATTTTGAGTTTCTCAAGCGTTTCGTACCTCCAAACTGCCATATCTCGCGAACGGATTGACCTATCCGCAAAATTTCTGTTGCATCTGAAAGTAGAAACTCGCCCGATTACAACGGTAGGTGTAGTTTTCCCCTAGGCCGTTCCAGTTACTCATTTCGAGCATCAGAACTGCGAAAATTTTGAGTTTCTCAAGCGTTTCTTACCTCCAAACTGCCATATCTCGCAAACGGATTGACCAATCGGCAAAATTTCTGTTGCATCTTAAAGTAGAAACTCGCCCGATTACAACGGTATGCGCTCTTTTCCCCTAGGCCATTCTAGTTATTCGTGTCGAGCATCAGAACTGCGAAAATTTTGAGTTTCTCAAGCGTTTCTTACCTCCAAACTGCCATATCTCGCGAACGGATTGACCAATCCGCAAAATTTCAGTTGCATCTGAAAGTAGAAACTCGCCCGATTACATCGGTGGGTGTAGCTTTCCCCTAGGCCGTTCCAGTTACTCATTTCGAGCATCAGAACTGCGAAAATTTTGAGTTTCTCAAGCGTTTCTTACCTCCAAACTGCCATATCTCGCGAACGGATTGACCAATCCGCAAAATTTCTGTTGCTTCTGAAAGTAGAAACTCGCCCGATTACAGCGTTATACGCACTTTTCCCCTAGGCCGTTCTAGTTATTCGTTTCGAGCATCAGAACTGCGAAAATTTTGAGTTTCTCAAGCGTTTCTTACCTCCAAACTGCCATATCTCGCAAACGGATTGACCAATCCGCAAAACTTCTGTTGCATCTGAAAGTAGAAACTCGCCCGATTACAACGGTATGCGCACTTTTCCCCTAGGCCGTTCTAGTTATTCGTGTCGAGCATCAGAACTGCGAAAATTTTGAGTTTCTCAAGCGTTTCTTATCTCCAAACTGCCATATCTCGCGAACGGATTGATCAATCCGCAAAATTTCTGTTGCATCTGAAAGTAGAAACTCGCCCGATTACAACGGTAGGTGTTGTTTTCCCCTAGGCCGATCCAGTTATTCATTTCGAGCATCAGAACTGCGAAAATTTTGAGTTCCTCAAGCGTTTCTTACCTCCAAACTGCCATATCTCGCGAACGGATTGACCAATCCGCAAAATTTCTGTTGCATCTGAAAGTAGAAACTTGCCCGATTACAAAGGTGGGTGTAGTTTTCCCCTAGGCCGTTCTAGTTATTCGTGTCGAGCATCAGAACTGCGAAAATATTGAGTTTCTCAAGCGTTTCGTACCTCCAAACTGCCATATCTCGCGAACGGATTGACCTATCCGCAAAATTTCTGTTGCATCTGAAAGTAGAAACTCGCCCGATTACAACGGTATGCGCACTTCTCCCCTAGGCCGTTCTAGTTATTCGTGTCGAGCATCAGAACTGCGAAAATTTTGAGTTTCTCAAGCGTTTCTTACCTCCAAACTGCCATACCTCGCGAACGGATTGACCAATCCGCAAAATTTCTGTTGCATCTGAAAGTAGAAACTCGCCCGATTACAAAGGTAGGTGTAGTTTTCCCCTAGGCCGTTCTAGTTATTCGTGTCGAGCATCAGAACTGCGAAAATTTTGAGTTTCTCAAGCGTTTCTTACCTCCAAACTGCCATATCTCGCGAACGGATTGACCATTCCGCAAAATTTCTGTTGCATCTGAAAGTAGAAACTCGCCCGATTACAACGGTATGATCACTTTTCCCCTAGGCCGTTCTAGTTATTCGTATCGAGCATCAGAAATGCGAAAATTTTGAGTTTCTCAAGCGTTTCTTATCCCCAAACTGCCATATCTCGCGAACGGATTGACCAATCCGCAAAATTTCTGTTGCATCTGAAAGTAGAAACTCGCCCGATTACAACGGTATGCGCTCTTTTCCCCCAGGCCATTCTAGTTATTCGTGTCGAGCATCAGAACTGCGAAAATTTTGAGTTTCTCAAGCGTTTCTTACCTCCAAACTGCCATATCTCGCGAACGGATTGACCAATCCGCAAAATTTCTGTTGCATCTAAAAGTAGAAACCCGCCCGATTACAACGGTGTGCGTACTTTTCCCGTAGGCCGTTCTAGTTACTCGTTTCGAGCATCAGAACTGCGAAAATTTTGAGTTTCTCAAGCGTTTCTTATCTCCAAACTGCCATATCTCGCGAACGGATTGATCAATCCGCAAAATTTCTGTTGCATCTGAAAGTAGAAACTCGCCCGATTACAAAGGTAGGTGTAGTTTTCCCCTAGGCCGTTCTAGTTATTCGTGTCGAGCATCAGAACTGCGAAAATTTTGAGTTTCTCAAGCGTTTCTTATCCCCAAACTGCCATATCTCGCGAACGGATTGACCAATCCGCAAAATTTCTGTTGCATCTAAAAGTAGAAACTCGCCCGATTACAACGGTATGCGTACTTTTCCCCTAGGCCGTTCTAGTTATTCGTTTCGAGCATCAGAACTGCGAAAATTTTGAGTTTCTCAAGCGTTTCTTACCTCCAAACTGCCATATCTCGCGAACGGATTGACCAATCCGCAAAATTTCTGTTGCATCTGAAAGTAGAAACTCTCCCGATTACAACGGTAGGTGTAGTTTTCCCCTAGGCCGTTCTAGTTATTCGTTTCGAGCATCAGAACTGCGAAAATTTTGAGTTTCTCAAGCGTTTCTTACCTCCAAACTGCCATATCTCACGAACGGATTGATCAATCCGCAAAATTTCTGTTGCATCTGAAAGTAGAAACTCGCCCGATTACAAAGGTAGGTGTAGTTTTCCCCTAGGCCGTTCTAGTTATTCGTGTCGAGCATCAGAACTGCGAAAATTTTGAGTTTCTCAAGCGTTTCTTACCTCCAAACTGCCATATCTCGCGAACGGATTGACCAATCCGCAAAATTTCTGTTGCATCTGAAAGTAGAAACTTGCCCGATTACAAAGGTGGGTGTAGTTTTCCCCTAGGCCGTTCTAGTTATTCGTGTCGAGCATCAGAACTGCGAAAATTTTGAGTTTCTCAAGCGTTTCGTACCTCCAAACTGCCATATCTCGCGAACGGATTGACCTATCCGCAAAATTTCTGTTGCATCTGAAAGTAGAAACTCGCCCGATTACAACGGTATGCGCACTTCTCCCCTAGGCCGTTCTAGTTATTCGTGTCGAGCATCAGAACTGCGAAAATTTTGAGTTTCTCAAGCGTTTCTTACCTCCAAACTGCCATATCTCGCGAACGGATTGACCAATCCGCAAAATTTCTGTTGCATCTGAAAGTAGAAACTCGCCCGATTACAAAGGTAGGTGTAGTTTTCCCCTAGGCCGTTCTAGTTATTCGTGTCGAGCATCAGAACTGCGAAAATTTTGAGTTTCTCAAGCGTTTCTTACCTCCAAACTGCCATATCTCGCGAACGGATTGACCAATCCGCAAAATTTCTGTTGCATCTGAAAGTAGAAACTCGCCCGATTACAACGGTATGATCACTTTTCCCCTAGGCCGTTCTAGTTATTCGTATCGAGCATCAGAAATGCGAAAATTTTGAGTTTCTCAAGCGTTTCTTATCCCCAAACTGCCATATCTCGCGAACGGATTGACCAATCCGCAAAATTTCTGTTGCATCTGAAAGTAGAAACTCGCCCGATTACAACGGTATGCGCTCTTTTCCCCCAGGCCATTCTAGTTATTCGTGTCGAGCATCAGAACTGCGAAAATTTTGAGTTTCTCAAGCGTTTCTTACCTCCAAACTGCCATATCTCGCGAACGGATTGACCAATCCGCAAAATTTCTGTTGCATCTAAAAGTAGAAACCCGCCCGATTACAACGGTGTGCGTACTTTTCCCGTAGGCCGTTCTAGTTACTCGTTTCGAGCATCAGAACTGCGAAAATTTTGAGTTTCTCAAGCGTTTCTTATCTCCAAACTGCCATATCTCGCGAACGGATTGATCAATCCGCAAAATTTCTGTTGCATCTGAAAGTAGAAACTCGCCCGATTACAAAGGTAGGTGTAGTTTTCCCCTAGGCCGTTCTAGTTATTCGTGTCGAGCATCAGAACTGCGAAAATTTTGAGTTTCTCAAGCGTTTCTTATCCCCAAACTGCCATATCTCGCGAACGGATTGACCAATCCGCAAAATTTCTGTTGCATCTAAAAGTAGAAACTCGCCCGATTACAACGGTATGCGTACTTTTCCCCTAGGCCGTTCTAGTTATTCGTTTCGAGCATCAGAACTGCGAAAATTTTGAGTTTCTCAAGCGTTTCTTACCTCCAAACTGCCATATCTCGCGAACGGATTGACCAATCCGCAAAATTTCTGTTGCATCTGAAAGTAGAAACTCTCCCGATTACAACGGTAGGTGTAGTTTTCCCCTAGGCCGTTCTAGTTATTCGTTTCGAGCATCAGAACTGCGAAAATTTTGAGTTTCTCAAGCGTTTCTTACCTCCAAACTGCCATATCTCACGAACGGATTGATCAATCCGCAAAATTTCTGTTGCATATGAAAGTAGAAACTCGCCCGATTACAAAGGTAGGTGTAGTTTTCCCCTAGGCCGTTCTAGTTATTCGTGTCGAGCATCAGAACTGCGAAAATTTTGAGTTTCTCAAGCGTTTCTTACCTCCAAACTGCCATATCTCGCGAACGGATTGACCAATCCGCAAAATTTCTGTTGCATCTGAAAGTAGAAACTTGCCCGATTACAAAGGTGGGTGTAGTTTTCCCCTAGGCCGTTCTAGTTATTCGTGTCGAGCATCAGAACTGCGAAAATTTTGAGTTTCTCAAGCGTTTCGTACCTCCAAACTGCCATATCTCGCGAACGGATTGACCTATCCGCAAAATTTCTGTTGCATCTGAATGTAGAAACTCGCCCGATTACAACGGTATGCGCACTTCTCCCCTAGGCCGTTCTAGTTATTCGTGTCGAGCATCAGAACTGCGAAAATTTTGAGTTTCTCAAGCGTTTCTTACCTCCAAACTGCCATATCTCGCGAACGGATTGACCAATCCGCAAAATTTCTGTTGCATCTGAAAGTAGAAACTCGCCCGATTACAAAGGTAGGTGTAGTTTTCCCCTAGGCCGTTCTAGTTATTCGTGTCGAGCATCAGAACTGCGAAAATTTTGAGTTTCTCAAGCGTTTCTTACCTCCAAACTGCCATATCTCGCGAACGGATTGACCAATCCGCAAAATTTCTGTTGCATCTGAAAGTAGAAACTCGCCCGATTACAACGGTATGCGCACTTTTCCCCTAGGCCGTTCTAGTTATAAGTGTCGAGCATCAGAACTGCGAAAATTTTGAGTTTCTCAAGCGTTTCTTACCTCCAAACTGCCATATCTCGCGAACGGATTGACCAATCCGCAAAATTTCTGTTGCATCTGAAAGTAGAAACTCGCCCGATTACAACTGTATGCGCACTTTTCCCCTAGGCCGTTCTAGTTATTCGTATCGAGCATCAGATATGCGAAAATTTTGAGTTTCTCAAGCGTTTCTTATCCCCAAACTGCCATATCTCGCGAACGGATTGACCAATCCGCAAAATTTCTGTTGCATCTAAAAGTAGAAACTCGCCCGATTACAACGGTATGCGTACTTTTCCCCTAGGCCGTTCTAGTTACTCGTTTCGAGCATCAGAACTGCGAAAATTTTGAGTTTCTCAAGCGTTTCTTACCTCCAAACTGCCATATCTCGCGAACGGATTGACCAATCCGCAAAATTTCTGTTGCATCTAAAAGTAGAAACCCGCCCGATTACAACGGTGTGCGTACTTTTCCCGTAGGCCGTTCTAGTTACTCGTTTCGAGCATCAGAACTGCGAAAATTTTGAGTTTCTCAAGCGTTTCTTATCTCCAAACTGCCATATCTCGCGAACGGATTGATCAATCCGCAAAATTTCTGTTGCATCTGAAAGTAGAAACTCGCCCGATTACAAAGGTAGGTGTAGTTTTCCCCTAGGCCGTTCTAGTTATTCGTGTCGAGCATCAGAACTGCGAAAATTTTTGAGTTTCTCAAGCGTTTCTTATCCCCAAACTGCCATATCTCGCGAACGGATTGACCAATCCGCAAAATTTCTGTTGCATCTAAAAGTAGAAACTCGCCCGATTACAACGGTATGCGTACTTTTCCCCTAGGCCGTTCTAGTTATTCGTTTCGAGCATCAGAACTGCGAAAATTTTGAGTTTCTCAAGCGTTTCTTACCTCCAAACTGCCATATCTCGCGAACGGATTGACCAATCCGCAAAATTTCTGTTGCATCTGAAAGTAGAAACTCTCCCGATTACAACGGTAGGTGTAGTTTTCCCCTAGGCCGTTCTAGTTATTCGTTTCGAGCATCAGAACTGCGAAAATTTTGAGTTTCTCAAGCGTTTCTTACCTCCAAACTGCCATATCTCACGAACGGATTGATCAATCCGCAAAATTTCTGTTGCATATGAAAGTAGAAACTCGCCCGATTACAAAGGTAGGTGTAGTTTTCCCCTAGGCCGTTCTAGTTATTCGTGTCGAGCATCAGAACTGCGAAAATTTTGAGTTTCTCAAGCGTTTCTTACCTCCAAACTGCCATATCTCGCGAACGGATTGACCAATCCGCAAAATTTCTGTTGCATCTGAAAGTAGAAACTTGCCCGATTACAAAGGTTGGTGTAGTTTTCCCCTAGGCCGTTCTAGTTATTCGTGTCGAGCATCAGAACTGCGAAAATTTTGAGTTTCTCAAGCGTTTCGTACCTCCAAACTGCCATATCTCGCGAACGGATTGACCTATCCGCAAAATTTCTGTTGCATCTGAATGTAGAAACTCGCCCGATTACAACGGTATGCGCACTTCTCCCCTAGGCCGTTCTAGTTATTCGTGTCGAGCATCAGAACTGCGAAAATTTTGAGTTTCTCAAGCGTTTCTTACCTCCAAACTGCCATATCTCGCGAACGGATTGACCAATCCGCAAAATTTCTGTTGCATCTGAAAGTAGAAACTCGCCCGATTACAAAGGTAGGTGTAGTTTTCCCCTAGGCCGTTCTAGTTATTCGTGTCGAGCATCAGAACTGCGAAAATTTTGAGTTTCTCAAGCGTTTCTTACCTCCAAACTGCCATATCTCGCGAACGGATTGACCAATCCGCAAAATTTCTGTTGCATCTGAAAGTAGAAACTCGCCCGATTACAACGGTATGCGCACTTTTCCCCTAGGCCGTTCTAGTTATAAGTGTCGAGCATCAGAACTGCGAAAATTTTGAGTTTCTCAAGCGTTTCTTACCTCCAAACTGCCATATCTCGCGAACGGATTGACCAATCCGCAAAATTTCTGTTGCATCTGAAAGTAGAAACTCGCCCGATTACAACTGTATGCGCACTTTTCCCCTAGGCCGTTCTAGTTATTCGTATCGAGCATCAGATATGCGAAAATTTTGAGTTTCTCAAGCGTTTCTTATCCCCAAACTGCCATATCTCGCGAACGGATTGACCAATCCGCAAAATTTCTGTTGCATCTAAAAGTAGAAACTCGCCCGATTACAACGGTATGCGTACTTTTCCCCTAGGCCGTTCTAGTTACTCGTTTCGAGCATCAGAACTGCGAAAATTTTGAGTTTCTCAAGCGTTTCTTACCTCCAAACTGCCATATCTCGCGAACGGATTGATCAATCCGCAAAATTTCTGTTGCATCTGAAAGTAGAAACTCGCCCGATTACAACGGTAGGTGTAGTTTTCCCCTAGGCCGTTCCAGTTATTCATTTCGAGCATCAGAACTGCGAAAATTTTGAGTTTCTCAAGCGTTTCTTACCTCCAAACTGCCATATCTCGCGAACGGATTGACCAATCGGCAAAATTTCTGTTGCATCTTAAAGTAGAAACTCGCCCGATTACAACGGTATGCGCTCTTTTCCCCTAGGCCATTCTAGTTATTCGTGTCGAGCATCAGAACTGCGAAAATTTTGAGTTTCTCAAGCGTTTCTTACCTCCAAACTGCCATATCTCGCGAACGGATTGACCAATCCGCAAAATTTCTGTTGCATCTGAAAGTAGAAACTCGCCCGATTACAACGGTATGCGCACTTTTCCCGTAGGCCGTTCTAGTTATTCGTTTCGAGCATCAAAAATGCGAAAATTTTGAGTTTCTCAAGCGTTTCTTACCTCCAAACTGCCATATCTCGCGAACGGATTAACCAATCCGCAAAATTTCTGTTGCTTCTGAAAGTAGAAACTCGCCCGATTACAACGGTATGATCACTTTTCCCCTAGGCCGTTCTAGTTATTCGTATCGAGCATCAGAAATGCGAAAATTTTGAGTTTCTCAAGCGTTTCTTATCCCCAAACTGCCATATCTCGCGAACGGATTGACCAATCCGCAAAATTTCTGTTGCATCTGAAAGTAGAAACTCGCCCGATTACAACGGTATGCGCTCTTTTCCCCCAGGCCATTCTAGTTATTCGTGTCGAGCATCAGAACTGCGAAAATTTTGAGTTTCTCAAGCGTTTCTTACCTCCAAACTGCCATATCTCGCGAACGGATTGACCAATCCGCCAAATTTCTGTTGCATCTAAAAGTAGAAACCCGCCCGATTACAACGGTGTGCGTACTTTTCCCGTAGGCCGTTCTAGTTACTCGTTTCGAGCATCAGAACTGCGAAAATTTTGAGTTTCTCAAGCGTTTCTTATCTCCAAACTGCCATATCTCGCGAACGGATTGATCAATCCGCAGAATTTCTGTTGCATCTGAAAGTAGAAACTCGCCCGATTACAAAGGTAGGTGTAGTTTTCCCCTAGGCCGTTCTAGTTATTCGTGTCGAGCATCAGAACTGCGAAAATTTTGAGTTTCTCAAGCGTTTCTTACCTCCAAACTGCCATATCTCGCGAACGGATTGACCAATCCGCAAAATTTCTGTTGCATCTGAAAGTAGAAACTCGCCCGATTACAACGGTATGCGCTCTTTTCCCCTAGGCCATTCTAGTTATTCGTGTCGAGCATCAGAACTGCGAAAATTTTGAGTTTCTCAAGCGTTTCTTACATCCAAACTGCCATATCTCGCGAACGGATTGACCAATCCGCAAAATTTCTATTGCATCTGAAAGTAGAAACTCGCCCGATTACAACGGTGGGTGTAGTTTTCCCCTAGGCCGTTCCTGTTACTCATTTCGAGCATCAGAAATGCGAAAATTTTGAGTTTCTCAAGCGTTTCTTACCTCCAAACTGCCATATCTCGCGAACGGATTGACCAATCCGCAAAATTTCTGTTGCTTCTGAAAGTAGAAACTCGCCCGATTACAGCGGTATGCGCACCTTTCCCCTAGGCCGTTCTAGTTATTCGTTTCGAGCATCAAAAATGCGAAAATTTTGAGTTTCTCAAGCGTTTCTTACCTCCAAACTGCCATATCTCGCGAACGGATTAACCAATCCGCAAAATTTCCGATGCATCTGAAAGTAGAAACTCGCCCGAATACAACGGTATGCGCACTTCTCCCCTAGGCCGTTCTTGTTATTCGTTTCGAGCATCAGAACTGCGAAAATTTTGAGTTTCTCAAGCGTTTCTTACCTCCAAACTGCCATATCTCGCGAACGGATTGACCAATCCGCAAAATTTCTGTTGCTTCTGAAAGTAGAAACTCGCCCGATTACAGCGGTATGCGCACTTTTCCCCTAGGCCGTTCTAGTTATTCGTTTCGAGCATGAAAAATGCGAAAATTTTGAGTTTCTCAAGCGTTTCTTACCTCCAAACTGCCATATCTCGCGAACGGATTAACCAATCCGCAATATTTCTGTTGCTTCTGAAAGTAGAAACTCGCCCGATTACAACGGTATGAGCACTTTTCCCCTAGGCCGTTCTAGTTATTCGTATCGAGCATCAGAAATGCGAAAATTTTGAGTTTCTCAAGCGTTTCTTATCTCCAAATTGCCATATCTCGCGAACGGATTGATCAATCCGCAAAATTTCTGTTGCATCTGAAAGTAGAAACTCGCCCGATTACAACGGTATGTGCACTTTGCCCCTAGGCCGTTCTAGTTATTCGTGTCGAGCATCAGAACTGCGAAAATTTTGAGTTTCTCAAGCGTTTCTTACCTGCAAGCTGCCATATCTCGCGAACGGATTGACCAATCCGCAAAATTTCTGTTGCATCTGAAAGTAGAAACTCGCCCGATTACAACCGTATGCGCACTTTTCCCGTAGGCCGTTCTAGTTATTCGTGTCGAGCATCAGAACTGCGAAAATTTTGAGTTTCTCAAGCGTTTCTTACATCCAAACTGCCATATCTCGCGAACGGATACAACAATCCGCAAAATTTCTGTTGCATCTGAAAGTAGAAACTCGCCCGATTACAACCGTATGCGCACTTTTCCCGTAGGCCGTTCTAGTTATTCGTGTCGAGCATCAGAACTGCGAAAATTTTGAGTTTCTCAAGCGTTTCTTACATCCAAACTGCCATATCTCGCGAACGGATTGACCAATCCGCAAAATTTCTATTGCATCTGAATGTAGAAACTCGCCCGATTACAACGGTATGCGCACTTTTCCCCTAGGCCGTTCTAGTTATTCGTGTCGAGCATCAGAACTGAGAAAATTTTGAGTTTCTCAAGCGTTTCTTACATCCAAACTGCCATATCTCGCGAACGGATTGACCAATCCGCAAAATTTCTGTTGCTTCTGAAAGTAGAAACTCGCCCGATTACAGCAGTATGCGCACTTTTCCCCTAGGCCGTTCTAGTTATTCGTTTCGAGCATGAAAAATGCGAAAATTTTGAGTTTCTCAAGCGTTTCTTACCTCCAAACTGCCATATCTCGCGAACGGATTAACCAATCCGCAAAATTTCTGTTGCTTCTGAAAGTACAAACTCGCCCGATTACAACGGTATGAGCACTTTTCCCCTAGGCCGTTCTAGTTATTCGTGTCGAGCATCAGAACTGCGAAAATTTTGAGTTTCTCAAGCGTTTCTTACATCCAAACTGCCATATCTCGCGAACGGATTGACCAATCCGCAAAATTTCTATTGCATCTGAATGTAGAAACTCGCCCGATTACAACGGTATGCGCACTTTTCCCCTAGGCCGTTCTAGTTATTCGTGTCGAGCATCAGAACTGCGAAAATTTTGAGTTTCTCAAGCGTTTCTTACCTGCAAGCTGCCATATCTCGCGAACGGATTGGCCAATCCGCAAAATTTCTGTTGCATCTGAAAGTAGAAACTCGCCCGATTACAACGGTATGCGCACTTTTCCCCTAGGCCGTTCTAGTTATTCGTTTCGAGCATGAAAAATGCGAAAATTTTGAGTTTCTCAAGCGTTTCTTACCTCCAAACTGCCATATCTCGCGAACGGATTAACTAATCCGCAAAATTTCTGTTGCTTCTGAAAGTACAAACTCGCCCGATTACAACGGTATGAGCACTTTTCCCGTAGGCCGTTCTAGTTATTCGTGTCGAGCATCAGAACTGCGAAAATTTTGAGTTTCTCAAGCGTTTCTTATCTCCAAACTGCCATATCTCGCGAACGGATTGATCAATCCGCAAAATTTCTGTTGCATCTGAAAGTAGAAACTCGCCCGATTACAACGGTAGGTGTAGTTTTCCCCTAGCCCGTTCCAGTTATTCATTTCGAGCATCAGAACTGCGAAAATTTTGAGTTTCTCAAGCGTTTCTTACATCCAAACTGCCATATCTCGCGAACGGATTGACCAACCCGCAAAATTTCTGTTGCTTCTGAAAGTAGAAACTCGCCCGATTACAGCGGTATGCGCACTTTTCCCCTAGGCCGTTCTAGTTATTCGTTTCGAGCATGAAAAATGCGAAAATTTTGAGTTTCTCAAGCGTTTCTTACCTCCAAACTGCCATATCTCGCGAACGGATTAACCAATCCGCAAAATTTCTGTTGCATCTGAAAGTAGAAACTCGCCCGATTACAACGGTATGTGCACTTTGCCCCTAGGCCGTTCTAGTTATTCGTGTCGAGCATCAGAAATGCGAAAATTTTGAGTTTCTCAAGCGTTTCTTATCTCCAAATTGCCATATCTCGCGAACGGATTGACCAATCCGCAAAATTTCTGTTGCATCTGAAAGTAGAAACTCGCCCGATTACAACGGTATGTGCACTTTGCCCCTAGGCCGTTCTAGTTATTCGTGTCGAGCATCAGAACTGCGAAAATTTTGAGTTTCTCAAGCGTTTCTTACCTGCAAGCTGCCATATCTCGCGAACGGATTGACCAATCCGCAAAATTTCTGTTGCATCTGAAAGTAGAAACTCGCCCGATTACAACCGTATGCGCACTTTTCCCGTAGGCCGTTCTAGTTATTCGTGTCGAGCATCAGAACTGCGAAAATTTTGAGTTTCTCAAGCGTTTCTTACATCCAAACTGCCATATCTCGCGAACGGATTGACCAATCCGCAAAATTTCTATTGCATCTGAATGTAGAAACTCGCCCGATTACAACGGTATGCGCACTTTTCCCCTAGGCCGTTCTAGTTATTCGTGTCGAGCATCAGAACTGAGAAAATTTTGAGTTTCTCAAGCGTTTCTTACATCCAAACTGCCATATCTCGCGAACGGATTGACCAATCCGCAAAATTTCTGTTGCTTCTGAAAGTAGAAACTCGCCCGATTACAGCAGTATGCGCACTTTTCCCCTAGGCCGTTCTAGTTATTCGTTTCGAGCATGAAAAATGCGAAAATTTTGAGTTTCTCAAGCGTTTCTTACCTCCAAACTGCCATATCTCGCGAACGGATTAACCAATCCGCAAAATTTCTGTTGCTTCTGAAAGTACAAACTCGCCCGATTACAACGGTATGAGCACTTTTCCCCTAGGCCGTTCTAGTTATTCGTATCGAGCATCAGAAATGCGAAAATTTTGAGTTTCTCAAGCGTTTCTTATCTCCAAATTGCCATATCTCGCGAACGGATTGATCAATCCGCAAAATTTCTGTTGCATCTGAAAGTAGAAACTCGCCCGATTACAACGGTATGTGCACTTTGCCCCTAGGCCGTTCTAGTTATTCGTGTCGAGCATCAGAACTGCGAAAATTTTGAGTTTCTCAAGCGTTTCTTACCTGTAAGCTGCCATATCTCGCGAACGGATTGACCAATCCGCAAAATTTCTGTTGCATCTGAAAGTAGAAACTCGCCCGATTACAACCGTATGCGCACTTTTCCCGTAGGCCGTTCTAGTTATTCGTGTCGAGCATCAGAACTGCGAAAATTTTGAGTTTCTCAAGCGTTTCTTACATCCAAACTGCCATATCTCGCGAACGGATTGACCAATCCGCAAAATTTCTATTGCATCTGAATGTAGAAACTCGCCCGATTACAACGGTATGCGCACTTTTCCCCTAGGCCGTTCTAGTTATTCGTGTCGAGCATCAGAACTGCGAAAATTTTGAGTTTCTCAAGCGTTTCTTACCTGCAAGCTGCCATATCTCGCGAACGGATTGGCCAATCCGCAAAATTTCTGTTGCATCTGAAAGTAGAAACTCGCCCGATTACAACGGTATGCGCACTTTTCCCCTAGGCCGTTCTAGTTATTCGTTTCGAGCATGAAAAATGCGAAAATTTTGAGTTTCTCAAGCGTTTCTTACCTCCAAACTGCCATATCTCGCGAACGGATTAACTAATCCGCAAAATTTCTGTTGCTTCTGAAAGTACAAACTCGCCCGATTACAACGGTATGAGCACTTTTCCCGTAGGCCGTTCTAGTTATTCGTGTCGAGCATCAGAACTGCGAAAATTTTGAGTTTCTCAAGCGTTTCTTATCTCCAAACTGCCATATCTCGCGAACGGATTGATCAATCCGCAAAATTTCTGTTGCATCTGAAAGTAGAAACTCGCCCGATTACAACGGTAGGTGTAGTTTTCCCCTAGCCCGTTCCAGTTATTCATTTCGAGCATCAGAACTGCGAAAATTTTGAGTTTCTCAAGCGTTTCTTACATCCAAACTGCCATATCTCGCGAACGGATTGACCAACCCGCAAAATTTCTGTTGCTTCTGAAAGTAGAAACTCGCCCGATTACAGCGGTATGCGCACTTTTCCCCTAGGCCGTTCTAGTTATTCGTTTCGAGCATGAAAAATGCGAAAATTTTGAGTTTCTCAAGCGTTTCTTACCTCCAAACTGCCATATCTCGCGAACGGATTAACCAATCCGCAAAATTTCTGTTGCTTCTGAAAGTACAAACTCGCCCGATTACAACGGTATGAGCACTTTTCCCCTAGGCCGTTCTAGTTATTCGTATCGAGCATCAGAAATGCGAAAATTTTGAGTTTCTCAAGCGTTTCTTATCTACAAATTGCCATATCTCGCGAACGGATTGATCAATCCGCAAAATTTCTGTTGCATCTGAAAGTAGAAACTCGCCCGATTACAACGGTATGTGCACTTTGCCCCTAGGCCGTTCTAGTTATTCGTGTCGAGCATCAGAACTGCGAAAATTTTGAGTTTCTCAAGCGTTTCTTACATCCAAACTGCCATATCTCGCGAACGGATTGACCAATCCGCAAAATTTCTATTGCATCTGAATGTAGAAACTCGCCCGATTACAACGGTATGCGCACTTTTCCCCTAGGCCGTTCTAGTTATTCGTGTCGAGCATCAGAACTGCGAAAATTTTGAGTTTCTCAAGCGTTTCTTACCTCCAAACTGCCATATCTCGCGAACGGATTGACCAATCCGCAAAATTTCTGTTGCATCTGAAAGTAGAAACTCGCCCGATAACAACGGTATGCGCTCTTTTCCCCTAGGCCGTTCTAGTTATTCGTGTCGAGCATCAGAACTGCGAAAATTTTGAATTTCTCAAGCGTTTCTTACCTCCAAACTGCCATATCTCGCGAAAGGATTGACCAATCCGCAAAATTTCTGTTGCATCTAAAAGTAGAAACTCGCCCGATTACAACGGTATGTGTACTTTTCCCCTAGGCCGTTCTAGTTACTCGTTTCGAGCATCAGAACTGCGAAAATTTTGTGTTTCTCAAGCGTTTCTTATCTCCAAATTGCCATATCTCGCGAACGGATTGATCAATCCGCAAAATTTCTGTTGCATCTGAAAGTAGAAACTCGCCCGATTACAACGGTATGTGCACTTTGCCCCTAGGCCGTTCTAGTTATTCGTATCGAGCATCAGAAATGCGAAAATTTTGAGTTTCTCAAGCGTTTCTTACCTCCAAACTGCCATATCTCGCGAACGGATTGACCAATCCGCAAAATTTCTGTTGCATCTGAAAGTAGAAACTCGCCCGATTACAACGGTATGCGCACTTTTCCCCTAAGCCGTTCTAGTTATTCGTGTCGAGCATCAGAACTGCGAAAATTTTGAGTTTCTCAAGCGTTTCTTACCTCCAAACTGCCATATCTCGCGACCGGATTGACCAATCCGCAAAATTTCTGTTGCATCTGAAATTAGAAACTCGCCCGATTACAACGGTATGCGCACTTTTCCCCTAGGCCGTTCTAGTTACTCGTTTCGAGCATCAAAACTGCGAAAATTTTGAGTTTCTCAAGCGTTTCTTATCTCCAAACTGCCGTATCTCGCGAACGGATTGACCAATCCGCAAAATTTCTGTTGCTTCTGAAAGTAGAAACTCGCCCGATTACAGCGGTATGCGCACTTTTCCCCAAGGCCGTTCTAGTTATTCGTTTCGAGCATCAAAAATGCGAAAATTTTGAGTTTCTCAAGCGTTTCTTACCTCCAAACTGCCATATCTCGCGAAAGGATTAACCAATCCGCAAAATTTCTGTTGCATCTAAAAGTAGAAACTCGCCCGATTACAACGGTATGTGTACTTTTCCCCTAGGCCGTTCTAGTTACTCGTTTCGAGCATCAGAACTGCGAAAATTTTGTGTTTCTCAAGCGTTTCTTATCTCCAAATTGCCATATCTCGCGAACGGATTGATCAATCCGCAAAATTTCTGTTGCATCTGAAAGTAGAAACTCGCCCGATTACAACGGTATGTGCACTTTGCCCCTAGGCCGTTCTAGTTATTCGTATCGAGCATCAAAAATGCGAAAATTTTGAGTTTCTCAAGCGTTTCTTACCTCCAAACTGCCATATCTCGCGAACGGATTAACCAATCCGCAAAATTTCTGTTGCTTCTGAAAGTAGAAACTCGCCCGATTACAACGGTATGTGCACTTTGCCCCTAGGCCGTTCTAGTTATTCGTGTCGAGCATCAGAACTGCGAAAATTTTGAGTTTCTCAAGCGTTTCTTAACTGCAAACTGCCATATCTCGCGAACGGATTGACCAATCCGCAAAATTTCTGTTGCATCTGAAAGTAGAAACTCGCCCGATTACAACCGTATGCGCACTTTTCCCGTAGGCCGTTCTAGTTATTCGTGTCGAGCATCAGAACTGCGAAAATTTTGAGTTTCTCAAGCGTTCCTTACATCCAAACTGCCATATCTCGCGAACGGATTGACCAATCCGCAAAATTTCTATTGCATCTGAATGTAGAAACTCGCCCGATTACAACGGTATGCGCACTTTTCCCCTAGGCCGTTCTAGTTATTCGTGTCGAGCATCAGAACTGCGAAAATTTTGAGTTTCTCAAGCGTTTCTTTTCTCCAAACTGCCATATCTCGCGAACGGATTGATCAATCCGCAAAATTTCTGTTGCATCTGAAAGTAGAAACTCGCCCGATTACAACGGTAGGTGTAGTTTTCCCCTAGGCCGTTCTAGTTATTCGTGTCGAGCATCAGAACTGCGAAAATTTTGAGTTTCTCAAGCGTTTCTTACCTCCAAACTGCCATATCTCGCGAACGGATTGACCAATCCGCAAAATTTCTGTTGCATCTGAAAGTAGAAACTCGCCCGATTACAACGGTATACGCACTTTTCCCCTAGGCCGTTCTAGTTATTCGTGTCGAGCATCAGAACTGCGAAAATTTTGAGTTTCTCAAGCGTTTCTTACCTCCAAACTGCCATATCTCGCGAACGGATTGACCAATCCGCAAAATTTCTGTTGCATCTGAAAGTAGAAACTCGCCCGATTACAAAGGTAGGTGTAGTTTTCCCCTAGGCCGTTCTAGTTACTCGTTTCGAGCATCAGAACTGCGAAAATTTTGAGTTTCTCAAGCGTTTCTTACCTCCAAACTGCCATATCTCGCGAACGGATTGACCAATCCGCAAAATTTCTGTTGCATCTGAAAGTAGAAACTCGCCCGATTACAACGGTATACGCACTTTTCCCCTAGGCCGTTCTAGTTATTCGTGTCGAGCATCAGAACTTCGAAAATGTTGAGTTTCTCAAGCGTTTCTTACCTCCAAACTGCCATATCTCGCGAACGGATTGACCAATCCGCAAAATTTCTGTTGCATCTGAAAGTAGAAACTCGACCGATTACAACGGTATGGGTACTTTTCCCCTAGGCCGTTCTAGTTACTCGTTTCGAGCATCAGAACTGCGAAAATTTTGAGTTTCTCAAGCGTTTCTTATCTCCAAACTGCCATATCTCGCGAACGAATTGATCAATCCGCAAAATTTCTGTTGCATCTGAAAGTAGAAACTCGCCCGATTACAAAGGTAGGTGTAGTTATCCCCTAGGGCGTTCTAGTTATTCGTGTCGAGCATCAGAACTGCGAAAATTTTGAGTTTCTCAAGCGTTTCTTACCTCCAAACTGCCATATCTCGCGAACGGATTGACCAATCCGCAAAATTTCTGTTGCATCTGAAAGTAGAAACTCGCCCGATTACAACCGTATGCGCACTTTTCCCGTAGGCCGTTCTAGTTATTCGTGTCGAGCATCAGAACTGCGAAAATTTTGAGTTTCTCAAGCGTTTCTTACCTCCAAACTGCCATATCTCGCGAACGGATTGACCAATCCGCAAAATGTCTGTTGCATCTGAAAGTAGAAACTCGCCCTATTACATCGGTATGCGTACTTTTCCCCTAGGCCGTTCTAGTTATTCGTTTCGAGCATCAGAACTGCGAAAATTTTGAGTTTCTCAAGCGTTTCTTACTTCCAAACTGCCACATCTCGCGAACGGATCGACCAATCCGCAAAATTTCTGTTGCGTCTGAAAGTAGAAACTCGCCCGATTACAACGGTATGCGCACTTTGCCCCTAGGCCGTTCTAGTTATTCGTGTCGAGCATCAGAACTGCGAAAATTTTGAGTTTCTCAAGCGTTTCTTACCTGCAAGCTGCCATATCTCGCGAACGGATTGACCAATCCGCAAAATTTCTGTTGCATCTGAAAGTAGAAACTCGCCCGATTACAACCGTATGCGCACTTTTCCCGTAGGCCGTTCTAGTTATTCGTGTCGAGCATCAGAACTGCGAAAATTTTGAGTTTCTCAAGCGTTTCTTACATCCAAACTGCCATATCTCGCGAACGGATTGACCAATCCGCAAAATTTCTATTGCATCTGAATGTAGAAACTCGCCCGATTACAACGGTATGCGCACTTTTCCCCTAGGCCGTTCTAGTTATTCGTGTCGAGCATCAGAACTGCGAAAATTTTGAGTTTCTCAAGCGTTTCTTATCTCCAAACTGCCATATCTCGCGAACGGATTGATCAATCCGCAAAATTTCTGTTGCATCTGAAAGTAGAAACTCGCCCGATTACAACGGTAGGCGTAGTTTTCCCCTATGCCGTTCCAGTTATTCATTTCGAGCATCAGAACTGCGAAAATTTTGAGTTTCTCAAGCGTTTCTTACCTCCAAACTGCCATATCTCGCGAACGGATTGACCAATCCGCAAAATTTCTGTTGCATCTGAAAGTAGAAACTCGCCCGATAACAACGGTATGCGCTCTTTTCCCCTAGGCCGTTCTAGTTATTCGTGTCGAGCATCAGAACTGCGAAAATTTTGAATTTCTCAAGCGTTTCTTACCTCCAAACTGCCATATCTCGCGAAAGGATTGACCAATCCGCAAAATTTCTGTTGCATCTAAAAGTAGAAACTCGCCCGATTACAACGGTATGTGTACTTTTCCCCTAGGCCGTTCTAGTTACTCGTTTCGAGCATCAGAACTGCGAAAATTTTGTGTTTCTCAAGCGTTTCTTATCTCCAAATTGCCATATCTCGCGAACGGATTGATCAATCCGCAAAATTTCTGTTGCATCTGAAAGTAGAAACTCGCCCGATTACAACGGTATGTGCACTTTGCCCCTAGGCCGTTCTAGTTATTCGTATCGAGCATCAGAAATGCGAAAATTTTGAGTTTCTCAAGCGTTTCTTACCTCCAAACTGCCATATCTCGCGAACGGATTGACCAATCCGCAAAATTTCTGTTGCATCTGAAAGTAGAAACTCGCCCGATTACAAAGGTAGGTGTAGTTTTCCCCTAGGCCGTTCTAGTTACTCGTTTCGAGCATCAGAACTGCGAAAATTTTGAGTTTCTCAAGCGTTTCTTACCTCCAAACTGCCATATCTCGCGAACGGATTGACCAATCCGCAAAATTTCTGTTGCATCTGAAATTAGAAACTCGCCCGATTACAACGGTATGCGCACTTTTCCCCTAGGCCGTTCTAGTTACTCGTTTCGAGCATCAAAACTGCGAAAATTTTGAGTTTCTCAAGCGTTTCTTATCTCCAAACTGCCGTATCTCGCGAACGGATTGACCAATCCGCAAAATTTCTGTTGCTTCTGAAAGTAGAAACTCGCCCGATTACAGCGGTATGCGCACTTTTCCCCAAGGCCGTTCTAGTTATTCGTTTCGAGCATCAAAAATGCGAAAATTTTGAGTTTCTCAAGCGTTTCTTACCTCCAAACTGCCATATCTCGCGAAAGGATTAACCAATCTGCAAAATTTCTGTTGCATCTAAAAGTAGAAACTCGCCCGATTACAACGGTATGTGTACTTTTCCCCTAGGCCGTTCTAGTTACTCGTTTCGAGCATCAGAACTGCGAAAATTTTGTGTTTCTCAAGCGTTTCTTATCTCCAAATTGCCATATCTCGCGAACGGATTGATCAATCCGCAAAATTTCTGTTGCATCTGAAAGTAGAAACTCGCCCGATTACAACGGTATGTGCACTTTGCCCCTAGGCCGTTCTAGTTATTCGTATCGAGCATCAAAAATGCGAAAATTTTGAGTTTCTCAAGCGTTTCTTACCTCCAAACTGCCATATCTCGCGAACGGATTAACCAATCCGCAAAATTTCTGTTGCTTCTGAAAGTAGAAACTCGCCCGATTACAACGGTATGTGCACTTTGCCCCTAGGCCGTTCTAGTTATTCGTGTCGAGCATCAGAACTGCGAAAATTTTGAGTTTCTCAAGCGTTTCTTACCTGCAAACTGCCATATCTCGCGAACGGATTGACCAATCCGCAAAATTTCTGTTGCATCTGAAAGTAGAAACTCGCCCGATTACAACCGTATGCGCACTTTTCCCGTAGGCCGTTCTAGTTATTCGTGTCGAGCATCAGAACTGCGAAAATTTTGAGTTTCTCAAGCGTTTCTTACATCCAAACTGCCATATCTCGCGAACGGATTGACCAATCCGCAAAATTTCTATTGCATCTGAATGTAGAAACTCGCCCGATTACAACGGTATGCGCACTTTTCCCCTAGGCCGTTCTAGTTATTCGTGTCGAGCATCAGAACTGCGAAAATTTTGAGTTTCTCAAGCGTTTCTTTTCTCCAAACTGCCATATCTCGCGAACGGATTGATCAATCCGCAAAATTTCTGTTGCATCTGAAAGTAGAAACTCGCCCGATTACAACGGTAGGTGTAGTTTTCCCCTAGGCCGTTCTAGTTATTCGTGTCGAGCATCAGAACTGCGAAAATTTTGAGTTTCTCAAGCGTTTCTTACCTCCAAACTGCCATATCTCGCGAACGGATTGACCAATCCGCAAAATTTCTGTTGCATCTGAAAGTAGAAACTCGCCCGATTACAACGGTATACGCACTTTTCCCCTAGGCCGTTCTAGTTATTCGTGTCGAGCATCAGAACTGCGAAAATTTTGAGTTTCTCAAGCGTTTCTTACCTCCAAACTGCCATATCTCGCGAACGGATTGACCAATCCGCAAAATTTCTGTTGCATCTGAAAGTAGAAACTCGCCCGATTACAAAGGTACGTGTAGTTTTCCCCTAGGCCGTTCTAGTTACTCGTTTCGAGCATCAGAACTGCGAAAATTTTGAGTTTCTCAAGCGTTTCTTACCTCCAAACTGCCATATCTCGCGAACGGATTGACCAATCCGCAAAATTTCTGTTGCATCTGAAAGTAGAAACTCGCCCGATTACAACGGTATACGCACTTTTCCCCTAGGCCGTTCTAGTTATTCGTGTCGAGCATCAGAACTGCGAAAATTTTGAGTTTCTCAAGCGTTTCTTACCTCCAAACTGCCATATCTCGCGAACGGATTGACCAATCCGCAAAATTTCTGTTGCATCTGAAAGTAGAAACTCGACCGATTACAACGGTATGGGTACTTTTCCCCTAGGCCGTTCTAGTTACTCGTTTCGAGCATCAGAACTGCGAAAATTTTGAGTTTCTCAAGCGTTTCTTATCTCCAAACTGCCATATCTCGCGAACGAATTGATCAATCCGCAAAATTTCTGTTGCATCTGAAAGTAGAAACTCGCCCGATTACAAAGGTAGGTGTAGTTATCCCCTAGGGCGTTCTAGTTATTCGTGTCGAGCATCAGAACTGCGAAAATTTTGAGTTTCTCAAGCGTTTCTTACCTCCAAACTGCCATATCTCGCGAACGGATTGACCAATCCGCAAAATTTCTGTTGCATCTGAAAGTAGAAACTCGCCCGATTACAACCGTATGCGCACTTTTCCCGTAGGCCGTTCTAGTTATTCGTGTCGAGCATCAGAACTGCGAAAATTTTGAGTTTCTCAAGCGTTTCTTACCTCCAAACTGCCATATCTCGCGAACGGATTGACCAATCCGCAAAATGTCTGTTGCATCTGAAAGTAGAAACTCGCCCTATTACATCGGTATGCGTACTTTTCCCCTAGGCCGTTCTAGTTATTCGTTTCGAGCATCAGAACTGCGAAAATTTTGAGTTTCTCAAGCGTTTCTTACTTCCAAACTGCCACATCTCGCGAACGGATCGACCAATCCGCAAAATTTCTGTTGCGTCTGAAAGTAGAAACTCGCCCGATTACAACGGTATGCGCACTTTGCCCCTAGGCCGTTCTAGTTATTCGTGTCGAGCATCAGAACTGCGAAAATTTTGAGTTTCTCAAGCGTTTCTTACCTCCAAACTGCCATATCTCGCGAACGGATTGACCAATCCGCAAAATTTCTGTTGCATCTGAAGTAGAGACTCGCCCGATTACAACGGTTTGTGTAGTTTTCCCCTAGGCCGTTCCAGTTATTCGTTTCGAGCATCAGAACTGCGAAAATTTTGAGTTTCTCAAGCTTTTCTTACTTCCAAACTGCCATATCTCGCGAACGGATCGACCAATCCGCAAAATGTCTGTTGCATCTGAAAGTAGATACTCGCCCTATTACATCGGTATGCGTACTTTTCCCCTAGGCCGTTCTAGTTATTCGTTTCGAGCATCAGAACTGCGAAAATTTTGAGTTTCTCAAGCGTTGCTTAATTCCAAACTGCCACATCTCGCGAACGGATTGACCAATCCGCAAAATTTTTGTTGCATTTGAAAGTAGAACCTCGCCGGATTACAACGGTATGCGCACTTTTCCCCTAGGCCGTTCTAGTTATTCGTGTGGAGCATCAGAACTGCGAAAATTTTGAGTTTCTCAAGCGTTTCTTACCTCCAAACTGCCATATCTCGCGAACGGATTGACCAATCCGCAAAATGTCTGTTGCATCTGAAAGTAGAAACTCGCCCTATTACATCGGTATGCGTACTTTTCCCCTAGGCCGTTCTAGTTATTCGTTTCGAGCATCAGAACTGCGAAAATTTTGAGTTTCTCAAGCGTTTCTTACTTCCAAACTGCCACATCTCGCGAACGGATCGACCAATCCGCAAAATTTCTGTTGCGTCTGAAAGTAGAAACTCGCCCGATTACAACGGTATGCGCACTTTGCCCCTAGGCCGTTCTAGTTATTCGTGTCGAGCATCAGAACTGCGAAAATTTTGAGTTTCTCAAGCGTTTCTTACCTCCAAACTGCCATATCTCGGGAACGGATTGACCAATCCGCAAAATTTCTGTCGCATCTGAAAGTAGAAACTCGCCCGATTGCAACGGTGTGCGTACTTCTCCCCTAGGCTGTTCTAGTCATACGTTTCGAGCATCAGAACTGCGAAAATTTTGAGTTTCTCAAGCGTTTCTTATCTCCAAACTGCCATATCTCGCGAACGGATTGATCAATCCGCAAAATTTCTGTTGCATCTGAAAGTAGAAGCTCGCCCGATTACAACGGTATGCGACCTTCTCCCATAGGCCGTTACAGTTATTCGTTTCGAGCAACAGAACTGCGAAAATTTTGAGTTTCTCAAGCGTTTCTTACTTCCAAACTGCCATATCTCGCGAACGGATCGACCAATCCGCAAAATTTCTGTTGCATCTGAAAGTAGAAACTCGCCCTATTACATCGGTATGCGCACTTTTCCCCTAGGCCGCTCTAGTTATTCGTTTCGAGCATCAGAACTGCGAAAATTTTGAGTTTCTCAAGCGCTTCTTAAATTCCAAACTGCCACATCTCGCGAACGGATCGACCAATCCGCAAAATTTCTGTTGCATCTGAAAGTAGAAACCCGCCCGATTACAACGGTATGTGTAGTTTTCCCCTAGGCCGTCCCAGTTATTCGTTTCGAGCATCAGAACTGCGAAAATTTTGAGTTTCTCAAGCGTTTCTTACTTCCAAACGGCCATATCTCGCGAACAGATTGACCAATCCGCATAATTTCTGTTGCATCTGAAAGTAGAAACTCGCCCGATTACAACGGTATGCGCACTTTTACCCTAGGCCTTTCTAGTTATTCGTGTGGAGCATCAGAACTGCGAAAATTTTGAGTTTCTCAAGCGCTTCTTAAATTCCAAACTGCCACATCTCGCGAACGGATCGACCAATCCGCAAAATTTCTGTTGCATCTGAAAGTAGAAACCCGCCCGATTACAACGGTATGTGTAGTTTTCCCCTAGGCCGTCCCAGTTATTCGTTTCGAGCATCAGAACTGCGAAAATTTTGAGTTTCTCAAGCGTTTCTTACTTCCAAACTGCCATATCTCGCGAACGGATCGACCAATCCGCAAAATTTCTGTTGCATCTGAAAGTAGAAACTCGCCCTATTACATCGGTATGCGTACTTTTCCCCTAGGCCGTTCTAGTTATTCGTTTCGAGCATCAGAACTGCGAAAATTTTGAGTTTCTCAAGCGTTTCTTACTTCCAAACTGCCACATCTCGCGAACGGATCGACCAATCCGCAAAATTTCTGTTGCGTCTGAAAGTAGAAACTCGCCCGATTACAACGGTATGCGCACTTTGCCCCTAGGCCGTTCTAATTATTCGTGTCGAGCATCAGAACTGCGACAACTTTGAGTTTCTCAAGCGTTTCTTACCTCCAAGCTGCCATATCTCGGGAACGGATTGACCAATCCGCAAAATTTCTGTTGCATCTGAAAGTAGAAACTCGCCCAATTACAACGGTGTGCGTACTTCTCCCCTAGGCCGTTCTAGTCATTCGTTTCGAGCATCAGAACTGCGAAAATTTAGAGTTTCTCAAGCGTTTCTCATCTCCAAACTGCCATATCTCGCGAACGGATTGATCAATCCGCAAAATTTCTGTTGCATCTGAAAGTAGAAACTCGCCCGATTACAACGGTATGAGCACTTTTCCCCTAGGCGGTTCTAGTTATTCGTTTCGAGCATCAGAACTGCGAAAATTTTGAGTTTCTCAAGCGTTTCTTGCCTCCAAACAGCCACATCTCGCGAACGGATTGATCAATCCGCAAAATTTCTGTTGCATCTGAAAGTTGAAACTCGCCCGATTACAACGGTATGCGCACTTTTCCCCTAGGCCGCTCTAGTTATTCGTTTCGAGCATCAGAACTGCGAAAATTTTGAGTTTCTCAAGCGCTTCTTAAATTCCAAACTGCCACATCTCGCGAACGGATCGACCAATCCGCAAAATTTCTGTTGCATCTGAAACTAGAAACTCGCCCGATTACAACGGTATGTGTAGTTTTCCCCTATGCCGTCCCAGTTATTCGTTTCGAGCATCAGAACTGCGGAAATTTTGAGTTTCTCAAGCGTTTCTTACTTCCAAACTGCCACATCTCGCGAACGGATCGACCAATCCGCAAAATTTCTGTTGCGTCTGAAAGTAGAAACTCGCCCGATTACAACGGTATGTGTTATATTCCCCTAGCCCGTTCCAGTTATTCGTTTCGAGCATCAGAACTGCGAACATTTTGAGTTTCTCAAGCGTTTCTTACCTCCAAACTGCCATATCTCGCGAACGGATTGACCAATCCGCAAAATTTCTGTTGCAGCTGAAGTAGAGACTCGCCCGATTACAACGGTTTGTGTAGTTTTCCCCTAGGCCGTTCCAGTTATTCGTTTCGAGCATCAGAACTGCGAAAATTTTGAGTTTCTCAAGCGTTTCTTACCTCCAAACTGCCATATCTCGCGAACGGATTGACCAATCCGCATAATTTCTGTTGCATCTGAAAGTAGAAACTCGCCCGATTACAACGGTATGCGCTCTTTTCCCCTAGGCGGTTCTAGTTATTCGTTTCGAGCATCAGAACTGCGAAAATTTTGAGTTTCTCAAGCGTTTCTTACTTCCAAACTGCCACATCTCGCGAACAGATTGACCAATCCGCATAATTTCTGTTGCATCTGAAAGTAGAAACTCGCCCGATCACAACGGTATGCGCACTTTTACCCTAGGCCTTTCTAGTTATTCGTGTGGAGCATCAGAACTGCGAAAATTTTGAGTTTCTCAAGCGTTTCTTACCTCCAAACTGCCATATCTCGCGAACGGATTGACCAATCCGCAAAATTTCTGTTGCAGCTGAAGTAGAGACTCGCCCGATTACAACGGTTTGTGTAGTTTTCCCCTAGGCCGTTCCAGTTATTCGTTTCGAGCATCAGAACTGCGAAAATTTTGAGTTTCTCAAGCGTTTCTTACCTCCAAACTGCCATATCTCGCGAACGGATTGACCAATCCGCAAAATTTCTATTGCATCTGAAAGTAGAAACTCGCACGATTACAACGGTATGCGTACTTCTCCCCTAGGCCGTTCTAGTCATTCGTTTCGAGCACCAGAACTGCGAAAATTTTGAGTTTCTCAAGCGTTTCTTATCTCCAAACTGCCATATCTCGCAAACGGATTGATCAATCCGCAAAATTTTTGTTGCATCTGAAAGTAGAAACTCGCCCGATTACAACGGTATGCGACCTTCTCCCATAGGCCGTTACAGTTATTCGTTTCGAGCATCAGAACTGCGAAAATTTTGAGTTTCTCAAGCGTTTCTTACTTCCAAACTGCCATATCTCGCGAACGGATCGACCAATCCGCAAAATTTCTGTTGCATCTGAAAGTAGAAACTCGCCCTATTACATCGGTATGCGCACTTTTACCCTAGGCCTTTCTAGTTATTCGTGTGGAGCATCAGAACTGCGAAAATTTTGAGTTTCTCAAGCGTTTCTTACCTCCAAACTGCCATACCTCGCGAACGGATTGACCAATCCGCAAAATTTCTGTTGCATCTGAAAGTAGAAACTCGCACGATTACAACGGTATGCGTACTTCTCCCCTAGGCCGTTCTAGTCATTCGTTTCGAGCACCAGAACTGCGAAAATTTTGAGTTTCTCAAGCGTTTCTTATCTCCAAACTGCCATATCTCGCGAACGGATTGATCAATCCGCAAAATTTCTGTTGCATCTGAAAGTAGAAACTCGCCCGATTACAACGGTATGCGACCTTCTCCCATAGGCCGTTACAGTTATTCGTTTCGAGCATCAGAACTGCGAAAATTTTGAGTTTCTCAAGCGTTTCTTACTTCCAAACTGCCATTTCTCGCGAACGGATCGACCAATCCGCAAAATTTCTGTTGCATCTGAAAGTAGAAACTCGCCCTATTACATCGGTATGCGTACTTTTCCCCTAGGCCGTTCTAGTTATTCGTTTCGAGCATCAGAACTGCGAAAATTTTGAGTTTCTCAAGCGTTTCTTACTTCCAAACTGCCACATCTCGCGAACGGATCGACCAATCCGCAAAATTTCTGTTGCGTCTGAAAGTAGAAACTCGCCCGATTACAACGGTATGCGCACTTTGCCCCTAGGCCGTTCTAGTTATTCGTGTCGAGCATCAGAACTGCGACAATTTTGAGTTTCTCAAGCGTTTCTTACCTCCAAAATGCCATATCTCGGGAACGGATTGACCAATCCGCAAAATTTCTGTTGCATCTGAAAGTAGAAACTCGCCCGATTACAACGGTGTGCGTACTTCTCCCCTAGGCCGTTCTAGTCATTCGTTTCGAGCATCAGAACTGCGAAAATTTAGAGTTTCTCAAGCGTTTCTTATCTCCAAACTGCCATATCTCGCGAACGGATTGATCAATCCGCAAAATTTCTGTTGCATCTGAAAGTAGAAACTCGCCCGATTACAACGGTATGAGCACTTTTCCCCTAGGCGGTTCTAGTTATTCGTTTCGAGCATCAGAACTGCGAAAATTTTGAGTTTCTCAAGCGTTTCTTGCCTCCAAACAGCCACATCTCGCGAACGGATTGATCAATCCGCAAAATTTCTGTTGCATCTGAAAGTAGAAACTCGCCCGATTACAACGGTAAGCGCACTTTTCCCCTAGGCCGCTCTAGTTATTCGTTTCGAGCATCAGAACTGCGAAAATTTTGAGTTTCTCAAGCGCTTCTGAAATTCCAAACTGCCACATCTCGCGAACGGATCGACCAATCCGCAAAATTTCTGTTGCATCTGAAAGTAGAAACTCGCCCGATTACAACGGTATGTGTAGTTTTCCCCTATGCCGTCCCAGTTATTCGTTTCGAGCATCAGAACTGCGGAAATTTTGAGTTTCTCAAGCGTTTCTTACTTCCAAACTGCCACATCTCGCGAACGGATCGACCAATCCGCAAAATTTCTGTTGCGTCTGAAAGTAGAAACTCGCCCGATTACAACGGTATGTGTTATCTTCCCCTAGCCCGTTCCAGTTATTCGTTTCGAGCATCAGAACTGCGAACATTTTGAGTTTCTCAAGCGTTTCTTACCTCCAAACTGCCATATCTCGCGAACGGATTGACCAATCCGCAAAATTTCTGTTGCAGCTGAAGTAGAGACTCGCCCGATTAGAACGGTTTGTGTAGTTTTCCCCTAGGCCGTTCCAGTTATTCGTTTCGAGCATCAGAACTGCGAAAATTTTGAGTTTCTCAAGCGTTTCTTACCTCCAAACTGCCATATCTCGGGAACGGATTGACCAATCCGCATAATTTCTGTTGCATCTGAAAGTAGAAACTCGCCCGATTACAACGGTATGCGCTCTTTTCCCCTAGGCCGTTCTAGTTATTCGTTTCGAGCATCAGAACTGCGAAAATTTTGAGTTTCTCAAGCGTTTCTTACATCCAAACGGCCATATCTCGCGAACGGATTGACCAATCCGCATAATTTCTGTCGCATCTGAATGTAGAAACTCGCCCGATTACAACGGTATGCGCACTTTTACCATAGGCCGTTCTAGTTATTCGTGTGGAGCATCAGAACTGCGAAAATTTTGAGCTTCTCAAGCGTTTCTTACCTCCAAACTGCCATATCTCGCGAACGGATTGACCAATCCGCAAAATTTCTGTTGCATCTGAAAGTAGAAACTCGCCCGATTACAACGGTATGCGTACTTCTCCCCTAGGCCGTTCTAGTCATTCGTTTCGAGCACCAGAACTGCGAAAATTTTGAGTTTCTCAAGCGTTTCTTATCTCCAAACTGCCATATCTCGCGAACGGATTGATCAATCCGCAAAATTCCTGTTGCATCTGAAAGTAGAAACTCGCCCGATTACAACGGCATGTGTAGTTTTCCCCTATGCCGTCCCAGTTATTCGTTTCGAGCATCAGAACTGCGAAAATTTTGAATTTCTCAAGCGTTTCTTACCTCCAAACTGCCATATCTCGCGAACGGATTGACCAATCCGCAAAATTTCTGTTGCATCTGAAGTAGAGACTCGCCCGATTACAACGGTTTGTGTAGTTTTCCCCTAGGCCGTTCCAGTTATTCGTTTCGAGCATCAGAACTGCGAAAATTTTGAGTTTCTCAAGCTTTTCTTACTTCCAAACTGCCATATCTCGCGAACGGATCGACCAATCCGCAAAATGTCTGTTGCATCTGAAAGTAGAAACTCGCCCTCTTACATCGGTATGCGTACTTTTCCCCTAGGCCGTTCTAGTTATTCGTTTCGAGCATCAGAACTGCGAAAATTTTGAGTTTCTCAAGCGTTTCTTAATTCCAAACTGCCACATCTCGCGAACGGATTGACCAATCCGCAAAATTTTTGTTGCATTTGAAAGTAGAACCTCGCCGGATTACAACGGTATGCGCACTTTTCCCCTAGGCCGTTCTAGTTATTCGTGTGGAGCATCAGAACTGCGAAAATTTTGAGTTTCTCAAGCGTTTCTTACCTCCAAACTGCCATATCTCGCGAACGGATTGACCAATCCGCAAAATTTCTGTTGCATCTGAAAGTAGAAACTCGCCCGATTACAAAGGTAGGTGTAGTTTTCCCCTAGGCCGTTCTAGTTATTCGTTTCGAGCATCAGAACTGCGAAAATTTTGAGTTTCTCAAGCGTTTCTTACTTCCAAACTGCCACATCTCGCGAACGGATCGACCAATCCGCAAAATTTCTGTTGCGTCTGAAAGTAGAAACTCGCCCGATTACAACGGTATGCGCACTTTGCCCCTAGGCCGTTCTAGTTATTCGTGTCGAGCATCAGAACTGCGAAAATTATGAGTTTCTCAAGCGTTTCTTACCTCCAAACTGCCATATCTCGGGAACGGATTGACCAATCCGCAAAATTTCTGTCGCATCTGAAAGTAGAAACTCGCCCGATTGCAACGGTGTGCGTACTTCTCCCCTAGGCTGTTCTAGTCATACGTTTCGAGCATCAGAACTGCGAAAATTTTGAGTTTCTCAAGCGTTTCTTATATCCAAACTGCCATATCTCGCGAACGGATTGATCAATCCGCAAAATTTCTGTTGCATCTGAAAGTAGAAACCCGCCCGATTACAACGGTATGCGCACTTTTCCCCTAGGCCGCTCTAGTTATTCGTTTCGAGCATCAGAACTGCGAAAATTTTGAGTTTCTCAAGCGCTTCTTAAATTCCAAACTGCCACATCTCGCGAACGGATCGACCAATCCGCAAAATTTCTGTTGCATCTGAAAGTAGAAACCCGCCCGATTACAACGGTAAGTGTAGTTTTCCCCTAGGCCGTCCCAGTTATTCGTTTCGAGCATCAGAACTGCGAAAATTTTGAGTTTCTCAAGCGTTTCTTACTTCCAAACTGCCACATCTCGCGAACGGATCGACCAATCCGCAAAATTTCTGTTGCGTCTGAAAGTAGAAACTCGCCCGATTACAACGGTATGCGCACTTTGCCCCTAGGCCGTTCTAGTTATTCGTGTCGAGCATCAGAACTGCGAAAATTTTGAGTTTCTCAAGCGTTTCTTACCTCCAAACTGCCATATCTCGCGAACGGATTGACCAATCCGCAAAATTTCTGTTGCATCTGAAAGTAGAAACTCGCCCGATTACAACCGTATGCGCACTTTTCCCGTAGGCCGTTCTAGTTATTCGTGTCGAGCATCAGAACTGCGAAAATTTTGAGTTTCTCAAGCGTTTCTTACCTCCAAACTGCCATATCTCGCGAACGGATTGACCAATCCGCAAAATGTCTGTTGCATCTGAAAGTAGAAACTCGCCCTATTACATCGGTATGCGTACTTTTCCCCTAGGCCGTTCTAGTTATTCGTTTCGATCATCAGAACTGCGAAAATTTTGAGTTTCTCAAGCGTTTCTTACTTCCAAACTGCCACATCTCGCGAACGGATCGACCAATCCGCAAAATTTCTGTTGCGTCTGAAAGTAGAAACTCGCCCGATTACAACGGTATGCGCACTTTGCCCCTAGGCCGTTCTAGTTATTCGTGTCGAGCATCAGAACTGCGAAAATTTTGAGTTTCTCAAGCGTTTCTTACCTCCAAACTGCCATATCTCGCGAACGGATTGACCAATCCGCAAAATTTCTGTTGCATCTGAAGTAGAGACTCGCCCGATTACAACGGTTTGTGTAGTTTTCCCCTAGGCCGTTCCAGTTATTCGTTTCGAGCATCAGAACTGCGAAAATTTTGAGTTTCTCAAGCTTTTCTTACTTCCAAACTGCCATATCTCGCGAACGGATCGACCAATCCGCAAAATGTCTGTTGCATCTGAAAGTAGAAACTCGCCCTATTACATCGGTATGCGTACTTTTCCCCTAGGCCGTTCTAGTTATTCGTTTCGAGCATCAGAACTGCGAAAATTTTGAGTTTCTCAAGCGTTGCTTAATTCCAAACTGCCACATCTCGCGAACGGATTGACCAATCCGCAAAATTTTTGTTGCATTTGAAAGTAGAACCTCGCCGGATTACAACGGTATGCGCACTTTTCCCCTAGGCCGTTCTAGTTATTCGTGTGGAGCATCAGAACTGCGAAAATTTTGAGTTTCTCAAGCGTTTCTTACCTCCAAACTGCCATATCTCGCGAACGGATTGACCAATCCGCAAAATGTCTGTTGCATCTGAAAGTAGAAACTCGCCCTATTACATCGGTATGCGTACTTTTCCCCTAGGCCGTTCTAGTTATTCGTTTCGAGCATCAGAACTGCGAAAATTTTGAGTTTCTCAAGCGTTTCTTACTTCCAAACTGCCACATCTCGCGAACGGATCGACCAATCTGCAAAATTTCTGTTGCGTCTGAAAGTAGAAACTCGCCCGATTGCAACGGTGTGCGTACTTCTCCCCTAGGCTGTTCTAGTCATACGTTTCGAGCATCAGAACTGCGAAAATTTTGAGTTTCTCAAGCGTTTCTTATATCCAAACTGCCATATCTCGCGAACGGATTGATCAATCCGCAAAATTTCTGTTGCATCTGAAAGTAGAAACCCGCCCGATTACAACGGTATGCGCACTTTTCCCCTAGGCCGCTCTAGTTATTCGTTTCGAGCATCAGAACTGCGAAAATTTTGAGTTTCTCAAGCGTTTCTTACTTCCAAACGGCCATATCTCGCGAACAGATTGACCAATCCGCATAATTTCTGTTGCATCTAAAAGTAGAAACTCGCCCGATTACAACGGTATGCGCACTTTTACCCTAGGCCTTTCTAGTTATTCGTGTGGAGCATCAGAACTGCGAAAATTTTGAGTTTCTCAAGCGTTTCTTACCTCCAAACTGCCATATCTCGCGAACGGATTGACCAATCCGCAAAATTTCTATTGCATCTGAAAGTAGAAACTCGCACGATTACAACGGTATGCGTACTTCTCCCCTAGGCCCTTCTAGTCATTCGTTTCGAGCACCAGAACTGCGAAAATTTTGAGTTTCTCAAGCGTTTCTTATCTCCAAACTGCCATATCTCGCGAACGGATTGATCAATCCGCAAAATTTCTGTTGCATCTGAAAGTAGAAGCTCGCCCGATTACAACGGTATGCGACCTTCTCCCATAGGCCGTTACAGTTATTCGTTTCGAGCAACAGAACTGCGAAAATTTTGAGTTTCTCAAGCGTTTCTTACTTCCAAACTGCCATATCTCGCGAACGGATCGACCAATCCGCAAAATTTCTGTTGCATCTGAAAGTAGAAACTCGCCCTATTACATCGGTATGCGCACTTTTCCCCTAGGCCGCTCTAGTTATTCGTTTCGAGCATCAGAACTGCGAAAATTTTGAGTTTCTCAAGCGCTTCTTAAATTCCAAACTGCCACATCTCGCGAACGGATCGACCAATCCGCAAAATTTCTGTTGCATCTGAAAGTAGAAACCCGCCCGATTACAACGGTATGTGTAGTTTTCCCCTAGGCCGTCCCAGTTATTCGTTTCGAGCATCAGAACTGCGAAAATTTTGAGTTTCTCAAGCGTTTCTTACTTCCAAACGGCCATATCTCGCGAACAGATTGACCAATCCGCATAATTTCTGTTGCATCTGAAAGTAGAAACTCGCCCGATTACAACGGTATGCGCACTTTTACCCTAGGCCTTTCTAGTTATTCGTGTGGAGCATCAGAACTGCGAAAATTTTGAGTTTCTCAAGCGCTTCTTAAATTCCAAACTGCCACATCTCGCGAACGGATCGACCAATCCGCAAAATTTCTGTTGCATCTGAAAGTAGAAACCCGCCCGATTACAACGGTATGTGTAGTTTTCCCCTAGGCCGTCCCAGTTATTCGTTTCGAGCATCAGAACTGCGAAAATTTTGAGTTTCTCAAGCGTTTCTTACTTCCAAACTGCCATATCTCGCGAACGGATCGACCAATCCGCAAAATTTCTGTTGCATCTGAAAGTAGAAACTCGCCCTATTACATCGGTATGCGTACTTTTCCCCTAGGCCGTTCTAGTTATTCGTTTCGAGCATCAGAACTGCGAAAATTTTGAGTTTCTCAAGCGTTTCTTACTTCCAAACTGCCACATCTCGCGAACGGATCGACCAATCCGCAAAATTTCTGTTGCGTCTGAAAGTAGAAACTCGCCCGATTACAACGGTATGCGCACTTTGCCCCTAGGCCGTTCTAATTATTCGTGTCGAGCATCAGAACTGCGACAATTTTGAGTTTCTCAAGCGTTTCTTACCTCCAAGCTGCCATATCTCGGGAACGGATTGACCAATCCGCAAAATTTCTGTTGCATCTGAAAGTAGAAACTCGCCCAATTACAACGGTGTGCGTACTTCTCCCCTAGGCCGTTCTAGTCATTCGTTTCGAGCATCAGAACTGCGAAAATTTAGAGTTTCTCAAGCGTTTCTTATCTCCAAACTGCCATATCTCGCGAACGGATTGATCAATCCGCAAAATTTCTGTTGCATCTGAAAGTAGAAACTCGCCCGATTACAACGGTATGAGCACTTTTCCCCTAGGCGGTTCTAGTTATTCGTTTCGAGCATCAGAACTGCGAAAATTTTGAGTTTCTCAAGCGTTTCTTGCCTCCAAACAGCCACATCTCGCGAACGGATTGATCAATCCGCAAAATTTCTGTTGCATCTGAAAGTTGAAACTCGCCCGATTACAACGGTATGCGCACTTTTCCCCTAGGCCGCTCTAGTTATTCGTTTCGAGCATCAGAACTGCGAAAATTTTGAGATTCTCAAGCGCTTCTTAAATTCCAAACTGCCACATCTCGCGAACGGATCGACCAATCCGCAAAATTTCTGTTGCATCTGAAACTAGAAACTCGCCCGATTACAACGGTATGTGTAGTTTTCCCCTATGCCGTCCCAGTTATTCGTTTCGAGCATCAGAACTGCGGAAATTTTGAGTTTCTCAAGCGTTTCTTACTTCCAAACTGCCACATCTCGCGAACGGATCGACCAATCCGCAAAATTTCTGTTGCGTCTGAAAGTAGAAACTCGCCCGATTACAACGGTATGTGTTATATTCCCCTAGCCCGTTCCAGTTATTCGTTTCGAGCATCAGAACTGCGAACATTTTGAGTTTCTCAAGCGTTTCTTACCTCCAAACTGCCATATCTCGCGAACGGATTGACCAATCCGCAAAATTTCTGTTGCAGCTGAAGTAGAGACTCGCCCGATTACAACGGTTTGTGTAGTTTTCCCCTAGGCCGTTCCAGTTATTCGTTTCGAGCATCAGAACTGCGAAAATTTTGAGTTTCTCAAGCGTTTCTTACCTCCAAACTGCCATATCTCGCGAACGGATTGACCAATCCGCATAATTTCTGTTGCATCTGAAAGTAGAAACTCGCCCGATTACAACGGTATGCGCTCTTTTCCCCTAGGCGGTTCTAGTTATTCGTTTCGAGCATCAGAACTGCGAAAATTTTGAGTTTCTCAAGCGTTTCTTACTTCCAAACTGCCACATCTCGCGAACAGATTGACCAATCCGCATAATTTCTGTTGCATCTGAAAGTAGAAACTCGCCCGATCACAACGGTATGCGCACTTTTACCCTAGGCCTTTCTAGTTATTCGTGTGGAGCATCAGAACTGCGAAAATTTTGAGTTTCTCAAGCGTTTCTTACCTCCAAACTGCCATATCTCGCGAACGGATTGACCAATCCGCAAAATTTCTGTTGCAGCTGAAGTAGAGACTCGCCCGATTACAACGGTTTGTGTAGTTTTCCCCTAGGCCGTTCCAGTTATTCGTTTCGAGCATCAGAACTGCGAAAATTTTGAGTTTCTCAAGCGTTTCTTACCTCCAAACTGCCATATCTCGCGAACGGATTGACCAATCCGCAAAATTTCTATTGCATCTGAAAGTAGAAACTCGCACGATTACAACGGTATGCGTACTTCTCCCCTAGGCCGTTCTAGTCATTCGTTTCGAGCACCAGAACTGCGAAAATTTTGAGTTTCTCAAGCGTTTCTTATCTCCAAACTGCCATATCTCGCAAACGGATTGATCAATCCGCAAAATTTCTGTTGCATCTGAAAGTAGAAACTCGCCCGATTACAACGGTATGCGACCTTCTCCCATAGGCCGTTACAGTTATTCGTTTCGAGCATCAGAACTGCGAAAATTTTGAGTTTCTCAAGCGTTTCTTACTTCCAAACTGCCATATCTCGCGAACGGATCGACCAATCCGCAAAATTTCTGTTGCATCTGAAAGTAGAAACTCGCCCTATTACATCGGTATGCGCACTTTTACCCTAGGCCTTTCTAGTTATTCGTGTGGAGCATCAGAACTGCGAAAATTTTGAGTTTCTCAAGCGTTTCTTACCTCCAAACTGCCATACCTCGCGAACGGATTGACCAATCCGCAAAATTTCTGTTGCATCTGAAAGTAGAAACTCGCACGATTACAACGGTATGCGTACTTCTCCCCTAGGCCGTTCTAGTCATTCGTTTCGAGCACCAGAACTGCGAAAATTTTGAGTTTCTCAAGCGTTTCTTATCTCCAAACTGCCATATCTCGCGAACGGATTGATCAATCCGCAAAATTTCTGTTGCATCTGAAAGTAGAAACTCGCCCGATTACAACGGTATGCGACCTTCTCCCATAGGCCGTTACAGTTATTCGTTTCGAGCATCAGAACTGCGAAAATTTTGAGTTTCTCAAGCGTTTCTTACTTCCAAACTGCCATTTCTCGCGAACGGATCGACCAATCCGCAAAATTTCTGTTGCATCTGAAAGTAGAAACTCGCCCTATTACATCGGTATGCGTACTTTTCCCCTAGGCCGTTCTAGTTATTCGTTTCGAGCATCAGAACTGCGAAAATTTTGAGTTTCTCAAGCGTTTCTTACTTCCAAACTGCCACATCTCGCGAACGGATCGACCAATCCGCAAAATTTCTGTTGCGTCTGAAAGTAGAAACTCGCCCGATTACAACGGTATGTGTAGTTTTCCCCTAGGCCGCTCTAGTTATTCGTTTCGAGCATCAGAACTGCGAAAATTTTGAGTTTCTCAAGCGCTTCTGAAATTCCAAACTGCCACATCTCGCGAACGGATCGACCAATCCGCAAAATTTCTGTTGCATCTGAAAGTAGAAACTCGCCCGATTACAACGGTATGTGTAGTTTTCCCCTATGCCGTCCCAGTTATTCGTTTCGAGCATCAGAACTGCGGAAATTTTGAGTTTCTCAAGCGTTTCTTACTTCCAAACTGCCACATCTCGCGAACGGATCGACCAATCCGCAAAATTTCTGTTGCGTCTGAAAGTAGAAACTCGCCCGATTACAACGGTATGTGTTATCTTCCCCTAGCCCGTTCCAGTTATTCGTTTCGAGCATCAGAACTGCGAACATTTTGAGTTTCTCAAGCGTTTCTTACCTCCAAACTGCCATATCTCGCGAACGGATTGACCAATCCGCAAAATTTCTGTTGCAGCTGAAGTAGAGACTCGCCCGATTAGAACGGTTTGTGTAGTTTTCCCCTAGGCCGTTCCAGTTATTCGTTTCGAGCATCAGAACTGCGAAAATTTTGAGTTTCTCAAGCGTTTCTTATCTCCAAACTGCCATATCTCGCGAACGGATTGATCAATCCGCAAAATTTCTGTTGCATCTGAAAGTAGAAACTCGCCCGATTACAACGGTATGCGACCTTCTCCCATAGGCCGTTACAGTTATTCGTTTCGAGCATCAGAACTGCGAAAATTTTGAGTTTCTCAAGCGTTTCTTACTTCCAAACTGCCATTTCTCGCGAACGGATCGACCAATCCGCAAAATTTCTGTTGCATCTGAAAGTAGAAACTCGCCCTATTACATCGGTATGCGTACTTTTCCCCTAGGCCGTTCTAGTTATTCGTTTCGAGCATCAGAACTGCGAAAATTTTGAGTTTCTCAAGCGTTTCTTACTTCCAAACTGCCACATCTCGCGAACGGATCGACCAATCCGCAAAATTTCTGTTGCGTCTGAAAGTAGAAACTCGCCCGATTACAACGGTATGTGTAGTTTTCCCCTAGGCCGCTCTAGTTATTCGTTTCGAGCATCAGAACTGCGAAAATTTTGAGTTTCTCAAGCGCTTCTGAAATTCCAAACTGCCACATCTCGCGAACGGATCGACCAATCCGCAAAATTTCTGTTGCATCTGAAAGTAGAAACTCGCCCGATTACAACGGTATGTGTAGTTTTCCCCTATGCCGTCCCAGTTATTCGTTTCGAGCATCAGAACTGCGGAAATTTTGAGTTTCTCAAGCGTTTCTTACTTCCAAACTGCCACATCTCGCGAACGGATCGACCAATCCGCAAAATTTCTGTTGCGTCTGAAAGTAGAAACTCGCCCGATTACAACGGTATGTGTTATCTTCCCCTAGCCCGTTCCAGTTATTCGTTTCGAGCATCAGAACTGCGAACATTTTGAGTTTCTCAAGCGTTTCTTACCTCCAAACTGCCATATCTCGCGAACGGATTGACCAATCCGCAAAATTTCTGTTGCAGCTGAAGTAGAGACTCGCCCGATTAGAACGGTTTGTGTAGTTTTCCCCTAGGCCGTTCCAGTTATTCGTTTCGAGCATCAGAACTGCGAAAATTTTGAGTTTCTCAAGCGTTTCTTACCTCCAAACTGCCATATCTCGGGAACGGATTGACCAATCCGCATAATTTCTGTTGCATCTGAAAGTAGAAACTCGCCCGATTACAACGGTATGCGCTCTTTTCCCCTAGGCCGTTCTAGTTATTCGTTTCGAGCATCAGAACTGCGAAAATTTTGAGTTTCTCAAGCGTTTCTTACATCCAAACGGCCATATCTCGCGAACGGATTGACCAATCCGCATAATTTCTGTCGCATCTGAATGTAGAAACTCGCCCGATTACAACGGTATGCGCACTTTTACCATAGGCCGTTCTAGTTATTCGTGTGGAGCATCAGAACTGCGAAAATTTTGAGCTTCTCAAGCGTTTCTTACCTCCAAACTGCCATATCTCGCGAACGGATTGACCAATCCGCAAAATTTCTGTTGCATCTGAAAGTAGAAACTCGCCCGATTACAACGGTATGCGTACTTCTCCCCTAGGCCGTTCTAGTCATTCGTTTCGAGCACCAGAACTGCGAAAATTTTGAGTTTCTCAAGCGTTTCTTATCTCCAAACTGCCATATCTCGCGAACGGATTGATCAATCCGCAAAATTCCTGTTGCATCTGAAAGTAGAAACTCGCCCGATTACAACGGCATGTGTAGTTTTCCCCTATGCCGTCCCAGTTATTCGTTTCGAGCATCAGAACTGCGAAAATTTTGAATTTCTCAAGCGTTTCTTACCTCCAAACTGCCATATCTCGCGAACGGATTGACCAATCCGCAAAATTTCTGTTGCATCTGAAGTAGAGACTCGCCCGATTACAACGGTTTGTGTAGTTTTCCCCTAGGCCGTTCCAGTTATTCGTTTCGAGCATCAGAACTGCGAAAATTTTGAGTTTCTCAAGCTTTTCTTACTTCCAAACTGCCATATCTCGCGAACGGATCGACCAATCCGCAAAATGTCTGTTGCATCTGAAAGTAGAAACTCGCCCTCTTACATCGGTATGCGTACTTTTCCCCTAGGCCGTTCTAGTTATTCGTTTCGAGCATCAGAACTGCGAAAATTTTGAGTTTCTCAAGCGTTTCTTAATTCCAAACTGCCACATCTCGCGAACGGATTGACCAATCCGCAAAATTTTTGTTGCATTTGAAAGTAGAACCTAGCCGGATTACAACGGTATGCGCACTTTTCCCCTAGGCCGTTCTAGTTATTCGTGTGGAGCATCAGAACTGCGAAAATTTTGAGTTTCTCAAGCGTTTCTTACCTCCAAACTGCCATATCTCGCGAACGGATTGACCAATCCGCAAAATTTCTGTCGCATCTGAAAGTAGAAACTCGCCCGATTGCAACGGTGTGCGTACTTCTCCCCTAGGCCGTTCTAGTTATTCGTTTCGAGCATCAGAACTGCGAAAATTTTGAGTTTCTCAAGCGTTTCTTATATCCAAACTGCCATATCTCGCGAACGGATTGATCAATCCGCAAAATTTCTGTTGCATCTGAAAGTAGAAACTCGCCCGATTACAACGGTATGCACACTTTTCCCCTAGGCCGCTCTAGTTATTCGTTTCGAGCATCAGAACTGCGAAAATTTTGAGTTTCTCAAGCGTATCTTAATTCCAAACTGCCACATCTCGCGAACGGATCGACCAATCCGCAAAATTTCTGTTGCATCTGAAAGTAGAAACTCGCCCGATTACAACGGTATGTGTAGTTTTCCCCTGGGCCGTTCCAGTTATTCGTTTCGAGCATCAGAACTGCGAAAATTTTGAGTTTCTCAAGCGTTTCTTACTTCCAAACTGCCACATCTCGCGAACGGATCGACCAATCCGCAAAATTTCTGTTGCGTCTGAAAGTAGAAACTCGCCCGATTACAACGGTATGCGCACTTTGCCCCTAGGCCGTTCTAGTTATTCGTGTCGCGCATCAGAACTGCGAAAATTTTGAGTTTCTCAAGCGTTTCTTACCTCCAAACTGCCATATCTCGGGAACGGATTGACCAATCCGCAAAATTTCTGTCGCATCTGAAAGTAGAAACTCAACCGATTGCAACGGTTTGCGTACTTCTCCCCTAGGCCGTTCTAGTCATTCGTTTCGAGCATCAGAACTGCGAAAATTTTGAGTTTCTCAAGCGTTTCTTATATCCAAACTGCCATATCTCGCGAACGGATTGATCAATCCGCAAAATTTCTGTTGCATCTGAAAGTAGAAACTCGCCCGATTACAACGGTATGCGTAGTTTTCCCCTAGGCCGTTCCAGTTATTCGTTTCGAGCATCAGAACTGCGAAAATTTTGAGTTTATCAAGCGTTTCTTACTTCCAAACTGCCACATCTCGCGAACGGATCGACCAATCCGCAAAATTTCTGTTGCGTCTGAAAGTAGAAACTCGCCCGATTACAACGGTATGCGCACTTTTCCCCTAGGCCGTTCTAGTTATTCGTGTCGAGCACCAGAACTGCGAAAATTTTGAGTTTCTCAAGCGTTTCTTACATCCAAACTGCCATATCTCGGGAACGGATTGACCAATCCGCAAAATTTCTGTTGCATCTGAAAGTAGAAACTCGCCCGATTACAACGGTATGCGCACTTTTCCCCTAGGCCGTTCTAGTTATTCGTGTCGAGCATCAGAACTGCGAAAATTTTGAGTTTCTCAAGCGTTTCTTACCTCCAAACTGCCATATCTCGGGAACGGATTGACCAATCCGCAAAATTTCTGTCGCATCTGAAAGTAGAAACTCGCCCGATTGCAACGGTGTGCGTACTTCTCCCCTAGGCCGTTCTAGTTATTCGTTTCGAGCATCAGAACTGCGAAAATTTTGAGTTTCTCAAGCGTTTCTTATATCCAAACTGCCATATCTCGCGAACGGATTGATCAATCCGCAAAATTTCTGTTGCATCTGAAAGTAGAAACTCGCCCGATTACAACGGTATGCACACTTTTCCCCTAGGCCGCTCTAGTTATTCGTTTCGAGCATCAGAACTGCGAAAATTTTGAGTTTCTCAAGCGTTTCTTAATTCCAAACTGCCACATCTCGCGAACGGATCGACCAATCCGCAAAATTTCTGTTGCATCTGAAAGTAGAAACTCGCCCGATTACAACGGTATGTGTAGTTTTCCCCTGGGCCGTTCCAGTTATTCGTTTCGAGCATCAGAACTGCGAAAATTTTGAGTTTCTCAAGCGTTTCTTACTTCCAAACTGCCACATCTCGCGAACGGATCGACCAATCCGCAAAATTTCTGTTGCGTCTGAAAGTAGAAACTCGCCCGATTACAACGGTATGCGCACTTTGCCCCTAGGCCGTTCTAGTTATTCGTGTCGCGCATCAGAACTGCGAAAATTTTGAGTTTCTCAAGCGTTTCTTACCTCCAAACTGCCATATCTCGGGAACGGATTGACCAATCCGCAAAATTTCTGTCGCATCTGAAAGTAGAAACTCAACCGATTGCAACGGTGTGCGTACTTCTCCCCTAGGCCGTTCTAGTCATTCGTTTCGAGCATCAGAACTGCGAAAATTTTGAGTTTCTCAAGCGTTTCTTATATCCAAACTGCCATATCTCGCGAACGGATTGATCAATCCGCAAAATTTCTGTTGCATCTGAAAGTAGAAACTCGCCCGATTACAACGGTATGTGTAGTTTTCCCCTAGGCCGTTCCAGTTATTCGTTTCGAGCATCAGAACTGCGAAAATTTTGAGTTTATCAAGCGTTTCTTACTTCCAAACTGCCACATCTCGCGAACGGATCGACCAATCCGCAAAATTTCTGTTGCGTCTGAAAGTAGAAACTCGCCCGATTACAACGGTATGCGCACTTTTCCCCTAGGCCGTTCTAGTTATTCGTGTCGAGCATCAGAACTGCGAAAATTTTGAGTTTCTCAAGCGTTTCTTACATCCAAACTGCCATATCTCGCGAACGGATTGACCAATCCGCAAAATTTCTGTTGCATCTGAAAGTAGAAACTCGCCCGATTACAACGGTATGCGTACTTCTCCCCTAGGCCGTTCTAGTCATTCGTTTCGAGCACCAGAACTGCGAAAATTTTGAGTTTCTCAAGCGTTTCTTATCTCCAAACTGCCACATCTCGCGAACGGATCGACCAATCCGCAAAATTTCTGTTGCGTCTGAAAGTAGAAACTCGCCCGATTACAACGGTATGTGTAGTTTTCCCCTGGGCCGTTCCAGTTATTCGTTTCGAGCATCAGAACTGCGAAAATTTTGAGTTTCTCAAGCGTTTCTTACTTCCAAACTGCCACATCTCGCGAACGGATCGACCAATCCGCAAAATTTCTGTTGCGTCTGAAAGTAGAAACTCGCCCGATTACAACGGTATGCGCACTTTGCCCCTAGGCCGTTCTAGTTATTCGTGTCGCGCATCAGAACTGCGAACATTTTGAGTTTCTCAAGCGTTTCTTACCTCCAAACTGCCATATCTCGCGAACGGATTGACCAATCCGCAAAATTTCTGTTGCATCTGAAAGTAGAAACTCGCCCGATTACAACGGTATGTGTAGTTTTCCCCTGGGCCGTTCCAGTTATTCGTTTCGAGCATCAGAACTGCGAAAATTTTGAGTTTCTCAAGCGTTTCTTACTTCCAAACTGCCACATCTCGCGAACGGATCGACCAATCCGCAAAATTTCTGTTGCGTCTGAAAGTAGAAACTCGCCCGATTACAACGGTATGCGCACTTTGCCCCTAGGCCGTTCTAGTTATTCGTGTCGCGCATCAGAACTGCGAACATTTTGAGTTTCTCAAGCGTTTCTTACTTCCAAACTGCCACATCTCGCGAACGGATCGACCAATCCGCAAAATTTCTGTTGCGTCTGAAAGTAGAAACTCGCCCGATTACAACGGTATGTGTAGTTTTCCCCTAGGCCGCTCTAGTTATTCGTTTCGAGCATCAGAACTGCGAAAATTTTGAGTTTCTCAAGCGCTTCTGAAATTCCAAACTGCCACATCTCGCGAACGGATCGACCAATCCGCAAAATTTCTGTTGCATCTGAAAGTAGAAACTCGCCCGATTACAACGGTATGTGTAGTTTTCCCCTATGCCGTCCCAGTTATTCGTTTCGAGCATCAGAACTGCGGAAATTTTGAGTTTCTCAAGCGTTTCTTACTTCCAAACTGCCACATCTCGCGAACGGATCGACCAATCCGCAAAATTTCTGTTGCGTCTGAAAGTAGAAACTCGCCCGATTACAACGGTATGTGTTATCTTCCCCTAGCCCGTTCCAGTTATTCGTTTCGAGCATCAGAACTGCGAACATTTTGAGTTTCTCAAGCGTTTCTTACCTCCAAACTGCCATATCTCGCGAACGGATTGACCAATCCGCAAAATTTCTGTTGCAGCTGAAGTAGAGACTCGCCCGATTAGAACGGTTTGTGTAGTTTTCCCCTAGGCCGTTCCAGTTATTCGTTTCGAGCATCAGAACTGCGAAAATTTTGAGTTTCTCAAGCGTTTCTTACCTCCAAACTGCCATATCTCGGGAACGGATTGACCAATCCGCATAATTTCTGTTGCATCTGAAAGTAGAAACTCGCCCGATTACAACGGTATGCGCTCTTTTCCCCTAGGCCGTTCTAGTTATTCGTTTCGAGCATCAGAACTGCGAAAATTTTGAGTTTCTCAAGCGTTTCTTACATCCAAACGGCCATATCTCGCGAACGGATTGACCAATCCGCATAATTTCTGTCGCATCTGAATGTAGAAACTCGCCCGATTACAACGGTATGCGCACTTTTACCATAGGCCGTTCTAGTTATTCGTGTGGAGCATCAGAACTGCGAAAATTTTGAGCTTCTCAAGCGTTTCTTACCTCCAAACTGCCATATCTCGCGAACGGATTGACCAATCCGCAAAATTTCTGTTGCATCTGAAAGTAGAAACTCGCCCGATTACAACGGTATGCGTACTTCTCCCCTAGGCCGTTCTAGTCATTCGTTTCGAGCACCAGAACTGCGAAAATTTTGAGTTTCTCAAGCGTTTCTTATCTCCAAACTGCCATATCTCGCGAACGGATTGATCAATCCGCAAAATTCCTGTTGCATCTGAAAGTAGAAACTCGCCCGATTACAACGGCATGTGTAGTTTTCCCCTATGCCGTCCCAGTTATTCGTTTCGAGCATCAGAACTGCGAAAATTTTGAATTTCTCAAGCGTTTCTTACCTCCAAACTGCCATATCTCGCGAACGGATTGACCAATCCGCAAAATTTCTGTTGCATCTGAAGTAGAGACTCGCCCGATTACAACGGTTTGTGTAGTTTTCCCCTAGGCCGTTCCAGTTATTCGTTTCGAGCATCAGAACTGCGAAAATTTTGAGTTTCTCAAGCTTTTCTTACTTCCAAACTGCCATATCTCGCGAACGGATCGACCAATCCGCAAAATGTCTGTTGCATCTGAAAGTAGAAACTCGCCCTCTTACATCGGTATGCGTACTTTTCCCCTAGGCCGTTCTAGTTATTCGTTTCGAGCATCAGAACTGCGAAAATTTTGAGTTTCTCAAGCGTTTCTTAATTCCAAACTGCCACATCTCGCGAACGGATTGACCAATCCGCAAAATTTTTGTTGCATTTGAAAGTAGAACCTAGCCGGATTACAACGGTATGCGCACTTTTCCCCTAGGCCGTTCTAGTTATTCGTGTGGAGCATCAGAACTGCGAAAATTTTGAGTTTCTCAAGCGTTTCTTACCTCCAAACTGCCATATCTCGCGAACGGATTGACCAATCCGCAAAATTTCTGTCGCATCTGAAAGTAGAAACTCGCCCGATTGCAACGGTGTGCGTACTTCTCCCCTAGGCCGTTCTAGTTATTCGTTTCGAGCATCAGAACTGCGAAAATTTTGAGTTTCTCAAGCGTTTCTTATATCCAAACTGCCATATCTCGCGAACGGATTGATCAATCCGCAAAATTTCTGTTGCATCTGAAAGTAGAAACTCGCCCGATTACAACGGTATGCACACTTTTCCCCTAGGCCGCTCTAGTTATTCGTTTCGAGCATCAGAACTGCGAAAATTTTGAGTTTCTCAAGCGTTTCTTAATTCCAAACTGCCACATCTCGCGAACGGATCGACCAATCCGCAAAATTTCTGTTGCATCTGAAAGTAGAAACTCGCCCGATTACAACGGTATGTGTAGTTTTCCCCTGGGCCGTTCCAGTTATTCGTTTCGAGCATCAGAACTGCGAAAATTTTGAGTTTCTCAAGCGTTTCTTACTTCCAAACTGCCACATCTCGCGAACGGATCGACCAATCCGCAAAATTTCTGTTGCGTCTGAAAGTAGAAACTCGCCCGATTACAACGGTATGCGCACTTTGCCCCTAGGCCGTTCTAGTTATTCGTGTCGCGCATCAGAACTGCGAAAATTTTGAGTTTCTCAAGCGTTTCTTACCTCCAAACTGCCATATCTCGGGAACGGATTGACCAATCCGCAAAATTTCTGTCGCATCTGAAAGTAGAAACTCAACCGATTGCAACGGTTTGCGTACTTCTCCCCTAGGCCGTTCTAGTCATTCGTTTCGAGCATCAGAACTGCGAAAATTTTGAGTTTCTCAAGCGTTTCTTATATCCAAACTGCCATATCTCGCGAACGGATTGATCAATCCGCAAAATTTCTGTTGCATCTGAAAGTAGAAACTCGCCCGATTACAACGGTATGCGTAGTTTTCCCCTAGGCCGTTCCAGTTATTCGTTTCGAGCATCAGAACTGCGAAAATTTTGAGTTTATCAAGCGTTTCTTACTTCCAAACTGCCACATCTCGCGAACGGATCGACCAATCCGCAAAATTTCTGTTGCGTCTGAAAGTAGAAACTCGCCCGATTACAACGGTATGCGCACTTTTCCCCTAGGCCGTTCTAGTTATTCGTGTCGAGCACCAGAACTGCGAAAATTTTGAGTTTCTCAAGCGTTTCTTACATCCAAACTGCCATATCTCGGGAACGGATTGACCAATCCGCAAAATTTCTGTTGCATCTGAAAGTAGAAACTCGCCCGATTACAACGGTATGCGCACTTTTCCCCTAGGCCGTTCTAGTTATTCGTGTCGAGCATCAGAACTGCGAAAATTTTGAGTTTCTCAAGCGTTTCTTACCTCCAAACTGCCATATCTCGGGAACGGATTGACCAATCCGCAAAATTTCTGTCGCATCTGAAAGTAGAAACTCGCCCGATTGCAACGGTGTGCGTACTTCTCCCCTAGGCCGTTCTAGTTATTCGTTTCGAGCATCAGAACTGCGAAAATTTTGAGTTTCTCAAGCGTTTCTTATATCCAAACTGCCATATCTCGCGAACGGATTGATCAATCCGCAAAATTTCTGTTGCATCTGAAAGTAGAAACTCGCCCGATTACAACGGTATGCACACTTTTCCCCTAGGCCGCTCTAGTTATTCGTTTCGAGCATCAGAACTGCGAAAATTTTGAGTTTCTCAAGCGTTTCTTAATTCCAAACTGCCACATCTCGCGAACGGATCGACCAATCCGCAAAATTTCTGTTGCATCTGAAAGTAGAAACTCGCCCGATTACAACGGTATGTGTAGTTTTCCCCTGGGCCGTTCCAGTTATTCGTTTCGAGCATCAGAACTGCGAAAATTTTGAGTTTCTCAAGCGTTTCTTACTTCCAAACTGCCACATCTCGCGAACGGATCGACCAATCCGCAAAATTTCTGTTGCGTCTGAAAGTAGAAACTCGCCCGATTACAACGGTATGCGCACTTTGCCCCTAGGCCGTTCTAGTTATTCGTGTCGCGCATCAGAACTGCGAAAATTTTGAGTTTCTCAAGCGTTTCTTACCTCCAAACTGCCATATCTCGGGAACGGATTGACCAATCCGCAAAATTTCTGTCGCATCTGAAAGTAGAAACTCAACCGATTGCAACGGTGTGCGTACTTCTCCCCTAGGCCGTTCTAGTCATTCGTTTCGAGCATCAGAACTGCGAAAATTTTGAGTTTCTCAAGCGTTTCTTATATCCAAACTGCCATATCTCGCGAACGGATTGATCAATCCGCAAAATTTCTGTTGCATCTGAAAGTAGAAACTCGCCCGATTACAACGGTATGTGTAGTTTTCCCCTAGGCCGTTCCAGTTATTCGTTTCGAGCATCAGAACTGCGAAAATTTTGAGTTTATCAAGCGTTTCTTACTTCCAAACTGCCACATCTCGCGAACGGATCGACCAATCCGCAAAATTTCTGTTGCGTCTGAAAGTAGAAACTCGCCCGATTACAACGGTATGCGCACTTTTCCCCTAGGCCGTTCTAGTTATTCGTGTCGAGCATCAGAACTGCGAAAATTTTGAGTTTCTCAAGCGTTTCTTACATCCAAACTGCCATATCTCGCGAACGGATTGACCAATCCGCAAAATTTCTGTTGCATCTGAAAGTAGAAACTCGCCCGATTACAACGGTATGCGTACTTCTCCCCTAGGCCGTTCTAGTCATTCGTTTCGAGCACCAGAACTGCGAAAATTTTGAGTTTCTCAAGCGTTTCTTATCTCCAAACTGCCATATCTCGCGAACGGATTGATCAATCCGCAAAATTTCTGTTGCATCTGAAAGTAGAAACTCGCCCGATTACAACGGTATGCGTCCTTCTCCCATAGGCCGTTACAGTTATTCGTTTCGAGCATCAGAACTGGGAAAATTTTGAGTTTCTCAAGCGTTTCTTACTTCCAAACTGCCATATCTCGCGAACGGATCGACCAATCCGCAAAATGTCTGTTGCATCTGAAAGTAGAAACTCGCCCTATTACATCGGTATGCGTACTTTTCCCCTAGGCCGTTCTAGTTATTCGTTTGGAGCATCAGACCTGCGAAAATTTTGAGTTTCTCAAGCGTTTCTTAATTCCAAACGGCCATATCTCGCGAACGGATTGACCAATCCGCATAATTTTTGTTGCATCTGAAAGTAGAAACTCGCCCGATTACAACGGTATGCGCACTTTTCCCCTAGGCCGTTCTAGTTATTCGTGTGGAGCATCAGAACTGCGAAAATTTTGAGTTTCTCAAGCGTTTCTTACCTCCAAACTGCCATATCTCGCGAACGGATTGACCAATCCGCAAAATTTCTGTTGCATCTGAAAGTAGAAACTCGCCCGATTACAACGGTATGTGTAGTTTTCCCCTGGGCCGTTCCAGTTATTCGTTTCGAGCATCAGAACTGCGAAAATTTTGAGTTTCTCAAGCGTTTCTTACTTCCAAACTGCCACATCTCGCGAACGGATCGACCAATCCGCAAAATTTCTGTTGCGTCTGAAAGTAGAAACTCGCCCGATTACAACGGTATGCGCACTTTGCCCCTAGGCCGTTCTAGTTATTCGTGTCGCGCATCAGAACTGCGAAAATTTTGAGTTTCTCAAGCGTTTCTTACCTCCAAACTGCCATATCTCGGGAACGGATTGACCAATCCGCAAAATTTCTGTCGCATCTGAAAGTAGAAACTCGCCCGATTGCAACGGTGTGCGTACTTCTCCCCTAGGCCGTTCTAGTCATTCGTTTCGAGCATCAGAACTGCGAAAATTTTGAGTTTCTCAAGCGTTTCTTATATCCAAACTGCCATATCCCGCGAACGGATTGATCAATCCGCAAAATTTCTGTTGCATCTGAAAGTAGAAACTCGCCCGATTACAACGGTATGTGTAGTTTTCCCCTAGGCCGTTCCAGTTATTCGTTTCGAGCATCAGAACTGCGAAAATTTTGAGTTTATCAAGCGTTTCTTACTTCCAAACTGCCACATCTCGCGAACGGATCGACCAATCCGCAAAATTTCTGTTGCGTCTGAAAGTAGAAACTCGCCCGATTACAACGGTATGCGCACTTTTCCCCTAGGCCGTTCTAGTTATTCGTGTCGAGCATCAGAACTGCGAAAATTTTGAGTTTCTCAAGCGTTTCTTACATCCAAACTGCCATATCTCGGGAACGGATTGACCAATCCGCAAAATTTCTGTTGCAACTGAAAGTAGAAACTCGCCCGATTACAACGGTATGCGCACTTTTCCCCTAGGCCGTTCTAGTTATTCGTGTCGAGCATCAGAACTGCGAAAATTTTGAGTTTCTCAAGCGTTTCTTACCTCCAAACTGCCATATCTCGGGAACGGATTGACCAATCCGCAAAATTTCTGTCGCATCTGAAAGTAGAAACTCGCCCGATTGCAACGGTTTGAGTACTTCTCCCCTAGGCCGTTCTAGTTATTCGTTTCGAGCATCAGAACTGCGAAAATTTTGAGTTTCTCAAGCGTTTCTTATATCCAAACTGCCATATCTCGCGAACGGATTGATCAATCCGCAAAATTTCTGTTGCATCTGAAAGTAGAAACTCGCCCGATTACAACGGTATGCACACTTTTCCCCTAGGCCGCTCTAGTTATTCGTTTCGAGCATCAGAACTGCGAAAATTTTGAGTTTCTCAAGCGTTTCTTAATTCCAAACTGCCACATCTCGCGAACGGATCGACCAATCCGCAAAATTTCTGTTGCATCTGAAAGTAGAAACTCGCCCGATTACAACGGTATGTGTAGTTTTCCCCTGGGCCGTTCCAGTTATTCGTTTCGAGCATCAGAACTGCGAAAATTTTGAGTTTCTCAAGCGTTTCTTACTTCCAAACTGCCACATCTCGCGAACGGATCGACCAATCCGCAAAATTTCTGTTGCGTCTGAAAGTAGAAACTCGCCCGATTACAACGGTATGCGCACTTTGCCCCTAGGCCGTTCTAGTTATTCGTGTCGCGCATCAGAACTGCGAAAATTTTGAGTTTCTCAAGCGTTTCTTACCTCCAAACTGCCATATCTCGGGAACGGATTGACCAATCCGCAAAATTTCTGTCGCATCTGAAAGTAGAAACTCGCCCGATTGCAACGGTGTGCGTACTTCTCCCCTAGGCCGTTCTAGTCATTCGTTTCGAGCATCAGAACTGCGAAAATTTTGAGTTTCTCAAGCGTTTCTTATATCCAAACTGCCATATCTCGCGAACGGATTGATCAATCCGCAAAATTTCTGTTGCATCTGAAAGTAGAAACTCGCCCGATTACAACGGTATGTGTAGTTTTCCCCTAGGCCGTTCCAGTTATTCGTTTCGAGCATCAGAACTGCGAAAATTTTGAGTTTATCAAGCGTTTCTTACTTCCAAACTGCCACATCTCGCGAACGGATCGACCAATCCGCAAAATTTCTGTTGCGTCTGAAAGTAGAAACTCGCCCGATTACAACGGTATGCGTACTTCTCCCCTAGGCCGTTCTAGTCATTCGTTTCGAGCACCAGAACTGCGAAAATTTTGAGTTTCTCAAGCGTTTCTTATCTCCAAACTGCCATATCTCGCGAACGGATTGATCAATCCGCAAAATTTCTGTTGCATCTGAAAGTAGAACCTCGCCCGATTACAACGGTATGCGTCCTTCTCCCATAGGCCGTTACAGTTATTCGTTTCGAGCATCAGAACTGCGAAAATTTTGAGTTTCTCAAGCGTTTCTTACTTCCAAACTGCCATATCTCGCGAACGGATCGACCAATCCGCAAAATGTCTGTTGCATCTGAAAGTAGAAACTCGCCCTATTACATCGGTATGCGTTCTTTTCCCCTAGGCCGTTCTAGTTATTCGTTTCGAGCATCAGACCTGCGAAAATTTTGAGTTTCTCAAGCGTTTCTTAATTCCAAACGGCCATATCTCGCGAACGGATTGACCAATCCGCATAATTTTCGTTGCATCTGAAAGTAGAAACTCGCCCGATTACAACGGTATGCGCACTTTTCCCCTAGGCCGTTCTAGTTATTCGTGTGGAGCATCAGAACTGCGAAAATTTTGAGTTTCTCAAGCGTTTCTTACCTCCAAACTGCCATATCTCGCGAACGGATTGACCAATCCGCAAAATTTCTGTTGCATCTGAAAGTAGAAACTCGCCCGATTACAACGGTATGCGTACTTCTCCCCTAGGCCGTTCTAGTCATTCGTTTCGAGCACCAGAACTGCGAAAATTTTGAGTTTCTCAAGCGTTTCTTATCTCCAAACTGCCATATCTCGCGAACGGATTGATCAATCCGCAAAATTTCTGTTGCATCTGAAAGTAGAAACTCGCCCGATTACAACGGTATGCGTCCTTCTCCCATAGGCCGTTACAGTTATTCGTTTCGAGCATCAGAACTGCGAAAATTTTGAGTTTCTCAAGCGTTTCTTACTTCCAAACTGCCATATCTCGCGAACGGATCGACCAATCCGCAAAATGTCTGTTGCATCTGAAAGTAGAAACTCGCCCTATTACATCGGTATGCGTACTTTTCCCCTAGGCCGTTCTAGTTATTCGTTTCGAGCATCAGAACTGCGAAAATTTTGAGTTTCTCAAGCGTTTCTTAATTCCAAACTGCCACATCTCGCGAACGGATTGACCAATCCGCAAAATTTTTGTTGCATTTGAAAGTAGAACCTCGCCCGATTACAACGGTATGCGCACATGTCCCCTAGGCCGTTCTAGTTATTCGTTTCGAGCATCAGAACTGCGAAAATTTTGAGTTTCTCAAGCGTTTCTTACCTCCAAACTGCCATATCTCGCGAACGGATTGACCAATCCGCAAAATTTCTGTTGCATCTGAAAGTAGAAACTCGCCCGATTACAACGGTATGCGTACTTCTCCCCTAGGCCGTTCTAGTCATTCTTTTCGAGCACCAGAACTGCGAAAATTTTGAGTTTCTCAAGCGTTTCTTATCTCCAAACTGCCATATCTCGCGAACGGATTGATCAATCCGCAAAATTTCTGTTGCATCTGAAAGTAGAAACTCGCCCGATTACAACGGTATGCGTCCTTCTCCCATAGGCCGTTACAGTTATTCGTTTCGAGCATCAGAACTGCGAAAATTTTGAGTTTCTCAAGCGTTTCTTACTTCCAAACTGCCATATCTCGCGAACGGATCGACCAATCCGCAAAATGTCTGTTGCATCTGAAAGTAGAAACTCGCCCTATTACATCGGTATGCGTACTTTTCCCCTAGGCCGTTCTAGTTATTCGTTTGGAGCATCAGACCTGCGAAAATTTTGAGTTTCTCAAGCGTTTCTTAATTCCAAACGGCCATATCTCGCGAACGGATTGACCAATCCGCATAATTTTTGTTGCATCTGAAAGTAGAAACTCGCCCGATTACAACGGTATGCGCACTTTTCCCCTAGGCCGTTCTAGTTATTCGTGTGGAGCATCAGAACTGCGAAAATTTTGAGTTTCTCAAGCGTTTCTTACCTCCAAACTGCCATATCTCGCGAACGGATTGACCAATCCGCAAAATTTCTGTTGCATCTGAAAGTAGAAACTCGCCCGATTACAACGGTATGTGTAGTTTTCCCCTGGGCCGTTCCAGTTATTCGTTTCGAGCATCAGAACTGCGAAAATTTTGAGTTTCTCAAGCGTTTCTTACTTCCAAACTGCCACATCTCGCGAACGGATCGACCAATCCGCAAAATTTCTGTTGCGTCTGAAAGTAGAAACTCGCCCGATTACAACGGTATGCGCACTTTGCCCCTAGGCCGTTCTAGTTATTCGTGTCGCGCATCAGAACTGCGAAAATTTTGAGTTTCTCAAGCGTTTCTTACCTCCAAACTGCCATATCTCGGGAACGGATTGACCAATCCGCAAAATTTCTGTCGCATCTGAAAGTAGAAACTCGCCCGATTGCAACGGTGTGCGTACTTCTCCCCTAGGCCGTTCTAGTCATTCGTTTCGAGCATCAGAACTGCGAAAATTTTGAGTTTCTCAAGCGTTTCTTATATCCAAACTGCCATATCCCGCGAACGGATTGATCAATCCGCAAAATTTCTGTTGCATCTGAAAGTAGAAACTCGCCCGATTACAACGGTATGTGTAGTTTTCCCCTAGGCCGTTCCAGTTATTCGTTTCGAGCATCAGAACTGCGAAAATTTTGAGTTTATCAAGCGTTTCTTACTTCCAAACTGCCACATCTCGCGAACGGATCGACCAATCCGCAAAATTTCTGTTGCGTCTGAAAGTAGAAACTCGCCCGATTACAACGGTATGCGCACTTTTCCCCTAGGCCGTTCTAGTTATTCGTGTCGAGCATCAGAACTGCGAAAATTTTGAGTTTCTCAAGCGTTTCTTACATCCAAACTGCCATATCTCGGGAACGGATTGACCAATCCGCAAAATTTCTGTTGCATCTGAAAGTAGAAACTCGCCCGATTACAACGGTATGCGCACTTTTCCCCTAGGCCGTTCTAGTTATTCGTGTCGAGCATCAGAACTGCGAAAATTTTGAGTTTCTCAAGCGTTTCTTACCTCCAAACTGCCATATCTCGGGAACGGATTGACCAATCCGCAAAATTTCTGTCGCATCTGAAAGTAGAAACTCGCCCGATTGCAACGGTTTGAGTACTTCTCCCCTAGGCCGTTCTAGTTATTCGTTTCGAGCATCAGAACTGCGAAAATTTTGAGTTTCTCAAGCGTTTCTTATATCCAAACTGCCATATCTCGCGAACGGATTGATCAATCCGCAAAATTTCTGTTGCATCTGAAAGTAGAAACTCGCCCGATTACAACGGTATGCACACTTTTCCCCTAGGCCGCTCTAGTTATTCGTTTCGAGCATCAGAACTGCGAAAATTTTGAGTTTCTCAAGCGTTTCTTAATTCCAAACTGCCACATCTCGCGAACGGATCGACCAATCCGCAAAATTTCTGTTGCATCTGAAAGTAGAAACTCGCCCGATTACAACGGTATGTGTAGTTTTCCCCTGGGCCGTTCCAGTTATTCGTTTCGAGCATCAGAACTGCGAAAATTTTGAGTTTCTCAAGCGTTTCTTACTTCCAAACTGCCACATCTCGCGAACGGATCGACCAATCCGCAAAATTTCTGTTGCGTCTGAAAGTAGAAACTCGCCCGATTACAACGGTATGCGCACTTTGCCCCTAGGCCGTTCTAGTTATTCGTGTCGCGCATCAGAACTGCGAAAATTTTGAGTTTCTCAAGCGTTTCTTACCTCCAAACTGCCATATCTCGGGAACGGATTGACCAATCCGCAAAATTTCTGTCGCATCTGAAAGTAGAAACTCGCCCGATTGCAACGGTGTGCGTACTTCTCCCCTAGGCCGTTCTAGTCATTCGTTTCGAGCATCAGAACTGCGAAAATTTTGAGTTTCTCAAGCGTTTCTTATATCCAAACTGCCATATCTCGCGAACGGATTGATCAATCCGCAAAATTTCTGTTGCATCTGAAAGTAGAAACTCGCCCGATTACAACGGTATGTGTAGTTTTCCCCTAGGCCGTTCCAGTTATTCGTTTCGAGCATCAGAACTGCGAAAATTTTGAGTTTATCAAGCGTTTCTTACTTCCAAACTGCCACATCTCGCGAACGGATCGACCAATCCGCAAAATTTCTGTTGCGTCTGAAAGTAGAAACTCGCCCGATTACAACGGTATGCGCACTTTTCCTCTAGGCCGTTCTAGTTATTCGTGTCGAGCATCAGAACTGCGAAAATTTTGAGTTTCTCAAGCGTTTCTTACATCCAAACTGCCATATCTCGCGAACGGATTGACCAATCCGCAAAATTTCTGTTGCATCTGAAAGTAGAAACTCGCCCGATTACAACGGTATGCGTACTTCTCCCCTAGGCCGTTCTAGTCATTCGTTTCGAGCACCAGAACTGCGAAAATTTTGAGTTTCTCAAGCGTTTCTTATCTCCAAACTGCCATATCTCGCGAACGGATTGATCAATCCGCAAAATTTCTGTTGCATCTGAAAGTAGAACCTCGCCCGATTACAACGGTATGCGTCCTTCTCCCATAGGCCGTTACAGTTATTCGTTTCGAGCATCAGAACTGCGAAAATTTTGAGTTTCTCAAGCGTTTCTTACTTCCAAACTGCCATATCTCGCGAACGGATTGACCAATCCGCAAAATTTCTGTTGCATCTGAAAGTAGAAACTCGCCCGATTACAACGGTATGCGTACTTCTCCCCTAGGCCGTTCTAGTCATTCGTTTCGAGCACCAGAACTGCGAAAATTTTGAGTTTCTCAAGCGTTTCTTATCTCCAAACTGCCATATCTCGCGAACGGATTGATCAATCCGCAAAATTTCTGTTGCATCTGAAAGTAGAACCTCGCCCGATTACAACGGTATGCGTCCTTCTCCCATAGGCCGTTACAGTTATTCGTTTCGAGCATCAGAACTGCGAAAATTTTGAGTTTCTCAAGCGTTTCTTACTTCCAAACTGCCATATCTCGCGAACGGATCGACCAATCCGCAAAATGTCTGTTGCATCTGAAAGTAGAAACTCGCCCTATTACATCGGTATGCGTTCTTTTCCCCTAGGCCGTTCTAGTTATTCGTTTCGAGCATCAGACCTGCGAAAATTTTGAGTTTCTCAAGCGTTTCTTAATTCCAAACGGCCATATCTCGCGAACGGATTGACCAATCCGCATAATTTTCGTTGCATCTGAAAGTAGAAACTCGCCCGATTACAACGGTATGCGCACTTTTCCCCTAGGCCGTTCTAGTTATTCGTGTGGAGCATCAGAACTGCGAAAATTTTGAGTTTCTCAAGCGTTTCTTACCTCCAAACTGCCATATCTCGCGAACGGATTGACCAATCCGCAAAATTTCTGTTGCATCTGAAAGTAGAAACTCGCCCGATTACAACGGTATGCGTACTTCTCCCCTAGGCCGTTCTAGTCATTCGTTTCGAGCACCAGAACTGCGAAAATTTTGAGTTTCTCAAGCGTTTCTTATCTCCAAACTGCCATATCTCGCGAACGGATTGATCAATCCGCAAAATTTCTGTTGCATCTGAAAGTAGAAACTCGCCCGATTACAACGGTATGCGTCCTTCTCCCATAGGCCGTTACAGTTATTCGTTTCGAGCATCAGAACTGCGAAAATTTTGAGTTTCTCAAGCGTTTCTTACTTCCAAACTGCCATATCTCGCGAACGGATCGACCAATCCGCAAAATGTCTGTTGCATCTGAAAGTAGAAACTCGCCCTATTACATCGGTATGCGTACTTTTCCCCTAGGCCGTTCTAGTTATTCGTTTCGAGCATCAGAACTGCGAAAATTTTGAGTTTCTCAAGCGTTTCTTAATTCCAAACTGCCACATCTCGCGAACGGATTGACCAATCCGCAAAATTTTTGTTGCATTTGAAAGTAGAACCTCGCCCGATTACAACGGTATGCGCACATGTCCCCTAGGCCGTTCTAGTTATTCGTTTCGAGCATCAGAACTGCGAAAATTTTGAGTTTCTCAAGCGTTTCTTACCTCCAAACTGCCATATCTCGCGAACGGATTGACCAATCCGCAAAATTTCTGTTGCATCTGAAAGTAGAAACTCGCCCGATTACAACGGTATGCGTACTTCTCCCCTAGGCCGTTCTAGTCATTCTTTTCGAGCACCAGAACTGCGAAAATTTTGAGTTTCTCAAGCGTTTCTTATCTCCAAACTGCCATATCTCGCGAACGGATTGATCAATCCGCAAAATTTCTGTTGCATCTGAAAGTAGAAACTCGCCCGATTACAACGGTATGCGTCCTTCTCCCATAGGCCGTTACAGTTATTCGTTTCGAGCATCAGAACTGCGAAAATTTTGAGTTTCTCAAGCGTTTCTTACTTCCAAACTGCCATATCTCGCGAACGGATCGACCAATCCGCAAAATGTCTGTTGCATCTGAAAGTAGAAACTCGCCCTATTACATCGGTATGCGTACTTTTCCCCTAGGCCGTTCTAGTTATTCGTTTGGAGCATCAGACCTGCGAAAATTTTGAGTTTCTCAAGCGTTTCTTAATTCCAAACGGCCATATCTCGCGAACGGATTGACCAATCCGCATAATTTTTGTTGCATCTGAAAGTAGAAACTCGCCCGATTACAACGGTATGCGCACTTTTCCCCTAGGCCGTTCTAGTTATTCGTGTGGAGCATCAGAACTGCGAAAATTTTGAGTTTCTCAAGCGTTTCTTACCTCCAAACTGCCATATCTCGCGAACGGATTGACCAATCCGCAAAATGTCTGTTGCATCTGAAAGTAGAAACTCGCCCGATTACAACGGTAGGTGTAGTTTTCCCCTAGGCCGTTCTAGTTATTCGTTTCGAGCATCAGAACTGCGAAAATTTTGAGTTTCTCAAGCGTTTCTTACTTCCAAACTGCCACATCTCGCGAACGGATCGACCAATCCGCAAAATTTCTGTTGCGTCTGAAAGTAGAAGCTCGCCCGATTACAACGGTATGCGCACTTTGCCCCGAGGCCGTTCTAGTTATTCGTGTCGAGCATCAGAACTGCGAAAATTTTGAGTTTCTCAAGCGTTTCTTACCTCCAAACTGCCATATCTCGGGAACGGATTTACCAATCCGCAAAATTTCTGTCGCATCTGAAAGTAGAAACTCGCCCGATTGCAACGGTGTGCGTACTTCTCCCCTAGGCCGTTCTAGTCATTCGTTTCGAGCATCAGAACTGCGAAAATTTTGAGTTTCTCAAGCGTTTCTTATATCCAAACTGCCATATCTCGCGAACGGATTGATCAATCCGCAAAATTTCTGTTGCATCTGAAAGTAGAAACTCGCCCGATTACAACGGTATGCGTCCTTCTCCCATAGGCCGTTACAGTTATTCGTTTCGAGCATCAGAACTGCGAAAATTTTGAGTTTCTCAAGCGTTTCTTACTTCCAAACTGCCATATCTCGCGAACGGATCGACCAATCCGCAAAATGTCTGTTGCATCTGAAAGTAGAAACTCGCCCTATTACATCGGTATGCGTACTTTTCCCCTAGGCCGTTCTAGTTATTCGTTTCGAGCATCAGAACTGCGAAAATTTTGAGTTTCTCAAGCGTTTCTTAATTCCAAACTGCCACATCTCGCGAACGGATTGACCAATCCGCAAAATTTTTGTTGCATTTGAAAGTAGAACCTCGCCCGATTACAACGGTATGCGCACATGTCCCCTAGGCCGATCTAGTTATTCGTTTCGAGCATCAGAACTGCGAAAATTTTGAGTTTCTCAAGCGTTTCTTACATCCAAACGGCCATATCTCGCGAACGGATTGACCAATCCGCATAATTTTTATTGCATCTGAAAGTAGAAACTCGCCCGATTACAACGGTATGCGCACTTTTCCCCTAGGCCGTTCTAGTTATTCGTGTGGAGCATCAGAACTGCGAAAATTTTGAGTTTCTCAAGCGTTTCTTACCTCCAAACTGACATATCTCGCGAACGGATTGACCAATCCGCAAAATTTCTGTTGCATCTGAAAGTAGAAACTCGCCCGATTACAACGGTATGCGTACTTCTCCCCTAGGCCGTTCTAGTCATTCGTTTCGAGCACCAGAACTGCGAAAATTTTGAGTTTCTCAAGCGTTTCTTATCTCCAAACTGCCATATCTCGCGAACGGATTGATCAATCCGCAAAATTTCTGTTGCATCTGAAAGTAGAAACTCGCCCGATTACAACGGTATGCGTCCTTCTCCCATAGGCCGTTACAGTTATTCGTTTCGAGCATCAGAACTGCGAAAATTTTGAGTTTCTCAAGCGTTTCTTACTTCCAAACTGCCATATCTCGCGAACGGATCGACCAATCCGCAAAATGTCTGTTGCGTCTGAAAGCAGAAACTCGCTCGATTACAACGGTATGCGCACTTTGCCCCTAGGCCGTTATAGTTATTCGTGTCGAGCATCAGAACTGCGGAAATTTTGAGTTTCTCAAGCGTTTCTTACTTCCAAACTGCCACATCTCGCGAACGGATCGACCAATCCGCAAAATTTCTGTTGCGTCTGAAAGTAGAAACTCGCCCGATTACAACGGTATGTGTTATCTTCCCCTAGGCCGTTCCAGTTATTCGTTTCGAGCATCAGAACTGCGAAAATTTTGAGTTTCTCAAGCGTTTCTTACCTCCAAACTGCCATATCTCGCGAACGGATTGACCAATCCGCAAAATTTCTGTTGCAGCTGAAGTAAAGGCTCGCCCGATTACAACGGTATGTGTAGTTTTCCCCTAGGCCGTTCCAGTTATTCGTTTCGAGCATCAGAACTGCGAAAATTTTGAGTTTCCCAAGCGTTTCTTACCTCCAAACTGCCATATCTCGCGAACGGATTGACCAATCCGCATAATTTCTGTTGCATCTGAAAGTAGAAACTCGCCCGATTACAACGGTATGCGCTCTTTTCCCCTAGGCCGTTCTAGTTATTCGTGTGGAGCATCAGAACTGCGAAAATTTTGAGTTTCTCAAGCGTTTCTTACATCCAAACGGCCATATCTCGCGAACGGATTGACCAATCCGCATAATTTCTGTCGCATCTGAAAGTAGAAACTCGCCCGATTACAACGGTATGCGCACTTTTACCATAGGCCGTTCTAGTCATTCGTTTCGAGCATCAGAACTGCGAAAATTTTGAGTTTCTCAAGCGTTTCTTATATCCAAACTGCCATATCTCGCGAACGGATTGATCAATCCGCAAAATTTCTGTTGCATCTGAAAGTAGAAACTCGCCCGATTACAACGGTATGCGTCCTTCTCCCATAGGCCGTTACAGTTATTCGTTTCGAGCATCAGATCTGCGAAAATTTTGAGTTTCTCAAGCGTTTCTTACTTCCAAACTGCCATATCTCGCGAACGGATTGACCAATCCGCAAAATTTTTGTTGCATTTGAAAGTAGAACCTCGCCCGATTACAACGGTATGCGCACATGTCCCCTAGGCCGTTCTAGTTATTCGTTTCGAGCATCAGAACTGCGAAAATTTTGAGTTTCTCAAGCGTTTCTTACATCCGAACGGCCATATCTCGCGAACGGATTGACCAATCCGCATAATTTTTGTTGCATCTGAAAGTAGAAACTCGCCCGATTACAACGGTATGCGCACTTTTCCACTAGGCCGTTCTAGTTATTCGTGTGGAGCATCAGAACTGCGAAAATTTTGAGTTTCTCAAGCGTTTCTTACCTCCAAACTGACATATCTCGCGAACGGATTGACCAATCCGCAAAATTTCTGTTGCATCTGAAAGTAGAAACTCGCCCGATTACAACGGTATGCGTACTTCTCCCCTAGGCCGTTCTAGTCATTCGTTTCGAGCACCAGAACTGCGAAAATTTTGAGTTTCTCAAGCGTTTCTTATCTCCAAACTGCCATATCTCGCGAACGGATTGATCAATCCGCAAAATTTCTGTTGCATCTGAAAGTAGAAACTCGCCCGATTACAACGGTATGCGTCCTTCTCCCATAGGCCGTTACAGTTATTCGTTTCGAGCATCAGAACTGCGAAAATTTTGAGTTTCTCAAGCGTTTCTTACTTCCAAACTGCCATATCTCGCGAACGGATCGACCAATCCGCAAAATGTCTGTTGCATCTGAAAGTAGATACTCGCCCTATTACATCGGTATGCGTACTTTTCCCCTAGGCCGTTCTAGTTATTCGTTTCGAGCATCAGAACTTCGAAAATTTTGAGTTCCTCAAGCGTTTCATACTTCCAAACTGCTATATCTCGCGAAGGGATTGACCAATCCGCAAAATTTCGGTTGCATCTGAAAGTAGAAACTCGCCCGATTACAACGGTAGGTGTAGTTTTCCCCTAGGCCGTTCTAGTTATTCGTTTCGAGCATCAGAACTGCGAAAATTTTGAGTTTCTCAAGCGTTTCTTACTTCCAAACTGCCACATCTCGCGAACGGATCGACCAATCCGCAAAATGTCTGTTGCGTCTGAAAGCAGAAACTCGCTCGATTACAACGGTATGCGCACTTTTCCCCTAGGCCGTTCTAGTTATTCGTGTGGAGCATCAGAACTGCGAAAATTTTGAGTTTCTCAAGCGTTTCTTTCCTCCAAACTGACATATCTCGCGAACGGATTGACCAATCCGCAAAATTTCTGTTGCATCTGAAAGTAGAAACTCGCCCGATTACAACGGTATGCGTACTTCTCCCCTAGGCCGTTCTAGTCATTCGTTTCGAGCACCAGAACTGCGAAAATTTTGAGTTTCTCAAGCGTTTCTTATCTCCAAACTGCCATATCTCGCGAACGGATTGATCAATCCGCAAAATTTCTGTTGCATCTGAAAGTAGAAACTCGCCCGATTACAACGGTATGCGTCCTTCTCCCATAGGCCGTTACAGTTATTCGTTTCGAGCATCAGAACTGCGAAAATTTTGAGTTTCTCAAGCGTTTCTTACTTCCAAACTGCCATATCTCGCGAACGGATCGACCAATCCGCAAAATGTCTGTTGCATCTGAAAGTAGATACTCGCCCTATTACATCGGTATGCGTACTTTTCCCCTAGGCCGTTCTAGTTATTCGTTTCGAGCATCAGAACTTCGAAAATTTTGAGTTCCTCAAGCGTTTCATACTTCCAAACTGCTATATCTCGCGAAGGGATTGACCAATCCGCAAAATTTCGGTTGCATCTGAAAGTAGAAACTCGCCCGATTACAACGGTAGGTGTAGTTTTCCCCTAGGCCGTTCTAGTTATTCGTTTCGAGCATCAGAACTGCGAAAATTTTGAGTTTCTCAAGCGTTTCTTACTTCCAAACTGCCACATCTCGCGAACGGATCGACCAATCCGCAAAATGTCTGTTGCGTCTGAAAGCAGAAACTCGCTCGATTACAACGGTATGCGCACTTTGCCCCTAGGCCGTTATAGTTATTCGTGTCGAGCATCAGAACTGCGGAAATTTTGAGTTTCTCAAGCGTTTCTTACTTCCAAACTGCCACATCTCGCGAACGGATCGACCAATCCGCAAAATTTCTGTTGCGTCTGAAAGTAGAAACTCGCCCGATTACAACGGTATGTGTTATCTTCCCCTAGGCCGTTCCAGTTATTCGTTTCGAGCATCAGAACTGCGAAAATTTTGAGTTTCTCAAGCGTTTCTTACCTCCAAACTGCCATATCTCGCGAACGGATTGACCAATCCGCAAAATTTCTGTTGCAGCTGAAGTAAAGGCTCGCCCGATTACAACGGTATGTGTAGTTTTCCCCTAGGCCGTTCCAGTTATTCGTTTCGAGCATCAGAACTGCGAAAATTTTGAGTTTCTCAAGCGTTTCTTACCTCCAAACTGCCATATCTCGCGAACGGATTGACCAATCCGCATAATTTCTGTTGCATCTGAAAGTAGAAACTCGCCCGATTACAACGGTATGCGCTCTTTTCCCCTAGGCCGTTCTAGTTATTCGTTTCGAGCATCAGAACTGCGAAAATTTTGAGTTTCTCAAGCGTTTCTTACATCCAAACGGCCATATCTCGCGAACGGATGGACCAATCCGCATAATTTCTGTCGCATCTGAATGTAGAAACTCGCCCGATTACAACGGTATGCGTACTTCTCCCCTAGGCCGTTCTAGTCATTCGTTTCGAGCACCAGAACTGCGAAAATTTTGAGTTTCTCAAGCGTTTCTTATCTCCAAACTGCCATATCTCGCGAACGGATTGATCAATCCGCAAAATTTCTGTTGCATCTGAAAGTAGAAACTCGCCCGATTACAACGGTATGCGTCCTTCTCCCATAGGCCGTTACAGTTATTCGTTTCGAGCATCAGAACTGCGAAAATTTTGAGTTTCTCAAGCGTTTCTTACTTCCAAACTGCCATATCTCGCGAACGGATCGACCAATCCGCAAAATGTCTGTTGCATCTGAAAGTAGAAACTCGCCCTATTACATCGGTATGCGTACTTTTCCCCTAGGCCGTTCTAGTTATTCGTGTGGAGCATCAGAACTGCGAAAATTTTGAGTTTCTCAAGCGTTTCTTACCTCCAAACTGCCATATCTCGCGAACGGATTGACCAATCCGCAAAATTTCTGTTGCATCTGAAAGTAGAAACTCGCCCGATTACAACGGTATGTGTAGTTTTCCCCTAGGCCGTTCCAGTCATTCGTTTCGAGCATCAGAACTGCGAAAATTTTGAGTTTCTCAAGCGTTTCTTACCTCCAAACTGCCATATCTCGCGAACGGATTGACCAATCCGCATAATTTCTGTTGCATCTGAAAGTAGAAACTCGCCCGATTACAACGGTATGCGCTCTTTTACCCTAGGCCGTTCTAGTTATTCGTTTCGAGCATCAGAACTGCGAAAATTTTGAGTTTCTCAAGCGTTGCTTACATCCAAACGGCCATATCTCGCGAACGGATTGACCAATCCGCATAATTTCTGTCGCATCTGAAAGTAGAAACTCGCCCGATTACAACGGTATGCGCTCTTTTACCCTAGGCCGTTCTAGTTATTCGTTTCGAGCATCAGAACTGCGAAAATTTTGAGTTTCTCAAGCGTTTCTTACATCCAAACGGCCATATCTCGCGAACGGATTGACCAATCCGCATAATTTCTGTCGCATCTGAAAGTAGAAACTCGCCCGATTACAACGGTATGCGCACTTTTACCATAGGCCGTTCTAGTTATTCGTGTGGAGCATCAGAACTGCGAAAATTTTCAGTTTCTCAAGCGTTTCATACATCCAAACTGCCATATCTCGCGAACGGATTGACCAATCCGCAAAATTTCTGTTGCATCTGAAAGTAGAAACTCGCCCGATTACAACGGTATGCGTACTTCTCCCCTAGGCCGTTCTAGTCATTCGTTTCGAGCACCAGAACTGCGAAAATTTTGAGTTTCTCAAGCGTTTCTTATCTCCAAACTGCCATATCTCGCGAACGGATTGATCAATCCGCAAAATTTCTGTTGCATCTGAAAGTAGATACTCGCCCTATTACATCGGTATGCGTACTTTTCCCCTAGGCCGTTCTAGTTATTCGTTTCGAGCATCAGAACTGCGAAAATTTTGAGTTTCTCAAGCGTTTCTTAATTCCAAACTGCCACATCTCGCGAACGGGTTGACCAATCCGCAAAATTTTTGTTGCATTTGAAAGTAGAACCTCGCCCGATTACAACGGTATGCGCACATGTCCCCTAGGCCGTTCTAGTTATTCGTTTCGAGCATCAGAAATGCGAAAATTTTGAGTTTCTCAAGCGTTTCTTACTTCCAAACTGCCACATCTCGCGAACGGGTCGACCAATCCGCAAAATTTCTGTTGCGTCTGAAAGTAGAAACTCGCCCGATTACAACGGTATGCGCACTTTGCCCCTAGGCCGTTCTAGTTATTCGTGTCGAGCATCAGAACTGCGAAAATTTTGAGTTTCTCAAGCGTTTCTTACCTCCAAACTGCCATATCTCGGGAACGGATTGACCAATCCGCAAAATTTCTGTCGCATCTGAAAGTAGAAACTCGCCCGATTGCAACGGTCTGCGTACTTCTCCCCTAGGTCGTTCTACTCATTCGTTTCGAGCATCAGAACTGCGAAAATTTTGAGTTTCTCAAGCGTTTCTTATATCCAAACTGCCATATCTCGCGAACGGATTGATCAATCCGCAAAATTTCTGTTGCATCTGAAAGTAGAAACTCGCCCGATTACAACGGTATGCGCACTTTTCCCCTAGGCCGCTCTAGTTATTCGTTTCGAGCATCAGAACTGCGAAAATTTTGAGTTTCTCAAGCATTTCTTAATTCCAAACTGCCACATCTCGCGAACGGATCGACCAATCCGCAAAATTTCTGTTGCATCTGAAAGTAGAAACTCGCCCGATTACAACGGTATGTGTAGTTTTCCCCTAGGCCGTTCCAGTTATTCGTTTCGAGCATCAGAACTGCGAAAATTTTGAGTTTCTCAAGCGTTTCTTACATCCAAACTGCCATATCTCGCGAACGGATTGACCAATCCGCAAAATTTCTGTTGCATCTGAAAGTAGAAACTCGCCCGATTACAACGGTATGCGTACTTCTCCCCTAGGCCGTTCTAGTCATTCGTTTCGAGCACCAGAACTGCGAAAATTTTGAGTTTCTCAAGCGTTTCTTATCTCCAAACTGCCATATCTCGCGAACGGATTGATCAATCCGCAAAATTTCTGTTGCATCTGAAAGTAGATACTCGCCCTATTACATCGGTATGCGTACTTTTCCCCTAGGCCGTTCTAGTTATTCGTTTCGAGCATCAGAACTGCGAAAATTTTGAGTTTCTCAAGCGTTTCTTAATTCCAAACTGCCACATCTCGCGAACGGATTGACCAATCCGCAAAATTTTTGTTGCCTTTGAAAGTAGAACCTCGCCCGATTACAACGGTATGCGCACATGTCCCCTAGGCCGTTCTAGTTATTCGTTTCGAGCATCAGAAATGCGAAAATTTTGAGTTTCTCAAGCGTTTCTTACTTCCAAACTGCCACATCTCGCGAACGGATCGACCAATCCGCAAAATTTCTGTTGCGTCTGAAAGTAGAAACTCGCCCGATTACAACGGTATGTGTAGTTTTCCCCTAGGCCGTTCTAGTTTTTCGTTTCGAGCATCAGAACTGCGAAAATTTTGAGTTTCTCAAGCGTTTCTTACATCCAAACGGCCATATCTCGCGAACGGATTGACCAATCCGCATAATTTCTGTCGCATCTGAAAGTAGAAACTCGCCCGATTACAACGGTATGCGCACTTTTACCATAGGCCGTTCTAGTCATTCGTTTCGAGCATCAGAACTGCGAAAATTTTGAGTTTCTCAAGCGTTTCTTATATCCAAACTGCCATATCTCGCGAACGGATTGATCAATCCGCAAAATTTCTGTTGCATCTGAAAGTAGAAACTCGCCCGATTACAACGGTATGCGTCCTTCTCCCATAGGCCGTTACAGTTATTCGTTTCGAGCATCAGAACTGCGAAAATTTTGAGTTTCTCAAGCGTTTCTTACTTCCAAACTGCCATATCTCGCGAACGGATCGACCAATCCGCAAAATGTCTGTTGCATCTGAAAGTAGAAACTCGCCCTATTACATCTGTATGCGTACTTTTCCCCTCGGCCGTTCTAGTTATTCGTTTCGAGCATCAGAACTGCGAAAATTTTGAGTTCCTCAAGCGTTTCTTAATTCCAAACTGCCACATCTCGCGAACGGATTGACCAATCCGCAAAATTTTTGTTGCATTTGAAAGTAGAACCTCGCCCGATTACAACGGTATGCGCACATGTCCCCTAGGCCGTTCTAGTTATTCGTTTCGAGCATCAGAACTGCGAAAATTTTGAGTTTCTCAAGCGTTTCTTAATTCCAAACTGCCACATCTCGCGAACGGATTGACCAATCCGCAAAATTTTTGTTGCCTTTGAAAGTAGAACCTCGCCCGATTACAACGGTATGCGCACATGTCCCCTAGGCCGTTCTAGTTATTCGTTTCGAGCATCAGAAATGCGAAAATTTTGAGTTTCTCAAGCGTTTCTTACTTCCAAACTGCCACATCTCGCGAACGGATCGACCAATCCGCAAAATTTCTGTTGCATCTGAAAGTAGAAACTCGCCCGATTACAACGGTATGCGCTCTTTTCCCCTAGGCCGTTCTAGTTTTTCGTTTCGAGCATCAGAACTGCGAAAATTTTGAGTTTCTCAAGCGTTTCTTACATCCAAACGGCCATATCTCGCGAACGGATTGACCAATCCGCATAATTTCTGTCGCATCTGAAAGTAGAAACTCGCCCGATTACAACGGTATGCGCACTTTTACCATAGGCCGTTCTAGTCATTCGTTTCGAGCATCAGAACTGCGAAAATTTTGAGTTTCTCAAGCGTTTCTTATATCCAAACTGCCATATCTCGCGAACGGATTGATCAATCCGCAAAATTTCTGTTGCATCTGAAAGTAGAAACTCGCCCGATTACAACGGTATGCGTCCTTCTCCCATAGGCCGTTACAGTTATTCGTTTCGAGCATCAGAACTGCGAAAATTTTGAGTTTCTCAAGCGTTTCTTACTTCCAAACTGCCATATCTCGCGAACGGATCGACCAATCCGCAAAATGTCTGTTGCATCTGAAAGTAGAAACTCGCCCTATTACATCTGTATGCGTACTTTTCCCCTCGGCCGTTCTAGTTATTCGTTTCGAGCATCAGAACTGCGAAAATTTTGAGTTTCTCAAGCGTTTCTTAATTCCAAACTGCCACATCTCGCGAACGGATTGACCAATCCGCAAAATTTTTGTTGCCTTTGAAAGTAGAACCTCGCCCGATTACAACGGTATGCGCACATGTCCCCTAGGCCGTTCTAGTTATTCGTTTCGAGCATCAGAAATGCGAAAATTTTGAGTTTCTCAAGCGTTTCTTACTTCCAAACTGCCACATCTCGCGAACGGATCGACCAATCCGCAAAATTTCTGTTGCATCTGAAAGTAGAAACTCGCCCGATTACAACGGTATGCGCTCTTTTCCCCTAGGCCGTTCTAGTTATTCGTTTCGAGCATCAGAACTGCGAAAATTTTGAGTTTCTCAAGCGTTTCTTACCTCCAAACTGCCATATCTCGCGAACGGATTGACCAATCCGCATAATTTCTGTTGCATCTGAAAGTAGAAACTCGCCCGATTACAACGGTATGCGCTCTTTTCCCCTAGGCCGTTCTAGTTATTCGTTTCGAGCATCAGAACTGCGAAAATTTTGAGTTTCTCAAGCGTTTCTTACATCCAAACGGCCATATCTCGCGAACGGATTGACCAATCCGCATAATTTTTGTTGCATCTGAAAGTAGAAACTCGCCCGATTACAACGGTATGCGCACTTTTCCCCTAGGCCGTTCTAGTTATTCGTGTGGAGCATCAGAACTGCGAAAATTTTGAGTTTCTCAAGCGTTTCTTACCTCCAAACTGCCATATCTCGCGAACGGATTGACCAATCCGCAAAATTTCTGTTGCATCTGAAAGTAGAAACTCGCCCGATTACAACGGTATGCGTACTTCTCCCCTAGGCCGTTCTAGTCATTCGTTTCGAGCACCAGAACTGCGAAAGTTTTGAGTTTCTCAAGCGTTTCTTATCTCCAAACTGCCATATCTCGCGAACGGATTGATCAATCCGCAAAATTTCTGTTGCATCTGAAAGTAGAAACTCGCCCGATTACAACGGTATGCGTCCTTCTCCCATAGGCCGTTACAGGTATTCGTTTCGAGCATCAGAACTGCGGAAATTTTGAGTTTCTCAAGCGTTTCTTACTTCCAAACTGCCACATCTCGCGAACGGATCGACCAATCCGCAAAATTTCTGTTGCGTCTGAAAGTAGAAACTCGCCCGATTACAACGGTATGTGTTATCTTCCCCTAGGCCGTTCCAGTTATTCGTTTCGAGCATCAGAACTGCGAAAATTTTGAGTTTCTCAAGCGTTTCTTACCTCCAAACTGCCATATCTCGCGAACGGATTGACCAATCCGCAAAATTTCTGTTGCAGCTGAAGTAAAGGCTCGCCCGATTACAACGGTATGTGTAGTTTTCCCCTAGGCCGTTCCAGTTATTCGTTTCGAGCATCAGAACTGCGAAAATTTTGAGTTTCTCAAGCGTTGCTTACCTCCAAACTGCCATATCTCGCGAACGGATTGACCAATCCGCATAATTTCTGTTGCATCTGAAAGTAGAAACTCGCCCGATTACAACGGTATGCGCTCTTTTCCCCTAGGCCGTTCTAGTTATTCGTTTCGAGCATCAGAACTGCGAAAATTTTGAGTTTCTCAAGCGTTTCTTACATCCAAACGGCCATATCTCGCGAACGGATTGACCAATCCGCATAATTTCTGTCGCATCTGAAAGTAGAAACTCGCCCGATTACAACGGTATGCGCACTTTTACCATAGGCCGTTCTAGTCATTCGTCTCGAGCATCAGAACTGCGAAAATTTTGAGTTTCTCAAGCGTTTCTTATATCCAAACTGCCATATCTCGCGAACGGATTGATCAATCCGCAAAATTTCTGTTGCATCTGAAAGTAGTAACTCGCCCGATTACAACGGTATGCGTCCTTCTCCCATAGGCCGTTACAGTTATTCGTTTCGAGCATCAGAACTGCGAAAATTTTGAGTTTCTCAAGCGTTTCTTACTTCCAAACTGCCATATCTCGCGAACGGATCGACCAATCCGCAAAATGTCTGTTGCATCTGAAAGTAGAAACTCGCCCTATTACATCGGTATGCGTACTTTTCCCCTAGGCCGTTCTAGTTATTCGTTTCGAGCATCAGAACTGCGAAAATTTTGAGTTTCTCAAGCGTTTCTTAATTCCAAACTGCCACATCTCGCGAACGGATTGACCAATCCGCAAAATTTTTGTTGCATTTGAAAGTAGAACCTCGCCCGATTACAACGGTATGCGCACATGTCCCCTAGGCCGTTCTAGTTATTCGTTTCGAGCATCAGAACTGCGTAAATTTTGAGTTTCTCAAGCGTTTCTTACATCCAAACGGCCATATCTCGCGAACGGATTGACCAATCCGCATAATTTTTGTTGCATCTGAAAGTAGAAACTCGCCCGATTACAATGGTATGCGCACTTTTCCCCTAGGCCATTCTAGTTATTCGAGTGGAGCATCAGAACTGCGAAAATTTTGAGTTTCTCAAGCGTTTCTTACCTCCAAACTGCCATATCTCGCGAACGGATTGACCAATCCGCAAAATTTCTGTTGCATCTGAAAGTAGAAACTCGCCCGATTACAACGGTATGCGTCCTTCTCCCATAGGCCGTTACAGTTATTCGTTTCGAGCATCAGAACTGCGAAAATTTTGAGTTTCTCAAGCGTTTCTTACTTCCAAACTGCCATATCTCGCGAACGGATCGACCAATCCGCAAAATGTCTGTTGCATCTGAAAGTAGATACTCGCCCTATTACATCGGTATGCGTACTTTTCCCCTAGGCCGTTCTAGTTATTCGTTTCGAGCATCAGAACTGCGAAAATTTTGAGTTTCTCAAGCGTTTCATACTTCCAAACTGCTATATCTCGCGAAGGGATTGACCAATCCGCAAAATTTCTGTTGCATCTGAAAGTAGAAACTCGCCCGATTACAACGGTAGGTGTAGTTTTCCCCTAGGCCGTTCTAGTTATTCGTTTCGAGCATCAGAACTGCGAAAATTTTGAGTTTCTCAAGCGTTTCTTACTTCCAAACTGCCACATCTCGCGAACGGATCGACCAATCCGCAAAATGTCTGTTGCGTCTGAAAGCAGAAACTCGCTCAATTACAACGGTATGCGCACTTTGCCCCTAGGCCGTTCTAGTTATTCGTGTCGAGCATCAGAACTGCGGAAATTTTGAGTTTCTCAAGCGTTTCTTACTTCCAAACTGCCACATCTCGCGAACGGATCGACCAATCCGCAAAATTTCTGTTGCGTCTGAAAGTAGAAACTCGCCCGATTACAACGGTATGTGTTATCTTCCCCTAGGCCGTTCCAGTTATTCGTTTCGAGCATCAGAACTGCGAAAATTTTGAGTTTCTCAAGCGTTTCTTACCTCCAAACTGCCATATCTCGCGAACGGATTGACCAATCCGCATAATTTCTGTTGCATCTGAAAGTAGAAACTCGCCCGATTACAACGGTATGCGCTCTTTTCCCCTAGGCCGTTCTAGTTATTCGTTTCGAGCATCAGAACTGCGAAAATTTTGAGTTTCTCAAGCGTTTCTTACATCCAAACGGCCATATCTCGCGAACGGATTGACCAATCCGCATAATTTCTGTCGCATCTGAAAGTAGAAACTCGCCCGATTACAACGGTATGCGCACTTTTACCATAGGCCGTTCTAGTCATTCGTTTCGAGCATCAGAACTGCGAAAATTTTTAGTTTCTCAAGCGTTTCTCATATCCAAACTGCCATATCTCGCGAACGGATTGATCAATCCGCAAAATTTCTGTTGCATCTGAAAGTAGAAACTCGCCCGATTACAACGGTATGCGTCCTTCTCCCATAGGCCGTTACAGTTATTCGTTTCGAGCATCAGAACTGCGAAAATTTTGAGTTTCTCAAGCGTTTCTTACTTCCAAACTGCCATATCTCGCGAACGGATCGACCAATCCGCAAAATGTCTGTTGCATCTGAAAGTAGAAACTCGCCCTATTACATCTGTATGCGTACGTTTCCCCTCGGCCGTTCTAGTTATTCGTTTCGAGCATCAGAACTGCGAAAATTTTGAGTTTCTCAAGCGTTTCTTAATTCCAAACTGCCACATCTCGCGAACGGATTGACCAATCCGCAAAATGTCTGTTGCATCTGAAAGTAGAAACTCGCCCTATTACATCTGTATGCGTACTTTTCCCCTCGGCCGTTCTAGTTATTCGTTTCGAGCATCAGAACTGCGAAAATTTTGAGTTTCTCAAGCGTTTCTTACATCCAAACGGCCATATCTCGCGAACGGATTGACCAATCCGCATAATTTTTGTTGCATCTGAAAGTAGAAACTCGCCCGATTACAACGGTATGCGCACTTTTCCCCTAGGCCGTTCTAGTTATTCGTGTGGAGCATCAGAACTGCGAAAATTTTGAGTTTCTCAAGCGTTTCTTACCTCCAAACTGCCATATCTCGCGAACGGATTGACCAATCCGCAAAATTTTTGTTGCATCTGAAAGAAGAAACTCGCCCGATTACAACGGTATGCGTACTTCTCCCCTAGGCCGTTCTAGTCATTCGTTTCGAGCACCAGAACTGTGAAAATTTTGAGTTTCTCAAGCGTTTCTTATCTCCAAACTGCCATATCTCGCGAACGGATTGATCAATCCGCAAAATTTCTGTTGCATCTGAAAGTAGAAACTCGCCCGATTACAACGGTATGCGTCCTTCTCCCATAGGCCGTTACAGGTATTCGTTTCGAGCATCAGAACTGCGAAAATTTTGAGTTTCTCAAGCGTTTCTTACTTCCAAACTGCCATATCTCGCGAACGGATCGACCAATCCGCAAAATGTCTGTTGCATCTGAAAGTAGATACTCGCCCTATTACATCGGTATGCGTACTTTTCCCCTAGGCCGTTCTAGTTATTCGTTTCGAGCATCAGAACTGCGAAAATTTTGAGTTCCTCAAGCGTTTCATACTTCCAAACTGCTATATCTCGCGAAAGGATTGACCAATCCGCAAAATTTCGGTTGCATCTGAAAGTAGAAACTCGCCCGATTACAACGGTAGGTGTAGTTTTCCCCTAGGCCGTTCTAGTTATTCGTTTCGAGCATCAGAACTGCGAAAATTTTGAGTTTCTCAAGCGTTTCTTACTTCCAAACTGCCACATCTCGCGAACGGATCGACCAATCCGCAAAATGTCTGTTGCGTCTGAAAGCAGAAACTCGCTCGATTACAACGGTATGCGCACTTTGCCCCTAGGCCGTTATAGTTATTCGTGTCGAGCATCAGAACTGCGGAAATTTTGAGTTTTCTCAAGCGTTTCTTACTTGCAAACTGCCACATCTCGCGAACGGATCGACCAATCCGCAAAATTTCTGTTGCGTCTGAAAGTAGAAACTCGCCCGATTACAACGGTATGTGTTATCTTCCCCTAGGCCGTTCCAGTTATTCGTTTCGAGCATCAGAACTGCGAAAATTTTGAGTTTCTCAAGCGTTTCTTACCTCCAAACTGCCATATCTCGCGAACGGATTGACCAATCCGCAAAATTTCTGTTGCAGCTGAAGTAAAGGCTCGCCCGATTACAACGGTATGTGTAGTTTTCCCCTAGGCCGTTCCAGTTATTCGTTTCGAGCATCAGAACTGCGAAAATTTTGAGTTTCTCAAGCGTTTCTTACCTCCAAACTGCCATATCTCGCGAACGGATTGACCAATCCGCATAATTTCTGTTGCATCTGAAAGTAGAAACTCGCCCGATTACAACGGTATGCGCTCTTTTCCCCTAGGCCGTTCTAGTTATTCGTTTCGAGCATCAGAACTGCGAAAATTTTGAGTTTCTCAAGCGTTTCTTACATCCAAACGGCCATATCTCGCGAACGGATTGACCAATCCGCATAATTTCTGTCGCATCTGAAAGCAGAAACTCGCCCGATTACAACGGTATGCGCACTTTTACCATAGGCCGTTCTAGTCATTCGTCTCGAGCATCAGAACTGCGAAAATTTTGAGTTTCTCAAGCGTTTCTTATATCCAAACTGCCATATCTCGCGAACGGATTGATCAATCCGCAAAATTTCTGTTGCATCTGAAAGTAGTAACTCGCCCGATTACAACGGTATGCGTCCTTCTCCCAGAGGCCGTTACAGTTATTCGTTTCGAGCATCAGAACTGCGAAAATTTTGAGTTTCTCAAGCGTTTCTTACTTCCAAACTGCCATATCTCGCGAACGGATCGACCAATCCGCAAAATGTCTGTTGCATCTGAAAGTAGAAACTCGCCCTATTACATCGGTATGCGTACTTTTCCCCTAGGCCGTTCTAGTTATTCGTTTCGAGCATCAGAACTGCGAAAATTTTGAGTTTCTCAAGCGTTTCTTAATTCCAAACTGCCACATCTCGCGAACGGATTGACCAATCCGCAAAATTTTTGTTGCATTTGAAAGTAGAACCTCGCCCGATTACAACGGTATGCGCACATGTCCCGTAGGCCGTTCTAGTTATTCGTTTCGAGCATCAGAACTGCGAAAATTTTGAGTTTCTCAAGCGTTTCTTACATCCAAACGGCCATATCTCGCGAACGGATTGACCAATCCGCATAATTTTTGTTGCATCTGAAAGTAGAAACTCGCCCGATTACAACGGTATGCGCACTTTTCCCCTAGGCCGTTCTAGTTATTCGTGTGGAGCATCAGAACTGCGAAAATTTTGAGTTTCTCAAGCGTTTCTTACCTCCAAACTGCCATATCTCGCGAACGGATTGACCAATCCGCAAAATTTCTGTTGCATCTGAAAGTAGAAACTCGCCCGATTACAACGGTATGCGTCCTTCTCCCATAGGCCGTTACAGTTATTCGTTTCGAGCATCAGAACTGCGAAAATTTTGAGTTTCTCAAGCGTTTCTTACTTCCAAACTGCCATATCTCGCGAACGGATCGACCAATCCGCAAAATGTCTGTTGCATCTGAAAGTAGATACTCGCCCTATTACATCGGTATGCGTACTTTTCCCCTAGGCCGTTCTAGTTATTCGTTTCGAGCATCAGAACTGCGAAAATTTTGAGTTTCTCAAGCGTTTCATACTTCCAAACTGCTATATCTCGCGAAGGGATTGACCAATCCGCAAAATTTCTGTTGCATCTGAAAGTAGAAACTCGCCCGATTACAACGGTAGGTGTAGTTTTCCCCTAGGCCGTTCTAGTTATTCGTTTCGAGCATCAGAACTGCGAAAATTTTGAGTTTCTCAAGCGTTTCTTACTTCCAAACAGCCACATCTCGCGAACGGATCGACCAATCCGCAAAATGTCTGTTGCGTCTGAAAGCAGAAACTCGCTCAATTACAACGGTATGCGCACTTTGCCCCTAGGCCGTTCTAGTTATTCGTGTCGAGCATCAGAACTGCGGAAATTTTGAGTTTCTCAAGCGTTTCTTACTTCCAAACTGCCACATCTCGCGAACGGATCGACCAATCCGCAAAATTTCTGTTGCGTCTGAAAGTAGAAACTCGCCCGATTACAACGGTATGTGTTATCTTCCCCTAGGCCGTTCCAGTTATTCGTTTCGAGCATCAGAACTGCGAAAATTTTGAGTTTCTCAAGCGTTTCTTACCTCCAAACTGCCATATCTCGCGAACGGATTGACCAATCCGCAAAATTTCTGTTGCAGCTGAAGTAAAGGCTCGCCCGATTACAACGGTATGTGTAGTTTTCCCCTAGGCCGTTCCAGTTATTCGTTTCGAGCATCAGAACTGCGAAAATTTTGAGTTTCTCAAGCGTTTCTTACCTCCAAACTGCCATATCTCGCGAACGGATTGACCAATCCGCATAATTTCTGTTGCATCTGAAAGTAGAAACTCGCCCGATTACAACGGTATGCGCTCTTTTCCCCTAGGCCGTTCTAGTTATTCGTTTCGAGCATCAGAACTGCGAAAATTTTGAGTTTCTCAAGCGTTTCTTACATCCAAACGGCCATATCTCGCGAACGGATGGACCAATCCGCATAATTTCTGTCGCATCTGAAAGTAGAAACTCGCCCGATTACAACGGTATGCGTACTTCTCCCCTAGGCCGTTCTAGTCATTCGTTTCGAGCACCAGAACTGCGAAAATTTTGAGTTTCTCAAGCGTTTCTTATCTCCAAACTGCCATATCTCGCGAACGGATTGATCAATCCGCAAAATTTGTGTTGCATCTGAAAGTAGAAACTCGCCCGATTACAACGGTATGCGTCCTTCTCCCATAGGCCGTTACAGTTATTCGTTTCGAGCATCAGAACTACGAAAATTTTGAGTTTCTCAAGCGTTTCTTACTTCCAAACTGCCATATCTCGCGAACGGATCGACCAATCCGCAAAATGTCTGTTGCATCTGAAAGTAGAAACTCGCCCTATTACATCGGTATGAGTACTTTTCCCCTAGGCCGTTCTAGTTATTCGTTTCGAGCATCAGAACTGCGAAAATTTTGAGTTTCTCAAGCGTTTCTTAATTCCAAACTGCCACATCTCGCGAACGGATTGACCAATCCGCAAAATTTTTGTTGCATTTGAAAGTAGAACCTCGCCCGATTACAACGGTATGCGCACATGTCCCCTAGGCCGTTCTAGTTATTCGTTTCGAGCATCAGAACTGCGAAAATTTTGGGTTTCTCAAGCGTTTCTTACCTCCAAACTGCCATATCTCGCGAACGGATTGACCAATCCGCAAAATTTCTGTTGCATCTGAAAGTAGTAACTCGCCCGATTACAACGGTATGCGTACTTCTCCCCTAGGCCGTTCTAGTCATTCGTTTCGAGCACCAGAACTGCGAAAATTTTGAGTTTCTCAAGCGTTTCTTATCTCCAAACTGCCATATCTCGCGAACGGATTGATCAATCCGCAAAATTTCTGTTGCATCTGAAAGTAGAAACTCGCCCGATTACAACGGTATGCGTCCTTCTCCCATAGGCCGTTACAGGTATTCGTTTCGAGCATCAGAACTGCGAAAATTTTGAGTTTCTCAAGCGTTTCTTACTTCCAAACTGCCATATCTCGCGAACGGATCGACCAATCCGCAAAATGTCTGTTGCATCTGAAAGTAGATACTCGCCCTATTACATCGGTATGCGTACTTTTCCCCTAGGCCGTTCTAGTTATTCGTTTCGAGCATCAGAACTGCGAAAATTTTGAGTTTCTCAAGCGTTTCTTACTTCCAAACTGCCACATCTCGCGAACGGATCGACCAATCCGCAAAATGTCTGTTGCGTCTGAAAGCAGAAACTCGCTCGATTACAACGGTATGCGCACTTTGCCCCTAGGCCGTTATAGTTATTCGTGTCGAGCATCAGAACTGCGGAAATTTTGAGTTTCTCAAGCGTTTCTTACTTCCAAACTGCCACATCTCGCGAACGGATCGACCAATCCGCAAAATTTCTGTTGCGTCTGAAAGTAGAAACTCGCCCGATTACAACGGTATGTGTTATCTTCCCCTAGGCCGTTCCAGTTATTCGTTTCGAGCATCAGAACTGCGAAAATTTTGAGTTTCTCAAGCGTTTCTTACCTCCAAACTGCCATATCTCGCGAACGGATTCACCAATCCGCAAAATTTCTGTTGCAGCTGAAGTAAAGGCTCGCCCGATTACAACGGTATGTGTAGTTTTCCCCTAGGCCGTTCCAGTTATTCGTTTCGAGCATCAGAACTGCGAAAATTTTGAGTTTCTCAAGCGTTTCTTACCTCCAAACTGCCATATCTCGCGAACGGATTGACCAATCCGCATAATTTCTGTTGCATCTGAAAGTAGAAACTCGCCCGATTACAACGGTATGCGCTCTTTTCCCCTAGGCCGTTCTAGTTATTCGTTTCGAGCATCAGAACTGCGAAAATTTTGAGTTTCTCAAGCGTTTCTTACATCCAAACGGCCATATCTCGCGAACGGATTGACCAATCCGCATAATTTCTGTCGCATCTGAAAGTAGAAACTCGCCCGATTACAACGGTATGCGCACTTTTACCATAGGCCGTTCTAGTCATTCGTCTCGAGCATCAGAACTGCGAAAATTTTGAGTTTCTCAAGCGTTTCTTATATCCAAACTGCCATATCTCGCGAACGGATTGATCAATCCGCAAAATTTCTGTTGCATCTGAAAGTAGTAACTCGCCCGATTACAACGGTATGCGTCCTTCTCCCATAGGCCGTTACAGTTATTCGTTTCGAGCATCAGAACTGCGAAAATTTTGAGTTTCTCAAGCGTTTCTTACTTCCAAACTGCCATATCTCGCGAACGGATCGACCAATCCGCAAAATGTCTGTTGCATCTGAAAGTAGAAACTCGCCCTATTACATCGGTATGCGTACTTTTCCCCTAGGCCGTTCTAGTTATTCGTTTCGAGCATCAGAACTGCGAAAATTTTGAGTTTCTCAAGCGTTTCTTAATTCCAAACTGCCACATCTCGCGAACGGATTGACCAATCCGCAAAATTTTTGTTGCATTTGAAAGTAGAACCTCGCCCGATTACAACGGTATGCGCACATGTCCCCTAGGCCGTTCTAGTTATTCGTTTCGAGCATCAGAACTGCGAAAATTTTGAGTTTCTCAAGCGTTTCTTACATCCAAACGGCCATATCTCGCGAACGGATTGACCAATCCGCATAATTTTTGTTGCATCTGAAAGTAGAAACTCGCCCGATTACAACGGTATGCGCACTTTTCCCCTAGGCCGTTCTAGTTATTCGTGTGGAGCATCAGAACTGCGAAAATTTTGAGTTTCTCAAGCGTTTCTTACCTCCAAACTGCCATATCTCGCGAACGGATTGACCAATCCGCAAAATTTCTGTTGCATCTGAAAGTAGAAACTCGCCCGATTACAACGGTATGCGTCCTTCTCCCATAGGCCGTTACAGTTATTCGTTTCGAGCATCAGAACTGCGAAAATTTTGAGTTTCTCAAGCGTTTCTTACTTCCAAACTGCCATATCTCGCGAACGGATCGACCAATCCGCAAAATGTCTGTTGCATCTGAAAGTAGATACTCGCCCTATTACATCGGTATGCGTACTTTTCCCCTAGGCCGTTCTAGTTATTCGTTTCGAGCATCAGAACTGCGAAAATTTTGAGTTTCTCAAGCGTTTCATACTTCCAAACTGCTATATCTCGCGAAGGGATTGACCAATCCGCAAAATTTCTGTTGCATCTGAAAGTAGAAACTCGCCCGATTACAACGGTAGGTGTAGTTTTCCCCTAGGCCGTTCTAGTTATTCGTTTCGAGCATCAGAACTGCGAAAATTTTGAGTTTCTCAAGCGTTTCTTACTTCCAAACAGCCACATCTCGCGAACGGATCGACCAATCCGCAAAATGTCTGTTGCGTCTGAAAGCAGAAACTCGCCCGATTACAACGGTATGTGTTATCTTCCCCTAGGCCGTTCCAGTTATTCGTTTCGAGCATCAGAACTGCGAAAATTTTGAGTTTCTCAAGCGTTTCTTACCTCCAAACTGCCATATCTCGCGAACGGATTGACCAATCCGCAAAATTTCTGTTGCAGCTGAAGTAAAGGCTCGCCCGATTACAACGGTATGTGTAGTTTTCCCCTAGGCCGTTCCAGTTATTCGTTTCGAGCATCAGAACTGCGAAAATTTTGAGTTTCTCAAGCGTTTCTTACCTCCAAACTGCCATATCTCGCGAACGGATTGACCAATCCGCATAATTTCTGTTGCATCTGAAAGTAGAAACTCGCCCGATTACAACGGTATGCGCTCTTTTCCCCTAGGCCGTTCTAGTTATTCGTTTCGAGCATCAGAACTGCGAAAATTTTGAGTTTCTCAAGCGTTTCTTACATCCAAACGGCCATATCTCGCGAACGGATGGACCAATCCGCATAATTTCTGTCGCATCTGAAAGTAGAAACTCGCCCGATTACAACGGTATGCGTACTTCTCCCCTAGGCCGTTCTAGTCATTTGTTTCGAGCACCAGAACTGCGAAAATTTTGAGTTTCTCAAGCGTTTCTTATCTCCAAACTGCCATATCTCGCGAACGGATTGATCAATCCGCAAAATTTGTGTTGCATCTGAAAGTAGAAACTCGCCCGATTACAACGGTATGCGTGCTTCTCCCATAGGCCGTTACAGTTATTCGTTTCGAGCATCAGAACTACGAAAATTTTGAGTTTCTCAAGCGTTTCTTACTTCCAAACTGCCATATCTCGCGAACGGATCGACCAATCCGCAAAATGTCTGTTGCATCTGAAAGTAGAAACTCGCCCTATTACATCGGTATGCGTACTTTTCCCCTAGGCCGTTCTAGTTATTCGTTTCGAGCATCAGAACTGCGAAAATTTTGAGTTTCTCAAGCGTTTCTTACATCCAAACGGCCATATCTCGCGAACGGATTGACCAATCCGCATAATTTTTGTTGCATCTGAAAGTAGAAACTCGCCCGATTACAACGGTATGCGTACTTCTCCCCTAGGCCGTTCTAGTAATTCGTTTCGAGCATCAGAACTGCGAAAATTTTGAGTTTCTCATGCGTTTCTTACCTCCAAACTGCCATATCTCGCGAACGGATTGACCAATCCTTAAAATTTCTGTTGCATCTGAAAGTAGAAACTCGCCCGATTACAAGCGTATGCGCACTTTTCCCCTAGGCCGTTCTAGTTATTCGTTTCGAGCACCAGAACTGCGAAAATTTTGAGTTTCTCAAGCGTTTCTTACATCCAAACGGCCATATCTCGCGAACGGATTGACCAATCCGCATAATTTCTGTTGCATTTGATAGTAGAAACTCGACCGATTACAACCGTATGCGCACTTTTCCCCTAGGCCGTTCTAGTTATTCGTTTCGAGCATCAGAACAGCGAAAATTTTGAGTTTCTCAAGTGTTTCTTATCTCCAAACAGCCATATCTCGCGAACGGATTGACCAATCCGCAAAATTTCTATTGCATCTGAAAGTAGAAACTCGCCCGATTACAACGGTAGGTGTAGTTTTCCCCTAGGCCGTTCTAGTTATTCGTTTCGAGCATCAGAAATGCGAAAATTTTGAGTTCCTCAAGCGTTTCTTACCTCCAAACTGCCATATCTCGCGAACGGATTGACCAATTCGCGTAATATCTGTTGCATCCGAAAGTAGAAACTCGCCCGATTACAACGGTATGCGTACTTCTCCCCTAGGCCGTTCTAGTCATTCGTTTCGAGCATCAGAACTGCGAAAATTTTGAGTTTCTCAAGCGTTTCTTACTTCCAAACTGCCATATCTCGCGAACGGATCGACCAATCCGCAAAATTTCTGTTGCTTCTGAAAGTAGAAACTCCCCGACTACAACGGTATGCGCACTTTTCCCCTAGGCTGTTCTAGTTATTCGTTTCGAGCATCAGAACTGCGAAAATTTTGTGTTTCCCAAGCGTTTCTTACATCCAAACTGCCACATCTCGCGAACGGATTGACCAATCCGCAAAATTTCTGTTGCATCTGAAAGTAGAAACTCGCCCGATTACAACGGTATGTGTAGTTTTCACCTAGGCCGTTCCAGTTATTCGTTTCGAGCATCAGAAATGCGAAAATTTTGAGTTTCTCGAGCGTTTCTTACCTCCAAACTGCCATATCTCGCGAACGGATTGACCAATCCGCGTAATTTCTGTTGCATCTGAAAGTAGAAACTCGCCCGATTACAACGGTATGTGTAGTTTTCCCCTAGGCCGTTCCAGTTATTCGTTTCGAGCATCAGAAATGCGAAAATTTTGAGTTTCTCGAGCGTTTCTTACCTCCAAACTGCCATATCTCGCGAATGGGTTGACCAATCCGCAAAATTTCTGTTGCATTTGAAAGTAGAAACTCGCCCGATTACAACGGTATGCGCACTTTTCCCCTGGGCCGTCCTAGTTATTCGTTTCGAGCATCAGAACTGCGAAAATTATGAGTTTCTCAAGCGTTTCTTACCTCCAAACTGCCATATCTCGCGAACGGATTGACCAATCCGCAAAATTTCCGTTGCATCTGAAAGTAGAAACTCGCCCGATTACAACGGTATGCGTACTTCTCCCCTAGGCCGTTCTAGTCATTCGTTTCGACCCTCAGAACTGCGAAAATTTTGAGTTTCTCAAGCGTTTCTTATCTCCAAACTGCCATATCTCGCTCACGGATCGACCAATCCGCAAAATTTCTGTTGCATCTGAAAGTAGAAACTCGCCCGATTACAACGGTATGCGTACTTCTCCCCTAGGCCGTTCTAGTTATTCGTTTCGAGCATCAGAAATGCGAAAATTTTGAGTTCCTCAAGCGTTTCTTACCTCCAAACTGCCATATCTCGCGAACGGATTGACCAATTCGCGTAATATCTGTTGCATCCGAAAGTAGAAACTCGCCCGATTACAACGGTATGCGTACTTCTCCCCTAGGCCGTTCTAGTCATTCGTTTCGAGCATCAGAACTGCGAAAATTTTGAGTTTCTCAAGCGTTTCTTACTTCCAAACTGCCATATCTCGCGAACGGATCGACCAATCCGCAAAATTTCTGTTGCTTCTGAAAGTAGAAACTCCCCGACTACAACGGTATGCGCACTTTTCCCCTAGGCTGTTCTAGTTATTCGTTTCGAGCATCAGAACTGCGAAAATTTTGTGTTTCCCAAGCGTTTCTTACATCCAAACTGCCACATCTCGCGAACGGATTGACCAATCCGCAAAATTTCTGTTGCATCTGAAAGTAGAAACTCGCCCGATTACAACGGTATGTGTAGTTTTCACCTAGGCCGTTCCAGTTATTCGTTTCGAGCATCAGAAATGCGAAAATTTTGAGTTTCTCGAGCGTTTCTTACCTCCAAACTGCCATATCTCGCGAACGGATTGACCAATCCGCGTAATTTCTGTTGCATCTGAAAGTAGAAACTCGCCCGATTACAACGGTATGTGTAGTTTTCCCCTAGGCCGTTCCAGTTATTCGTTTCGAGCATCAGAAATGCGAAAATTTTGAGTTTCTCGAGCGTTTCTTACCTCCAAACTGCCATATCTCGCGAATGGGTTGACCAATCCGCAAAATTTCTGTTGCATTTGAAAGTAGAAACTCGCCCGATTACAACGGTATGCGCACTTTTCCCCTGGGCCGTCCTAGTTATTCGTTTCGAGCATCAGAACTGCGAAAATTATGAGTTTCTCAAGCGTTTCTTACCTCCAAACTGCCATATCTCGCGAACGGAATGACCAATCCGCAAAATTTCTGTTGCATCTGAAAGTAGAAACTCGCCCGATTACAACGGTATGCGTACTTCTCCCCTAGGCCGTTCTAGTCATTCGTTTCGACCCTCAGAACTGCGAAAATTTTGAGTTTCTCAAGCGTTTCTTATCTCCAAACTGCCATATCTCGCTCACGGATCGACCAATCCGCAAAATTTCTGTTGCATCTGAAAGTAGAAACTCGCCCGATTACATCGGTATGCGTACTTTTCCCCTAGGCCGTTCTAGTTATTCGTTTCGAGCATTAGAACTGCGAAAATTTTGAGTTTCTCGAGCGTTTCTTACCTCCAAACTGCCACATCTCGCGAACGGATTGACCAATCCGCAAAATTTCTGTTGCATCTGAAAGTAGAAACTCGCCCGATTACAACGGTATGTGTAGTTTTCCCCTAGGCCGTTCCAGTTATTCGTTTCGAGCATCAGAAATGCGAAAATTTTGAGTTTCTCAAGCGTTTCTTACCTCCAAACTGCCATATCTCGCGAACGGATTGACCAATCCGCGTAATTTCTGTTGCATCCGAAAGTAGAAACTCGCCCGATTACAACGGTATGCGTTCTTCTCCCCTAGGCCGTTCTAGTAATTCGTTTCGAGCATCAGAACTGCGAAAATTTTGAGTTTCTCATGCGTTTCTTACCTCCAAACAGCCATATCTCGCGAACGGATTGACCAATCCGCAAAATTTCTATTGCATCTGAAAGTAGAAACTCGCCCGATTACAACGGTAGGTGTAGTTTTCCCCTAGGCCGTTCTAGTTATTCGTTTCGAGCATCAGAAATGCGAAAATTTTGAGTTCCTCAAGCGTTTCTTACCTCCAAACTGCCATATCTCGCGAACGGATTGACAAATTCGCGTAATTTCTGTTGCATCCGAAACTAGAAACTCGCCCGATTACAACGGTATGCGTACTTCTCCCCTAGGCCGTTCTAGTCATTCGTTTCGAGCATCAGAACTGCGAAAATTTTGAGTTTCTCATGCGTTTCTTACTTCCAAACTGCCATATCTCGCGAACGGATTGACCAATCCGCAAAATTTCTGTTGCATCTGAAAGTAGAAACTCGCCCGATTACAACGGTATGTGTAATTTTTCCCCTAGGCCGTTCCAGTTATTCGTTTCGAGCATCAGAACTGCGAAAATTTTGAGTTTCTCAAGCGTTTCTGACCTCTAAACTGCCATATCTCGCGAATGGGTTGACCAATCCGCAAAATTTCTGTTGCATTTGAAAGTAGAAACTCGCCCGATTACAACGGTATGCGCACTTTTCCCCTAGACCGTTCTAGTTATTCGTTTCGAGCATCAGAACTGCGAAAATTTTGAGTTTCTCAAGCGTTTCTTACCTCCAAACTGCCATATCTCGTGAACGGGTTGACCAATCCGCAAAATTTCTGTTGCATCTGAAAGTAGAAACTCGCCCGATTACAACGGTATGCGCACTTTTCCCCTAGGCCGTTCTAGTTATTCGTTTCGAGCATCAGAACTGCGAAAATTTTGAGTTTCTCAAGCGTTTCTTATTTCCAAACTGCCATATCTCGCGAACGGATTGATCAATCCGCAAAATTTCTGTTGCATCTGAAAGTAGAAACTCGCCCGATTACAACGGTATGCGTACTTCTCCCCTAGGCCGTTCTAGTCATTCGTTTCGAGCATCAGAACTGCGAAAATTTTGAGTTTCTCATGCGATTCTTACCTCCAAACTGCCATATCTCGCGAACGGATTGACCAATCCGCAAAATTTCTGTTGCATCTGAAAGTAGAAACTCGCCCGATTACAACGGTATGCGTACTTCTCCCCTAGGCCGTTCTAGTCATTCGTTTCGAGCATCAGAACTGCGAAAATTTTGAGTTTCTCATGCGTTTCTTACCTCCAAACTGCCATATCTCGCGAACGGATTGACCAATCCGCAAAATTTCTGTTGAATCTGAAAGTAGAAACTCGCCCGATTACAACGGTATGTGTAGTTTTCCCCTAGGCCGTTCCAGTTATTCGTTTCGAGCATCAGAACTGCGAAAATTTTGAGTTTCTCAAGCGTTTCTTACCTCCAAACTGCCATATCTCGTGAACGGGTTGACCAATCCGCAAAATTTCTGTTGCATCTGAAAGTAGAAACTCGCCCGATTACAACGGTATGCGCACTTTTCCCCTAGGCCGTTCTAGTTATTCGTTTCGAGCATCAGAACTGCGAAAATTTTGAGTTTCTCAATCGTTTCTTATTTCCAAACTGCCATATCTCGCGAACGGATAGATCAATCCGCAAAATTTCTGTTGCATCTGAAAGTAGAAACTCGCCCGATTACAACGGTATGTGTAGTTTTCCCCTAGGCCGTTCCAGTTATTCGTTTCGAGCATCAGAACTGCGAAAATTTTGAGTTTCTCAAGCGTTTCTTACCTCCAAACTGCCATATCTCGCGAACGGATTGAACAATCCGCAAAATTTCTGTTGCATCTGAAAGTAGAAACTCGCCCGATTACAACGGTAGGTGTAGTTTTCCCCTAGGCCGTTCGAGTTATTCGTTTTGAGCATCAGAACTGCGAAAATTTTGAGTTTCTCAAGCGTTTCTTACATCCAAACTGCCATATCTCGTGAACGGGTTGACCAATCCGCAAAATTTCTGTTGCATTTGAAAGTAGAAACTCGCCCGATTACAACGGTATGCGCACTTTTCCCCTAGGCCGTTCTAGTTATTCGTTTCGAGCATCAGAACTGCGAACATTTTGAGTTTCTCAAGCGTTTCTTCCATCCAAACGGCCATATCTCGCGAACGGATTGACCAATCCGCATAATTTCTGTTGCATCTGTAAGTAGAAACTCGCCCGATTACAACGGTATGCGTACTTCTCCCATAGGCCGTTCTAGTCATTCGTTTCGAGCATCAGAACTGCGAAAATTTTGAGTTTCTCAAGCGTTTCTTATCTCCAAACTGCCATATCTCGCGAACGGATTGATCAAACCGCAAAATTTCTGTTGCATCTGAAAGTAGAAACTCGCCCGATTACAACGGTATGCGTACTTCTCCCCTAGGCCGTTCTAGTCACTCGTTTCGAACATCAGAACTGCGAATTTTTTGAGTTTCTCAAGCGTTTCTTACTTCCAAACTGCCATATCTCGCGAACGGATCGACCAATCCGCAAAATTTCTGTTGCATCTGAAAGTAGAAACTCGCCCGATTACATCGGTATGCGTACTTTTCCCCTAGGCCGTTCTAGTTATTCGTTTCGAGCATCAGAACTGCGAAAATTTTGAGTTTCTCAAGCGTTTCTTACATCCAAACTGCCATATCTCGCGAACGGATTGACCAATCCGCGTAATTTCTGTTGCATCCGAAAGTAGAAACTCGCCCGATTACAACGGTATGCGTACTTCTCCCCTAGATCGTTCTAGTCATTCGTTTCGAGCATCAGAACTGCGAAAAGTTTGAGTTTCTCATGCGTTTCTTACCTCCAAACTGCCATATCTCGCGAACGGATTGACCAATCCGCAAAATTTCTGTTGCATCTGAAAGTAGAAACTCGCCCGATTACAACGGTATGTGTAGTTTTCCCTTAGGCCGTTCCAGTTATTCGTTTCGAGCATCAGAACTGCGAAAATTTTGAGTTTCTCAAGCGTTTCTTACCTCCAAACTGCCATATCTCGTGAACGGGTTGACCAATCCGCAAAATTTCTGTTGCATTTGAAAGTAGAAACTCGCCCGATTACAACGGTATGCGCACTTTTCCCTTAGGCCGTTCTAGTTATTCGTTTCGAGCATCAGAACTGCGAACATTTTGAGTTTCTCAAGCGTTTCTTACATCCAAACGGCCATATCTCGCGAACGGATTGACCAATCCGCATAATTTCTGTTGCATCTGTAAGTAGAAACTCGCCCGATTACAACGGTATGCGTACCTCTCCCATAGGCCGTTCTAGTCATTCGTTTCGAGCATCAGAACTGCGAAAATTTTGAGTTTCTCAAGCGTTTCTTATCTCCAAACTGCCATATCTCGCGAACGGATTGATCAAACCGCAAAATTTCTGTTGCATCTGAAAGTAGAAACTCGCCCCATTACAACGGTATGCGTACTTCTCCCCTAGGCCGTTCTAGTCACTCGTTTCGAACATCAGAACTGCGAATTTTTTGAGTTTCTCAAGCGTTTCTTGCTTCCAAACTGCCATATCTCGCGAACGGATTGACCAATCCGCGTAATTTCTGTTGCATCCGAAAGCAGAAACTCGCCCGATTACAACGGTATGCGTACTTCTCCCCTAGGCCGTTCTAGTCATTCGTTTCGAGCATCAGAACTGCGAAAATTTTGAGTTTCTCATGCGTTTCTTACCTCCAAACTGCCATATCTCGCGAACGGATTGAACAATCCGCAAAATTTCTGTTGCATCTGAAGGTAGAAACTCGCCCGATTACAACGGTAGGTGTAGTTTTCCCCTAGGCCGTTCTAGTTATTCGTTTTGAGCTTCAGAACTGCGAAAATTTTGAGTTTCTCAAGCGTTTCTTACTTCCAAACTGCCATATCTCGTGAACGGGTTGACCAATCCGCAAAATTTCTGTTGCATCTGAAAGTAGAAACTCGCCCGATTACAACGGCATGTGTAATTTTTCCCCTAGGCCGTTCCAGTTATTCGTTTCGAGCATCAGAACTGCGAAAATTTTGAGTTTCTCAAGCGTTTCTTACCTCCAAACTTCCATATCTCGCGAATGGGTTTACCAATCCGCAAAATTTCTGTTGCATTTGAAAGTAGAAACTCGCCCGATTACAACGGTATGCGCACTTTTCCCCTAGACCGTTCTAGTTATTCGTTTCGAGCATCAGAACTGCGAAAATTTTGAGTTTCTCAAGCGTTTCTTACATCCAAACGGCCATATCTCGCGAACGGATTGACCAATCTGCATAATTTCTGTTGCATCTGAAAGTAGAAACTCGCCCGATTACAACGGTATGCGCACTTTTCCCCTAGGCCGTTCTAGTTATTCGTTTCGAGCATCAGAACTGCGAAAATTTTGAGTTTCTCAAGCGTTTCTTATTTCCAAACTGCCATATCTCGCGAACGGATTGATCAATCCGCAAAATTTCTGTTGCATCTGAAAGTAGAAACTCGCCCGATTACAACGGTATGCGTTCTTCTCCCCTAGGCCGTTCTAGTCATTCGTTTCGAGCATCAGAACTGCGAAAATTTTGAGTTTCTCATGCGTTTCTTACCTCCAAACTGCCATATCTCGCGAACGGATTGACCAATCCGCAAAATTTCTGTTGCATCTGAAAGTAGAAACTCGCCCGATTACAACGGTATGTGTAGTTTTCCCCTAGGCCGTTCCAGTTATTCGTTTCGAGCATCAGAACTGCGAAAATTTTGAGTTTCTCAAGCGTTTCTTACCTCCAAACTGCCATATCTCGTGAACGGGTTGACCAATCCGCAAAATTTCTGTTGCATCTGAAAGTAGAAACTCGCCCGATTACAACGGTATGCGCACTTTTCCCCTAGGCCGTTCTAGTTATTCGTTTCGAGCATCAGAACTGCGAAAATTTTGAGTTTCTCAATCGTTTCTTATTTCCAAACTGCCATATCTCGCGAACGGATAGATCAATCCGCAAAATTTCTGTTGCATCTGAAAGTAGAAACTCGCCCGATTACAACGGTATGTGTAGTTTTCCCCTAGGCCGTTCCAGTTATTCGTTTCGAGCATCAGAACTGCGAAAATTTTGAGTTTCTCAAGCGTTTCTTACCTCCAAACTGCCATATCTCGCGAACGGATTGAACAATCCGCAAAATTTCTGTTGCATCTGAAAGTAGAAACTCGCCCGATTACAACGGTAGGTGTAGTTTTCCCCTAGGCCGTTCTAGTTATTCGTTTTGAGCATCAGAACTGCGAAAATTTTGAGTTTCTCAAGCGTTTCTTACCTCCAAACTGCCATATCTCGTGAACGGGTTGACCAATCCGCAAAATTTCTGTTGCATTTGAAAGTAGAAACTCGCCCGATTACAACGGTATGCGCACTTTTCCCCTAGGCCGTTCTAGTTATTCGTTTCGAGCATCAGAACTGCGAACATTTTGAGTTTCTCAAGCGTTTCTTCCATCCAAACGGCCATATCTCGCGAACGGATTGACCAATCCGCATAATTTCTGTTGCATCTGTAAGTAGAAACTCGCCCGATTACAACGGTATGCGTACTTCTCCCATAGGCCGTTCTAGTCATTCGTTTCGAGCATCAGAACTGCGAAAATTTTGAGTTTCTCAAGCGTTTCTTATCTCCAAACTGCCATATCTCGCGAACGGATTGATCAAACCGCAAAATTTCTGTTGCATCTGAAAGTAGAAACTCGCCCGATTACAACGGTATGCGTACTTCTCCCCTAGGCCGTTCTAGTCACTCGTTTCGAACATCAGAACTGCGAATTTTTTGAGTTTCTCAAGCGTTTCTTACTTCCAAACTGCCATATCTCGTGAACGGGTTGACCAATCCGCAAAATTTCTGTTGCATCTGAAAGTAGAAACTCGCCCGATTACAACGGTATGTGTAATTTTTCCCCTAGGCCGTTCCAGTTATTCGTTTCGAGCATCAGAACTGCGAAAATTTTGAGTTTCTCAAGCGTTTCTTACCTCCAAACTTCCATATCTCGCGAATGGGTTTACCAATCCGCAAAATTTCTGTTGCATTTGAAAGTAGAAACTCGCCCGATTACAACGGTATGCGCACTTTTCCCCTAGACCGTTCTAGTTATTCGTTTCGAGCATCAGAACTGCGAAAATTTTGAGTTTCTCAAGCGTTTCTTACATCCAAACGGCCATATCTCGCGAACGGATTGACCAATCTGCATAATTTCTGTTGCATCTGAAAGTAGAAACTCGCCCGATTACAACGGTATGCGCACTTTTCCCCTAGGCCGTTCTAGTTATTCGTTTCGAGCATCAGAACTGCGAAAATTTTGAGTTTCTCAAGCGTTTCTTATTTCCAAACTGCCATATCTCGCGAACGGATTGATCAATCCGCAAAATTTCTGTTGCATCTGAAAGTAGAAACTCGCCCGATTACAACGGTATGCGTACTTCTCCCCTAGGCCGTTCTAGTCACTCGTTTCGAACATCAGAACTGCGAATTTTTTGAGTTTCTCAAGCGTTTCTTACTTCCAAACTGCCATATCTCGCGAACGGATCGACCAATCCGCAAAATTTCTGTTGCATCTGAAAGTAGAAACTCGCCCGATTACATCGGTATGCGTACTTTTCCCCTAGGCCGTTCTAGTTATTCGTTTCGAGCATCAGAACTGCGAAAATTTTGAGTTTCTCAAGCGTTTCTTACATCCAAACTGCCATATCTCGCGAACGGATTGACCAATCCGCGTAATTTCTGTTGCATCCGAAAGTAGAAACTCGCCCGATTACAACGGTATGCGTACTTCTCCCCTAGATCGTTCTAGTCATTCGTTTCGAGCATCAGAACTGCGAAAAGTTTGAGTTTCTCATGCGTTTCTTACCTCCAAACTGCCATATCTCGCGAACGGATTGACCAATCCGCAAAATTTCTGTTGCATCTGAAAGTAGAAACTCGCCCGATTACAACGGTATGTGTAGTTTTCCCCTAGGCCGTTCCAGTTATTCGTTTCGAGCATCAGAACTGCGAAAATTTTGAGTTTCTCAAGCGTTTCTTACCTCCAAACTGCCATATCTCGTGAACGGGTTGACCAATCCGCAAAATTTCTGTTGCATTTGAAAGTAGAAACTCGCCCGATTACAACGGTATGCGCACTTTTCCCTTAGGCCGTTCTAGTTATTCGTTTCGAGCATCAGAACTGCGAACATTTTGAGTTTGTCAAGCGTTTCTTACATCCAAACGGCCATATCTCGCGAACGGATTGACCAATCCGCATAATTTCTGTTGCATCTGTAAGTAGAAACTCGCCCGATTACAACGGTATGCGTACTTCTCCCATAGGCCGTTCTAGTCATTCGTTTCGAGCATCAGAACTGCGAAAATTTTGAGTTTCTCAAGCGTTTCTTATCTCCAAACTGCCATATCTCGCGAACGGATTGATCAAACCGCAAAATTTCTGTTGCATCTGAAAGTAGAAACTCGCCCCATTACAACGGTATGCGTACTTCTCCCCTAGGCCGTTCTAGTCACTCGTTTCGAACATCAGAACTGCGAATTTTTTGAGTTTCTCAAGCGTTTCTTACTTCCAAACTGCCATATCTCGCGAACGGATTGACCAATCCGCGTAATTTCTGTTGCATCCGAAAGCAGAAACTCGCCCGATTACAACGGTATGCGTACTTCTCCCCTAGGCCGTTCTAGTCATTCGTTTCGAGCATCAGAACTGCGAAAATTTTGAGTTTCTCATGCGTTTCTTACCTCCAAACTGCCATATCTCGCGAACGGATTGAACAATCCGCAAAATTTCTGTTGCATCTGAAGGTAGAAACTCGCCCGATTACAACGGTAGGTGTAGTTTTCCCCTAGGCCGTTCTAGTTATTCGTTTCGAGCATCAGAACTGCGAAAATTTTGAGTTTCTCAAGCGTTTCTTACATCCAAACGGCCATATCTCGCGAACGGATTGACCAATCTGCATAATTTCTGTTGCATCTGAAAGTAGAAACTCGCCCGATTACAACGGTATGCGCACTTTTCCCCTAGGCCGTTCTAGTTATTCGTTTCGAGCATCAGAACTGCGAAAATTTTGAGTTTCTCAAGCGTTTCTTATTTCCAAACTGCCATATCTCGCGAACGGATTGATCAATCCGCAAAATTTCTGTTGCATCTGAAAGTAGAAACTCGCCCGATTACAACGGTATGCGTACTTCTCCCCTAGGCCGTTCTAGTCACTCGTTTCGAACATCAGAACTGCGAATTTTTTGAGTTTCTCAAGCGTTTCTTACTTCCAAACTGCCATATCTCGCGAACGGATCGACCAATCCGCAAAATTTCTGTTGCATCTGAAAGTAGAAACTCGCCCGATTACATCGGTATGCGTACTTTTCCCCTAGGCCGTTCTAGTTATTCGTTTCGAGCATCAGAACTGCGAAAATTTTGAGTTTCTCAAGCGTTTCTTACATCCAAACTGCCATATCTCGCGAACGGATTGACCAATCCGCGTAATTTCTGTTGCATCCGAAAGTAGAAACTCGCCCGATTACAACGGTATGCGTACTTCTCCCCTAGATCGTTCTAGTCATTCGTTTCGAGCATCAGAACTGCGAAAAGTTTGAGTTTCTCATGCGTTTCTTACCTCCAAACTGCCATATCTCGCGAACGGATTGACCAATCCGCAAAATTTCTGTTGCATCTGAAAGTAGAAACTCGCCCGATTACAACGGTATGTGTAGTTTTCCCCTAGGCCGTTCCAGTTATTCGTTTCGAGCATCAGAACTGCGAAAATTTTGAGTTTCTCAAGCGTTTCTTACCTCCAAACTGCCATATCTCGTGAACGGGTTGACCAATCCGCAAAATTTCTGTTGCATTTGAAAGTAGAAACTCGCCCGATTACAACGGTATGCGCACTTTTCCCTTAGGCCGTTCTAGTTATTCGTTTCGAGCATCAGAACTGCGAACATTTTGAGTTTCTCAAGCGTTTCTTACATCCAAACGGCCATATCTCGCGAACGGATTGACCAATCCGCATAATTTCTGTTGCATCTGTAAGTAGAAACTCGCCCGATTACAACGGTATGCGTACTTCTCCCATAGGCCGTTCTAGTCATTCGTTTCGAGCATCAGAACTGCGAAAATTTTGAGTTTCTCAAGCGTTTCTTATCTCCAAACTGCCATATCTCGCGAACGGATTGATCAAACCGCAAAATTTCTGTTGCATCTGAAAGTAGAAACTCGCCCCATTACAACGGTATGCGTACTTCTCCCCTAGGCCGTTCTAGTCACTCGTTTCGAACATCAGAACTGCGAATTTTTTGAGTTTCTCAAGCGTTTCTTACTTCCAAACTGCCATATCTCGCGAACGGATTGACCAATCCGCGTAATTTCTGTTGCATCCGAAAGCAGAAACTCGCCCGATTACAACGGTATGCGTACTTCTCCCCTAGGCCGTTCTAGTCATTCGTTTCGAGCATCAGAACTGCGAAAATTTTGAGTTTCTCATGCGTTTCTTACCTCCAAACTGCCATATCTCGCGAACGGATTGAACAATCCGCAAAATTTCTGTTGCATCTGAAGGTAGAAACTCGCCCGATTACAACGGTAGGTGTAGTTTTCCCCTAGGCCGTTCTAGTTATTCGTTTTGAGCTTCAGAACTGCGAAAATTTTGAGTTTCTCAAGCGTTTCTTACTTCCAAACTGCCATATCTCGTGAACGGGTTGACCAATCCGCAAAATTTCTGTTGCATCTGAAAGTAGAAACTCGCCCGATTACAACGGTATGTGTAATTTTTCCCCTAGGCCGTTCCAGTTATTCGTTTCGAGCATCAGAACTGCGAAAATTTTGAGTTTCTCAAGCGTTTCTTACCTCCAAACTTCCATATCTCGCGAATGGGTTTACCAATCCGCAAAATTTCTGTTGCATTTGAAAGTAGAAACTCGCCCGATTACAACGGTATGCGCACTTTTCCCCTAGACCGTTCTAGTTATTCGTTTCGAGCATCAGAACTGCGAAAATTTTGAGTTTCTCAAGCGTTTCTTACATCCAAACGGCCATATCTCGCGAACGGATTGACCAATCTGCATAATTTCTGTTGCATCTGAAAGTAGAAACTCGCCCGATTACAACGGTATGCGCACTTTTCCCCTAGGCCGTTCTAGTTATTCGTTTCGAGCATCAGAACTGCGAAAATTTTGAGTTTCTCAAGCGTTTCTTATTTCCAAACTGCCATATCTCGCGAACGGATTGATCAATCCGCAAAATTTCTGTTGCATCTGAAAGTAGAAACTCGCCCGATTACAACGGTATGCGTTCTTCTCCCCTAGGCCGTTCTAGTCATTCGTTTCGAGCATCAGAACTGCGAAAATTTTGAGTTTCTCATGCGTTTCTTACCTCCAAACTGCCATATCTCGCGAACGGATTGACCAATCCGCAAAATTTCTGTTGCATCTGAAAGTAGAAACTCGCCCGATTACAACGGTATGTGTAGTTTTCCCCTAGGCCGTTCCAGTTATTCGTTTCGAGCATCAGAACTGCGAAAATTTTGAGTTTCTCAAGCGTTTCTTACCTCCAAACTGCCATATCTCGTGAACGGGTTGACCAATCCGCAAAATTTCTGTTGCATCTGAAAGTAGAAACTCGCCCGATTACAACGGTATGCGCACTTTTCCCCTAGGCCGTTCTAGTTATTCGTTTCGAGCATCAGAACTGCGAAAATTTTGAGTTTCTCAATCGTTTCTTATTTCCAAACTGCCATATCTCGCGAACGGATAGATCAATCCGCAAAATTTCTGTTGCATCTGAAAGTAGAAACTCGCCCGATTACAACGGTATGTGTAGTTTTCCCCTAGGCCGTTCCAGTTATTCGTTTCGAGCATCAGAACTGCGAAAATTTTGAGTTTCTCAAGCGTTTCTTACCTCCAAACTGCCATATCTCGCGAACGGATTGAACAATCCGCAAAATTTCTGTTGCATCTGAAAGTAGAAACTCGCCCGATTACAACGGTAGGTGTAGTTTTCCCCTAGGCCGTTCTAGTTATTCGTTTTGAGCATCAGAACTGCGAAAATTTTGAGTTTCTCAAGCGTTTCTTACCTCCAAACTGCCATATCTCGTGAACGGGTTGACCAATCCGCAAAATTTCTGTTGCATTTGAAAGTAGAAACTCGCCCGATTACAACGGTATGCGCACTTTTCCCCTAGGCCGTTCTAGTTATTCGTTTCGAGCATCAGAACTGCGAACATTTTGAGTTTCTCAAGCGTTTCTTCCATCCAAACGGCCATATCTCGCGAACGGATTGACCAATCCGCATAATTTCTGTTGCATCTGTAAGTAGAAACTCGCCCGATTACAACGGTATGCGTACTTCTCCCATAGGCCGTTCTAGTCATTCGTTTCGAGCATCAGAACTGCGAAAATTTTGAGTTTCTCAAGCGTTTCTTATCTCCAAACTGCCATATCTCGCGAACGGATTGATCAAACCGCAAAATTTCTGTTGCATCTGAAAGTAGAAACTCGCCCGATTACAACGGTATGCGTACTTCTCCCCTAGGCCGTTCTAGTCACTCGTTTCGAACATCAGAACTGCGAATTTTTTGAGTTTCTCAAGCGTTTCTTACTTCCAAACTGCCATATCTCGCGAACGGATCGACCAATCCGCAAAATTTCTGTTGCATCTGAAAGTAGAAACTCGCCCGATTACATCGGTATGCGTACTTTTCCCCTAGGCCGTTCTAGTTATTCGTTTCGAGCATCAGAACTGCGAAAATTTTGAGTTTCTCAAGCGTTTCTTACATCCAAACTGCCATATCTCGCGAACGGATTGACCAATCCGCGTAATTTCTGTTGCATCCGAAAGTAGAAACTCGCCCGATTACAACGGTATGCGTACTTTTCCCCTAGGCCGTTCTAGTTATTCGTTTCGAGCATCAGAACTGCGAAAATTTTGAGTTTCTCAAGCGTTTCTTACCTCCAAACTGCCATATCTCGCGAACGGATTGAACAATCCGCAAAATTTCTGTTGCATCTGAAAGTAGAAACTCGCCCGATTACAACGGTAGGTGTAGTTTTCCCCTAGGCCGTTCTAGTTATTCGTTTTGAGCTTCAGAACTGCGAAAATTTTGAGTTTCTCAAGCGTTTCTTACTTCCAAACTGCCATATCTCGTGAACGGGTTGACCAATCCGCAAAATTTCTGTTGCATTTGAAAGTAGAAACTCGCCCGATTACAACGGTATGCGCACTTTTCCCCTAGGCCGTTCTAGTTATTCGTTTCGAGCATCAGAACTGCGAACATTTTGAGTTTCTCAAGCGTTTCTTACATCCAAACGGCCATATCTCGCGAACGGATTGACCAATCCGCATAATTTCTGTTGCATCTGTAAGTAGAAACTCGCCCGATTACAACGGTATGCGTACTTCTCCCATAGGCCGTTCTAGTCATTCGTTTCGAGCATCAGAACTGCGAAAATTTTGAGTTTCTCAAGCGTTTCTTATCTCCAAACTGCCATATCTCGCGAACGGATTGATCAAACCGCAAAATTTCTGTTGCATCTGAAAGTAGAAACTCGCCCCATTACAACGGTATGCGTACTTCTCCCCTAGGCCGTTCTAGTCACTCGTTTCGAACATCAGAACTGCGAATTTTTTGAGTTTCTCAAGCGTTTCTTACTTCCAAACTGCCATATCTCGCGAACGGATCGACCAATCCGCAAAATTTCTGTTGCATCTGAAAGTAGAAACTCGCCCGATTACATCGGTATGCGTACTTTTCCCCTAGGCCGTTCTAGTTATTCGTTTCGAGCATCAGAACTGCGAAAATTTTGAGTTTCTCAAGCGTTTCTTACCTCCAAACTGCCATATCTCGCGAACGGATTGAACAATCCGCAAAATTTCTGTTGCATCTGAAAGTAGAAACTCGCCCGATTACAAGGGTAGGTGTAGTTTTCCCCTAGGCCGTTCTAGTTATTCGTTTTGAGCTTCAGAACTGCGAAAATTTTGAGTTTCTCAAGCGTTTCTTACTTCCAAACTGCCATATCTCGTGAACGGGTTGACCAATCCGCAAAATTTCTGTTGCATTTGAAAGTAGAAACTCGCCCGATTACAACGGTATGCGCACTTTTCCCCTAGGCCATTCTAGTTATTCGTTTCGAGCATCAGAACTGCGAACATTTTGAGTTTCTCAAGTGTTTCTTACATCCAAACGGCCATATCTCGCGAACGGATTGACCAATCCGCATAATTTCTGTTGCATCTGTAAGTAGAAACTCTCCCGATTACAACGGTATGCGTACTTCTCCCAGAGGCCGTTCTAGTCATTCGTTTCGAGCATCAGAAGTGCGAAAATTTTGAGTTCCTCAAGCGTATCTTACCTCCAAACTGCCATATCTCGCGAACGGATTGACCAATCCGCGTAATTTCTGTTGCATCCGAAAGTAGAAACTCGCCCGATTATAACGGTATGCGTACTTCTCCCCTAGGCCGTTCCAGTCACTCGTTTCGAACATCAGAACTGCGAATTTTTTGAGTTTCTCAAGCGTTTCTTACTTCCAAACTGCCATATCTCGCGAACGGACCGACCAATCCGCAAAATTTCTGTTGCATCTGAAAGTAGAAACTCGCCCGATTACATCGGTATGCGTACTTTTCCCCTAGGCCGTTCCAGTTATTCGTTTCGAGCATCAGAACTGCGAAAATTTTGAGTTTCTCAAGCGTTTCTTACCTCCAAACTGCCATATCTCGTGAACGGGTTGACCAATCCGCAAAATTTCTGTTGCATTTGAAAGTAGAAACTCGCCCGATTACAACGGTATGCGCACTTTTCCCCTAGGCCGTTCTAGTTATTCGTTTCGAGCATCAGAACTGCGAACATTTTGAGTTTCTCAAGCGTTTCTTACATCCAAACGGCCATATCTCGCGAACGGATTGACCAATCCGCATAATTTCTGTTGCATCTGTAAGTAGAAACTCGCCCGATTACAACGGTATGCGTACTTCTCCCATAGGCCGTTCTAGTCATTCGTTTCGAGCATCAGAACTGCGAAAATTTTGAGTTTCTCAAGCGTTTCTTATCTCCAAACTGCCATATCTCGCGAACGGATTGATCAAACCGCAAAATTTCTGTTGCATCTGAAAGTAGAAACTCGCCCCATTACAACGGTATGCGTACTTCTCCCCTAGGCCGTTCTAGTCACTCGTTTCGAACATCAGAACTGCGAATTTTTTGAGTTTCTCAAGCGTTTCTTACTTCCAAACTGCCATATCTCGCGAACGGATTGACCAATCCGCGTAATTTCTGTTGCATCCGAAAGCAGAAACTCGCCCGATTACAACGGTATGCGTACTTCTCCCCTAGGCCGTTCTAGTCATTCGTTTCGAGCATCAGAACTGCGAAAATTTTGAGTTTCTCATGCGTTTCTTACCTCCAAACTGCCATATCTCGCGAACGGATTGAACAATCCGCAAAATTTCTGTTGCATCTGAAAGTAGAAACTCGCCCGATTACAACGGTAGGTGTAGTTTTCCCCTAGGCCGTTCTAGTTATTCGTTTTGAGCTTCAGAACTGCGAAAATTTTGAGTTTCTCAAGCGTTTCTTACTTCCAAACTGCCATATCTCGTGAACGGGTTGACCAATCCGCAAAATTTCTGTTGCATCTGAAAGTAGAAACTCGCCCGATTACAACGGTATGTGTAATTTTTCCCCTAGGCCGTTCCAGTTATTCGTTTCGAGCATCAGAACTGCGAAAATTTTGAGTTTCTCAAGCGTTTCTTACCTCCAAACTTCCATATCTCGCGAATGGGTTTACCAATCCGCAAAATTTCTGTTGCATTTGAAAGTAGAAACTCGCCCGATTACAACGGTATGCGCACTTTACCCTAGACCGTTCTAGTTATTCGTTTCGAGCATCAGAACTGCGAAAATTTTGAGTTTCTCAAGCGTTTCTTACATCCAAACGGCCATATCTCGCGAACGGATTGACCAATCTGCATAATTTCTGTTGCATCTGAAAGTAGAAACTCGCCCGATTACAACGGTATGCGCACTTTTCCCCTAGGCCGTTCTAGTTATTCGTTTCGAGCATCAGAACTGCGAAAATTTTGAGTTTCTCAAGCGTTTCTTATTTCCAAACTGCCATATCTCGCGAACGGATTGATCAATCCGCAAAATTTCTGTTGCATCTGAAAGTAGAAACTCGCCCGATTACAACGGTATGCGTTCTTCTCCCCTAGGCCGTTCTAGTCATTCGTTTCGAGCATCAGAACTGCGAAAATTTTGAGTTTCTCATGCGTTTCTTACCTCCAAACTGCCATATCTCGCGAACGGATTGACCAATCCGCAAAATTTCTGTTGCATCTGAAAGTAGAAACTCGCCCGATTACAACGGTATGTGTAGTTTTCCCCTAGGCCGTTCCAGTTATTCGTTTCGAGCATCAGAACTGCGAAAATTTTGAGTTTCTCAAGCGTTTCTTACCTCCAAACTGCCATATCTCGTGAACGGGTTGACCAATCCGCAAAATTTCTGTTGCATCTGAAAGTAGAAACTCGCCCGATTACAACGGTATGCGCACTTTTCCCCTAGGCCGTTCTAGTTATTCGTTTCGAGCATCAGAACTGCGAAAATTTTGAGTTTCTCAATCGTTTCTTATTTCCAAACTGCCATATCTCGCGAACGGATAGATCAATCCGCAAAATTTCTGTTGCATCTGAAAGTAGAAACTCGCCCGATTACAACGGTATGCGCACTTTTCCCCTAGGCCGTTCTAGTTATTCGTTTCGAGCATCAGAACTGCGAACATTTTGAGTTTCTCAAGCGTTTCTTCCATCCAAACGGCCATATCTCGCGAACGGATTGACCAATCCGCATAATTTCTGTTGCATCTGTAAGTAGAAACTCGCCCGATTACAACGGTATGCGTACTTCTCCCATAGGCCGTTCTAGTCATTCGTTTCGAGCATCAGAACTGCGAAAATTTTGAGTTTCTCAAGCGTTTCTTATCTCCAAACTGCCATATCTCGCGAACGGATTGATCAAACCGCAAAATTTCTGTTGCATCTGAAAGTAGAAACTCGCCCGATTACAACGGTATGCGTACTTCTCCCCTAGGCCGTTCTAGTCACTCGTTTCAAACATCAGAACTGCGAATTTTTTGAGTTTCTCAAGCGTTTCTTACTTCCAAACTGCCATATCTCGCGAACGGATCGACCAATCCGCAAAATTTCTGTTGCATCTGAAAGTAGAAACTCGCCCGATTACATCGGTATGCGTACTTTTCCCCTAGGCCGTTCTAGTTATTCGTTTCGAGCATCAGAACTGCGAAAATTTTGAGTTTCTCAAGCGTTTCTTACATCCAAACTGCCATATCTCGCGAACGGATTGACCAATCCGCGTAATTTCTGTTGCATCCGAAAGTAGAAACTCGCCCGATTACAACGGTAGGTGTAGTTTTCCCCTAGGCCGTTCTAGTTATTCGTTTTGAGCTTCAGAACTGCGAAAATTTTGAGTTTCTCAAGCGTTTCTTACTTCCAAACTGCCATATCTCGTGAACGGGTTGACCAATCCGCAAAATTTCTGTTGCATCTGAAAGTAGAAACTCGCCCGATTACAACGGTAGGTGTAGTTTTCCCCTAGGCCGTTCCAGTTATTCGTTTCGAGCATCAGAACTGCGAAAATTTTGAGTTTCTCAAGCGTTTCTTACCTCCAAACTGCCATATCTCGTGAACGGGTTGACCAATCCGCAAAATTTCTGTTGCATCTGAAAGTAGAAACTCGCCCGATTACAACGGTATGCGTACTTTTCCCCTAGGCCGTTCTAGTTATTCGTTTCGAGCATCAGAACTGCGAAAATTTTGAGTTTCTCAATCGTTTCTTACTTCCAAACTGCCATATCTCGCGAACGGATCGACCAATCCGCAAAATTTCTGTTGCATCTGAAAGTAGAAACTCGCCCGATTACATCGGTATGCGTACTTTTCCCCTAGGCCGTTCTAGTTATTCGTTTCGAGCATCAGAACTGCGAAAATTTTGAGTTTCTCAAGCGTTTCTTACATCCAAACTGCCATATCGAGCGAACGGATTGACCAATCCGCGTAATTTCTGTTGCATCCGAAAGTAGAAACTCGCCCGATTACAACGGTATGCGTACTTTTCCCCTAGGCCGTTCTAGTTATTCGTTTCGAGCATCAGAACTGCGAAAATTTTGAGTTTCTCAAGCGTTTCTTACCTCCAAACTGCCATATCTCGCGAACGGATTGAACAATCCGCAAAATTTCTGTTGCATCTGAAAGTAGAAACTCGCCCGATTACAACGGTAGGTGTAGTTTTCCCCTAGGCCGTTCTAGTTATTCGTTTTGAGCTTCAGAACTGCGAAAATTTTGAGTTTCTCAAGCGTTTCTTACTTCCAAACTGCCATATCTCGTGAACGGGTTGACCAATCCGCAAAATTTCTGTTGCATTTGAAAGTAGAAACTCGCCCGATTACAACGGTATGCGCACTTTTCCCCTAGGCCGTTCTAGTTATTCGTTTCGAGCATCAGAACTGCGAACATTTTGAGTTTCTCAAGCGTTTCTTACATCCAAACGGCCATATCTCGCGAACGGATTGACCAATCCGCATAATTTCTGTTGCATCTGTAAGTAGAAACTCGCCCGATTACAACGGTATGCGTACTTCTCCCATAGGCCGTTCTAGTCATTCGTTTCGAGCATCAGAACTGCGAAAATTTTGAGTTTCTCAAGCGTTTCTTATCTCCAAACTGCCATATCTCGCGAACGGATTGATCAAACCGCAAAATTTCTGTTGCATCTGAAAGTAGAAACTCGCCCCATTACAACGGTATGCGTACTTCTCCCCTAGGCCGTTCTAGTCACTCGTTTCGAACATCAGAACTGCGAATTTTTTGAGTTTCTCAAGCGTTTCTTACATCCAAACTGCCATATCTCGCGAACGGATCGACCAATCCGCAAAATTTCTGTTGCATCTGAAAGTAGAAACTCGCCCGATTACATCGGTATGCGTACTTTTCCCCTAGGCCGTTCTAGTTATTCGTTTCGAGCATCAGAACTGCGAAAATTTTGAGTTTCTCAAGCGTTTCTTACCTCCAAACTGCCATATCTCGCGAACGGATTGAACAATCCGCAAAATTTCTGTTGCATCTGAAAGTAGAAACTCGCCCGATTACAACGGTAGGTGTAGTTTTCCCCTAGGCCGTTCTAGTTATTCGTTTTGAGCTTCAGAACTGCGAAAATTTTGAGTTTCTCAAGCGTTTCTTACTTCCAAACTGCCATATCTCGTGAACGGGTTGACCAATCCGCAAAATTTCTGTTGCATTTGAAAGTAGAAACTCGCCCGATTACAACGGTATGCACACTTTTCCCCTAGGCCGTTCTAGTTATTCGTTTCGAGCATCAGAACTGCGAACATTTTGAGTTTCTCAAGTGTTTCTTACATCCAAACGGCCATATCTCGCGAACGGATTGACCAATCCGCATAATTTCTGTTGCATCTGTAAGTAGAAACTCTCCCGATTACAACGGTATGCGTACTTCTCCCAGAGGCCGTTCTAGTCATTCGTTTCGAGCATCAGAAGTGCGAAAATTTTGAGTTCCTCAAGCGTATCTTACCTCCAAACTGCCATATCTCGCGAACGGATTGACCAATCCGCGTAATTTCTGTTGCATCCGAAAGTAGAAACTCGCCCGATTATAACGGTATGCGTACTTCTCCCCTAGGCCGTTCCAGTCACTCGTTTCGAACATCAGAACTGCGAATTTTTTGAGTTTCTCAAGCGTTTCTTACTTCCAAACTGCCATATCTCGCGAACGGACCGACCAATCCGCAAAATTTCTGTTGCATCTGAAAGTAGAAACTCGCCCGATTACATCGGTATGCGTACTTTTCCCCTAGGCCGTTCTAGTTATTCGTTTCGAGCATCAGAACTGCGAAAATTTTGAGTTTCTCAAGCGTTTCTTACCTCCAAACTGCCATATCTCGCGAACGGATCGACCAATCCGCAAAATTTCTGTTGCATCTGAAAGTAGAAACTCGCCCGATTACATCGGTATGCGTACTTTTCCCCTAGGCCGTTCTAGTTATTCGTTTCGAGCATCAGAACTGCGAAAATTTTGAGTTTCTCAAGCGTTTCTTACCTCCAAACTGCCATATCTCGCGAACGGATTGAACAATCCGCAAAATTTCTGTTGCATCTGAAAGTAGAAACTCGCCCGATTACAACGGTAGGTGTAGTTTTCCCCTAGGCCGTTCTAGTTATTCGTTTTGAGCTTCAGAACTGCGAAAATTTTGAGTTTCTCAAGCGTTTCTTACTTCCAAACTGCCATATCTCGTGAACGGGTTGACCAATCCGCAAAATTTCTGTTGCATTTGAAAGTAGAAACTCGCCCGATTACAACGGTATGCACACTTTTCCCCTAGGCCGTTCTAGTTATTCGTTTCGAGCATCAGAACTGCGAACATTTTGAGTTTCTCAAGTGTTTCTTACATCCAAACGGCCATATCTCGCGAACGGATTGACCAATCCGCATAATTTCTGTTGCATCTGTAAGTAGAAACTCTCCCGATTACAACGGTATGCGTACTTCTCCCAGAGGCCGTTCTAGTCATTCGTTTCGAGCATCAGAAGTGCGAAAATTTTGAGTTCCTCAAGCGTATCTTACCTCCAAACTGCCATATCTCGCGAACGGATTGACCAATCCGCGTAATTTCTGTTGCATCCGAAAGTAGAAACTCGCCCGATTATAACGGTATGCGTACTTCTCCCCTAGGCCGTTCCAGTCACTCGTTTCGAACATCAGAACTGCGAATTTTTTGAGTTTCTCAAGCGTTTCTTACTTCCAAACTGCCATATCTCGCGAACGGACCGACCAATCCGCAAAATTTCTGTTGCATCTGAAAGTAGAAACTCGCCCGATTACATCGGTATGCGTACTTTTCCCCTAGGCCGTTCTAGTTATTCGTTTCGAGCATCAGAACTGCGAAAATTTTGAGTTTCTCAAGCGTTTCTTACCTCCAAACTGCCATATCTCGCGAACGGATTGAACAATCCGCAAAATTTCTGTTGCATCTGAAAGTAGAAACTCGCCCGATTACAACGGTAGGTGTAGTTTTCCCCTAGGCCGTTCTAGTTATTCGTTTTGAGCTTCAGAACTGCGAAAATTTTGAGTTTCTCAAGCGTTTCTTACTTCCAAACTGCCATATCTCGTGAACGGGTTGACCAATCCGCAAAATTTCTGTTGCATTTGAAAGTAGAAACTCGCCCGATTACAACGGTATGCGCACTTTTCCCCTAGGCCGTTCTAGTTATTCGTTTCGAGCATCAGAACTGCGAAAATTTTGAGTTTCTCAAGCGTTTCTTATTTCCAAACTGCCATATCTCGCGAACGGATTGATCAATCCGCAAAATTTCTGTTGCATCTGAAAGTAGAAACTCGCCCGATTACAACGGTATGCGTTCTTCTCCCCTAGGCCGTTCTAGTCATTCGTTTCGAGCATCAGAACTGCGAAAATTTTGAGTTTCTCATGCGTTTCTTACCTCCAAACTGCCATATCTCGCGAACGGATTGACCAATCCGCAAAATTTCTGTTGCATCTGAAAGTAGAAACTCGCCCGATTACAACGGTATGTGTAGTTTTCCCCTAGGCCGTTCCAGTTATTCGTTTCGAGCATCAGAACTGCGAAAATTTTGAGTTTCTCAAGCGTTTCTTACCTCCAAACTGCCATATCTCGTGAACGGGTTGACCAATCCGCAAAATTTCTGTTGCATCTGAAAGTAGAAACTCGCCCGATTACAACGGTATGCGCACTTTTCCCCTAGGCCGTTCTAGTTATTCGTTTCGAGCATCAGAACTGCGAAAATTTTGAGTTTCTCAATCGTTTCTTATTTCCAAACTGCCATATCTCGCGAACGGATAGATCAATCCGCAAAATTTCTGTTGCATCTGAAAGTAGAAACTCGCCCGATTACAACGGTATGTGTAGTTTTCCCCTAGGCCGTTCCAGTTATTCGTTTCGAGCATCAGAACTGCGAAAATTTTGAGTTTCTCAAGCGTTTCTTACCTCCAAACTGCAATATCTCGCGAACGGATTGAACAATCCGCAAAATTTCTGTTGCATCCGAAAGTAGAAACTCGCCCGATTACAACGGTATGCGTACTTTTCCCCTAGGCCGTTCTAGTTATTCGTTTCGAGCATCAGAACTGCGAAAATTTTGAGTTTCTCAAGCGTTTCTTACCTCCAAACTGCCATATCTCGCGAACGGATTGAACAATCCGCAAAATTTCTGTTGCATCTGAAAGTAGAAACTCGCCCGATTACAACGGTAGGTGTAGTTTTCCCCTAGGCCGTTCTAGTTATTCGTTTTGAGCTTCAGAACTGCGAAAATTTTGAGTTTCTCAAGCGTTTCTTACTTCCAAACTGCCATATCTCGTGAACGGGTTGACCAATCCGCAAAATTTCTGTTGCATTTGAAAGTAGAAACTCGCCCGATTACAACGGTATGCGCACTTTTCCCCTAGGCCGTTCTAGTTATTCGTTTCGAGCATCAGAACTGCGAACATTTTGAGTTTCTCAAGCGTTTCTTACATCCAAACGGCCATATCTCGCGAACGGATTGACCAATCCGCATAATTTCTGTTGCATCTGTAAGTAGAAACTCGCCCGATTACAACGGTATGCGTACTTCTCCCATAGGCCGTTCTAGTCATTCGTTTCGAGCATCAGAACTGCGAAAATTTTGAGTTTCTCAAGCGTTTCTTATCTCCAAACTGCCATATCTCGCGAACGGATTGATCAAACCGCAAAATTTCTGTTGCATCTGAAAGTAGAAACTCGCCCCATTACAACGGTATGCGTACTTCTCCCCTAGGCCGTTCTAGTCACTCGTTTCGAACATCAGAACTGCGAATTTTTTGAGTTTCTCAAGCGTTTCTTACATCCAAACTGCCATATCTCGCGAACGGATCGACCAATCCGCAAAATTTCTGTTGCATCTGAAAGTAGAAACTCGCCCGATTACATCGGTATGCGTACTTTTCCCCTAGGCCGTTCTAGTTATTCGTTTCGAGCATCAGAACTGCGAAAATTTTGAGTTTCTCAAGCGTTTCTTACCTCCAAACTGCCATATCTCGCGAACGGATTGAACAATCCGCAAAATTTCTGTTGCATCTGAAAGTAGAAACTCGCCCGATTACAACGGTAGGTGTAGTTTTCCCCTAGGCCGTTCTAGTTATTCGTTTTGAGCTTCAGAACTGCGAAAATTTTGAGTTTCTCAAGCGTTTCTTACTTCCAAACTGCCATATCTCGTGAACGGGTTGACCAATCCGCAAAATTTCTGTTGCATTTGAAAGTAGAAACTCGCCCGATTACAACGGTATGCACACTTTTCCCCTAGGCCGTTCTAGTTATTCGTTTCGAGCATCAGAACTGCGAACATTTTGAGTTTCTCAAGTGTTTCTTACATCCAAACGGCCATATCTCGCGAACGGATTGACCAATCCGCATAATTTCTGTTGCATCTGTAAGTAGAAACTCTCCCGATTACAACGGTATGCGTACTTCTCCCAGAGGCCGTTCTAGTCATTCGTTTCGAGCATCAGAAGTGCGAAAATTTTGAGTTCCTCAAGCGTATCTTACCTCCAAACTGCCATATCTCGCGAACGGATTGACCAATCCGCGTAATTTCTGTTGCATCCGAAAGTAGAAACTCGCCCGATTATAACGGTATGCGTACTTCTCCCCTAGGCCGTTCCAGTCACTCGTTTCGAACATCAGAACTGCGAATTTTTTGAGTTTCTCAAGCGTTTCTTACTTCCAAACTGCCATATCTCGCGAACGGACCGACCAATCCGCAAAATTTCTGTTGCATCTGAAAGTAGAAACTCGCCCGATTACATCGGTATGCGTACTTTTCCCCTAGGCCGTTCTAGTTATTCGTTTCGAGCATCAGAACTGCGAAAATTTTGAGTTTCTCAAGCGTTTCTTACCTCCAAACTGCCATATCTCGCGAACGGATCGACCAATCCGCAAAATTTCTGTTGCATCTGAAAGTAGAAACTCGCCCGATTACATCGGTATGCGTACTTTTCCCCTAGGCCGTTCTAGTTATTCGTTTCGAGCATCAGAACTGCGAAAATTTTGAGTTTCTCAAGCGTTTCTTACCTCCAAACTGCCATATCTCGCGAACGGATTGAACAATCCGCAAAATTTCTGTTGCATCTGAAAGTAGAAACTCGCCCGATTACAACGGTAGGTGTAGTTTTCCCCTAGGCCGTTCTAGTTATTCGTTTTGAGCTTCAGAACTGCGAAAATTTTGAGTTTCTCAAGCGTTTCTTACTTCCAAACTGCCATATCTCGTGAACGGGTTGACCAATCCGCAAAATTTCTGTTGCATTTGAAAGTAGAAACTCGCCCGATTACAACGGTATGCACACTTTTCCCCTAGGCCGTTCTAGTTATTCGTTTCGAGCATCAGAACTGCGAACATTTTGAGTTTCTCAAGTGTTTCTTACATCCAAACGGCCATATCTCGCGAACGGATTGACCAATCCGCATAATTTCTGTTGCATCTGTAAGTAGAAACTCTCCCGATTACAACGGTATGCGTACTTCTCCCAGAGGCCGTTCTAGTCATTCGTTTCGAGCATCAGAAGTGCGAAAATTTTGAGTTCCTCAAGCGTATCTTACCTCCAAACTGCCATATCTCGCGAACGGATTGACCAATCCGCGTAATTTCTGTTGCATCCGAAAGTAGAAACTCGCCCGATTATAACGGTATGCGTACTTCTCCCCTAGGCCGTTCCAGTCACTCGTTTCGAACATCAGAACTGCGAATTTTTTGAGTTTCTCAAGCGTTTCTTACTTCCAAACTGCCATATCTCGCGAACGGACCGACCAATCCGCAAAATTTCTGTTGCATCTGAAAGTAGAAACTCGCCCGATTACATCGGTATGCGTACTTTTCCCCTAGGCCGTTCTAGTTATTCGTTTCGAGCATCAGAACTGCGAAAATTTTGAGTTTCTCAAGCGTTTCTTACCTCCAAACTGCCATATCTCGCGAACGGATTGAACAATCCGCAAAATTTCTGTTGCATCTGAAAGTAGAAACTCGCCCGATTACAACGGTAGGTGTAGTTTTCCCCTAGGCCGTTCTAGTTATTCGTTTTGAGCTTCAGAACTGCGAAAATTTTGAGTTTCTCAAGCGTTTCTTACTTCCAAACTGCCATATCTCGTGAACGGGTTGACCAATCCGCAAAATTTCTGTTGCATTTGAAAGTAGAAACTCGCCCGATTACAACGGTATGCGCACTTTTCCCCTAGGCCGTTCTAGTTATTCGTTTCGAGCATCAGAACTGCGAAAATTTTGAGTTTCTCAAGCGTTTCTTATTTCCAAACTGCCATATCTCGCGAACGGATTGATCAATCCGCAAAATTTCTGTTGCATCTGAAAGTAGAAACTCGCCCGATTACAACGGTATGCGTTCTTCTCCCCTAGGCCGTTCTAGTCATTCGTTTCGAGCATCAGAACTGCGAAAATTTTGAGTTTCTCATGCGTTTCTTACCTCCAAACTGCCATATCTCGCGAACGGATTGACCAATCCGCAAAATTTCTGTTGCATCTGAAAGTAGAAACTCGCCCGATTACAACGGTATGTGTAGTTTTCCCCTAGGCCGTTCCAGTTATTCGTTTCGAGCATCAGAACTGCGAAAATTTTGAGTTTCTCAAGCGTTTCTTACCTCCAAACTGCCATATCTCGTGAACGGGTTGACCAATCCGCAAAATTTCTGTTGCATCTGAAAGTAGAAACTCGCCCGATTACAACGGTATGCGCACTTTTCCCCTAGGCCGTTCTAGTTATTCGTTTCGAGCATCAGAACTGCGAAAATTTTGAGTTTCTCAATCGTTTCTTATTTCCAAACTGCCATATCTCGCGAACGGATAGATCAATCCGCAAAATTTCTGTTGCATCTGAAAGTAGAAACTCGCCCGATTACAACGGTATGTGTAGTTTTCCCCTAGGCCGTTCCAGTTATTCGTTTCGAGCATCAGAACTGCGAAAATTTTGAGTTTCTCAAGCGTTTCTTACCTCCAAACTGCAATATCTCGCGAACGGATTGAACAATCCGCAAAATTTCTGTTGCATCTGAAAGTAGAAACTCGCCCGATTACAACGGTAGGTGTAGTTTTCCCCTAGGCCGTTCTAGTTATTCGTTTTGAGCATCAGAACTGCGAAAATTTTGAGTTTCTCAAGCGTTTCTCACCTCCAAACTGCCATATCTCGTGAACGGGTTGACCAATCCGCAAAATTTCTGTTGCATTTGAAAGTAGAAACTCGCCCGATTACAACGGTATGCGCACTTTTCCCCTAGGCCGTTCTAGTTATTCGTTTCGAGCATCAGAACTGCGAACATTTTGAGTTTCTCAAGCGTTTCTTCCATCCAAACGGCCATATCTCGCGAACGGATTGACCAATCCGCATAATTTCTGTTGCATCTGTAAGTAGAAACTCGCCCGATTACAACGGTATGCGTACTTCTCCCATAGGCCGTTCTAGTCATTCGTTTCGAGCATCAGAACTGCGAAAATTTTGAGTTTCTCAAGCGTTTCTTATCTCCAAACTGCCATATCTCGCGAACGGATTGATCAAACCGCAAAATTTCTGTTGCATCTGAAAGTAGAAACTCGCCCGATTACAACGGTATGCGTACTTCTCCCCTAGGCCGTTCTAGTCACTCGTTTCGAACATCAGAACTGCGAATTTTTTGAGTTTCTCAAGCGTTTCTTACTTCCAAACTGCCATATCTCGCGAACGGATCGACCAATCCGCAAAATTTCTGTTGCATCTGAAAGTAGAAACTCGCCCGATTACATCGGTATGCGTACTTTTCCCCTAGGCCGTTCTAGTTATTCGTTTCGAGCATCAGAACTGCGAAAATTTTGAGTTTCTCTAGCGTTTCTTACATCCAAACTGCCATATCTCGCGAACGGATTGACCAATCCGCGTAATTTCTGTTGCATCCGAAAGTAGAAACTCGCCCGATTACAACGGTATGCGTACTTTTCCCCTAGGCCGTTCTAGTTATTCGTTTCGAGCATCAGAACTGCGAAAATTTTGAGTTTCTCAAGCGTTTCTTACCTCCAAACTGCCATATCTCGCGAACGGATTGAACAATCCGCAAAATTTCTGTTGCATCTGAAAGTAGAAACTCGCCCGATTACAACGGTAGGTGTAGTTTTCCCCTAGGCCGTTCTAGTTATTCGTTTTGAGCTTCAGAACTGCGAAAATTTTGAGTTTCTCAAGCGTTTCTTACTTCCAAACTGCCATATCTCGTGAACGGGTTGACCAATCCGCAAAATTTCTGTTGCATTTGAAAGTAGAAACTCGCCCGATTACAACGGTATGCGCACTTTTCCCCTAGGCCGTTCTAGTTATTCGTTTCGAGCATCAGAACTGCGAACATTTTGAGTTTCTCAAGCGTTTCTTACATCCAAACGGCCATATCTCGCGAACGGATTGACCAATCCGCATAATTTCTGTTGCATCTGTAAGTAGAAACTCGCCCGATTACAACGGTATGCGTACTTCTCCCATAGGCCGTTCTAGTCATTCGTTTCGAGCATCAGAACTGCGAAAATTTTGAGTTTCTCAAGCGTTTCTTATCTCCAAACTGCCATATCTCGCGAACGGATTGATCAAACCGCAAAATTTCTGTTGCATCTGAAAGTAGAAACTCGCCCCATTACAACGGTATGCGTACTTCTCCCCTAGGCCGTTCTAGTCACTCGTTTCGAACATCAGAACTGCGAATTTTTTGAGTTTCTCAAGCGTTTCTTACTTCCAAACTGCCATATCTCGCGAACGGATCGACCAATCCGCAAAATTTCTGTTGCATCTGAAAGTAGAAACTCGCCCGATTACATCGGTATGCGTACTTTTCCCCTAGGCCGTTCTAGTTATTCGTTTCGAGCATCAGAACTGCGAACATTTTGAGTTTCTCAAGCGTTTCTTAAATCCAAACGGCCATATCTCTCGAACGGATTGACCAATCCGCATAATTTCTGTTGCATTTGAAAGTAGAAACTCGCCCGATTACAACGGTATGTGTAGTTTTCCCCTAGGCCGTTCTAGTTATTCGTTTCGAGCATCAGAACTGCGAAAATTTTGAGTTTCTCAAGCGTTTCTTACCTCCAAACGGCCATATCTCGCGAACGGATTGACCAATCCGCATAATTTCTGTTGCATCTGAAAGTAGAAACTCGCCCGATTACAACGGTATGCGTACTTCTCCCCTAGGCCGTTCTAGTCATTCGTTTCGAGCATCAGAACTGCGAAAATTTTGAGTTTCTCATGCGTTTCTTACCTCCAAACTGCCATATCTCGCGAACGGATTGACCAATCCGCAAAGTTTCTGTTGCATCTGAAAGTAGAAACTCACCCGATTACAACGGTATGCGCACTTTTCCCCTAGGCCGTTCTAGTTATTCGTTTCGAGCATCAGAACTGCGGACATTTTGAGTTTCTCAAGCGTTTCTTACATCCAAACGGCCATATCTCGCGAACGGATTGACCAATCCGCATAATTTCTGTTGCATCTGAAAGTAGAAACTCGCCCGATTACAACGGTATGTGTAGTTTTCCCCTAGGCCGTTCCAGTTATTCGTTTCGAGCATCAGAACTGCGAAAATTTTGAGTTTCTCAAGCGTTTCTTACCTCCAAACTGCCATATCTCGAGAACGGATTGAACAATCCGCAAAATTTCTGTTGCATCCGAAAGTAGAAACTCGCCCGATTACAACGGTATGCGTACTTCTCCCCTAGGCCGTTCTAGTCATTCGTTTCGAGCATCAGAACTGCGAAAATTTTGAGTTTCTCATGTGTTTCTTACCTCCAAACTGCCATATCTCGCGACCGGATTGACCAATCCGCAAAGTTTCTGTTGCATCTGAAAGTAGAAACTCGCCCGATTACAACGGTATGTGTAGTTTTCCCCTAGGCCGTTCTAGTTATTCGTTTCGAGCATCAGAACTGCGAACATTTTGAGTTGCTCAAGCGTTTCATAAATCCAAACGGCCATATCTCGCGAACGGATTGACCAATCCGCATAATTTCTGTTGCATTTAAAAGTAGAAACTCGCCCGATTACAACGGTATGTGTAGTTTTCCCCTAGGCCGTTCTAGTTATTCGTTTCGAGCATCAGAACTGCGAAAATTTTGAGTTTCTCAAGCGTTTCTTACTTCCAAACGGCCATATCTCGCGAACGGATTGACCAATCCGCATAATTTCTGTTGCATCTGAAAGTAGAAACTCGCCCGATTACAACGGTATGCGTACTTCTCCCCTAGGCCGTTCTAGTCATTCGTTTCGAGCATCAGAACTGCGAAAATTTTGAGTTTCTCATGCGTTTCTTACCTCCAAACTGCCATATCTCGCGAACGGATTGACCAATCCGCAAAGTTTCTGTTGCATCTGAAAGTAGAAACTCATCCGATTACAACGGTATGCGCACTTTTCCCCTGGGCCGTTCTAGTAATTCGTTTTGAGCATCAGAACTGCGAAAATTTTGAGTTTCTCATGCGTTTCTTACCTCCAAACTGCCATATCTCGTGAACGGGTTGACCAATCCGCAAAATTTCTGTTGCATTTGAAAGTAGAAACTCGCCCGATTACAACGGTATGCGCACTTTTCCCCTAGGCCGTTCTAGTTATTCGTTTCGAGCATCAGAACTGCGGACATTTTGAGTTTCTCAAGCGTTTCTTACATCCAAACGGCCATATCTCGCGAACGGATTGACCAATCCGCATAATTTCTGTTGCATCTGAAAGTAGAAACTCGCCCGATTACAACGGTATGCGTACTTCTCCCATAGGCCGTTCTAGTCATTCGTTTCGAGCCTCAGAACTGCGAAAATTTTGAGTTTCTCATGCGTTTCTTATCTCCAAACTGCCATATCTCGCGAACGGATTGATCAAACCGCAAAATTTCTGTTGCATCTGAAAGTAGAAACTCGCCCGATTACAACGGTATGCGTACTTCTCCCCTAGGCCGTTCTAGTCACTCGTTTCGAAAATCAGAACTGCGAAAATTTTGAGTTTCTCAAGCGTTTCTTACTTCCAAACTGCCATATCTCGCGAACGGATTGACCAATCCGCAAAGTTTCTGTTGCATCTGAAAGTAGAAACTCGCCCGATTACAACGGTATGTATAGTTTTCCCCTAGGCCGTTCCAGTTATTCGTTTCGAGCATCAGAACTGCGAAAATTTTGAGTTTCTCAAGCGTTTCTTACCTCCAAACTGCCATATCTCGAGAACGGATTGAACAATCCGCAAAGTTTCTGTTGCATCCGAAAGTAGAAACTCGCCCGATTACAACGGTATGCGTACTTCTCCCCTAGGCCGTTCTAGTCATTCGTTTCGAGCATCAGAACTGCGAAAATTTTGAGTTTCTCATGTGTTTCTTACCTCCAAACTGCCATATCTCGCGACCGGATTGACCAATCCGCAAAGTTTCTGTTGCATCTGAAAGTAGAAACTCGCCCGATTACAACGGTATGTGTAGTTTTCCCCTAGGCCGTTCTAGTTATTCGTTTCGAGCATCAGAACTGCGAACATTTTGAGTTGCTCAAGCGTTTCTTAAATCCAAACGGCCATATCTCGCGAACGGATTGACCAATCCGCATAATTTCTGTTGCATTTAAAAGTAGAAACTCGCCCGATTACAACGGTATGTGTAGTTTTCCCCTAGGCCGTTCTAGTTATTCGTTTCGAGCATCAGAACTGCGAAAATTTTGAGTTTCTCAAGCGTTTCTTACTTCCAAACGGCCATATCTCGCGAACGGATTGACCAATCCGCATAATTTCTGTTGCATCTGAAAGTAGAAACTCGCCCGATTACAACGGTATGCGTACTTCTCCCCTAGGCCGTTCTAGTCATTCGTTTCGAGCATCAGAACTGCGAAAATTTTGAGTTTCTCATGCGTTTCTTACCTCCAAACTGCCATATCTCGCGAACGGATTGACCAATCCGCAAAGTTTCTGTTGCATCTGAAAGTAGAAACTCACCCGATTACAACGGTATGCGCACTTTTCCCCTAGGCCGTTCTAGTAATTCGTTTTGAGCATCAGAACTGCGAAAATTTTGAGTTTCTCATGCGTTTCTTACCTCCAAACTGCCATATCTCGTGAACGGGTTGACCAATCCGCAAAATTTCTGTTGCATTTGAAAGTAGAAACTCGCCCGATTACAACGGTATGCGTACTTCTCCCCTAGGCCGTTCGAGTCATTCGTTTCGAGCATCAGAACTGCGAAAATTTTGAGTTTCTGAAGCGTTTCTTACTTCCAAACTGCCATATCTCGCGAACGGATCGACCAATCCGCATAATTTCTGTTGCATCTGAAAGTAGAAACTCGCCCGATTACAACGGTATGCGTACTTCTCCCCTAGGCCGTTCGAGTCATTCGTTTCGAGCATCAGAACTGCGAAAATGTTGAGTTTCTCAAGCGTTTCTTACCTCCAAACTGCCATATCTCGCGAACGGATTGAACAATCCGCAAAATTTCTGTTTTATCTTTAAGTAGAAACTCGCCCGATTACAACGGTATGCGTACTTCTCCCCTAGGCCGTTCTAGTCATTCGTTTCGAGCATCAGAACTGCGAAAATTTTGAGTTTCTCAAGCGTTTCTTATCTCCAAACTGCCATATCTCGCGAACGGATTGATCAGACCGCAAAATTTCTGTTGCATCTGAAAGTAGAAACTCGCCCGATTACAACGGTATGCGTACTTCTCCCCTAGGCCGTTCTAGTCACTCGTTTCGAAAATCAGAACTGCGAAAATTTTGAGTTTCTGAAGCGTTTCTTACTTCCAAACTGCCATATCTCGCGAACGGATCGACCAATCCGCATAATTTCTGTTGCATCTGAAAGTAGAAACTCGCCCGATTACAACGGTATGCGTACTTCTCCCCTAGGCCGTTCGAGTCATTCGTTTCGAGCATCAGAACTGCGAAAATGTTGAGTTTCTCAAGCGTTTCTTACCTCCAAACTGCCATATCTCGCGAACGGATTGAACAATCCGCAAAATTTCTGTTTTATCTTTAAGTAGAAACTCGCCCGATTACAACGGTATGCGTACTTCTCCCCTAGGCCGATCTAGTCATTCGTTTCGAGCATCAGAACTGCGAAAATTTTGAGTTTCTCATGTGTTTCTTACCTCCAAACTGCCATATCTCGCGAACGGATTGACCAATCCGCTATGTTTCTGTTGCATCTGAAAGTAGAAACTCGCCCGATTACAACGGTATGTGTAGTTTTCCCCTAGGCCGTTCCAGTTATTCGTTTCGAGCATCATAACTGCGAAAATTTTGAGTTTCTCAAGCGTTTCTTACCTCCAAACTGCCATATCTCGTGAACGGGTTGACCAATCCGCAAAATTTCTGTTGCATTTGAAAGTAGAAACTCACCCGATTACAACGGTATGCGCACTTTTCCCCTAGGCCGATCTAGTTATTCGTTTCGAGCATCAGAACTTCGAAAATTTTGAGTTTCTCAAGCGTTTCTTACATCCAAACTGCCATATCTCGAGAACGGATTGAACAATCCGCAAAATTTCTGTTGCATCCGAAAGTAGAAACTCGCCCGATTACAACGGTATGCGTACTTCTCCCCTAGGCCGTTCTAGTCATTCGTTTCGAGCATCAGAACTGCGAAAATTTTGAGTTTCTCATGTGTTTCTTACCTCCAAACTGCCATATCTCGCGACCGGATTGAACAATCCGCGAAGTTTCTGTTGCATCTGAAAGTAGAAACTCGCCCGATTACAACGGTATGTGTAGTTTTCCCCTAGGCCGTTCTAGTTATTCGTTTCGAGCATCAGAACTGCGAAAATTTTGAGTTTCTCAAGCGTTTCTTACCTCCAAACTGCCATATCTCGTGAACGGGTTGACCAATCCGCAAAATTTCTGTTGCATTTGAAAGTAGAAACTCACCCGATTACAACGGTATGCGCAATTTTCCCCTAGGTCGTTCTAGTTATTCGTTTCGAGCATCAGAACTGCGAAAATTTTGAGTTTCTCAAGCGTTTCTTACCTCCAAACTGCCATATCTCGCGAACGGATTGAACAATCCGCAAAATTTCTGTTGCATCTGAAAGTAGAAACTCGCCCGATTACAACGGTTGGTGTAGTTTTCCCCTAGGCCGTTCTAGTTATTCGTTTTGAGCATCAGAACTGCGAAAATTTTGAGTTTCTCAAGCGTTTCTTACCTCCAAACTGCCATATCTCGTGAACGGGTTGACCAATCCGCAAAATTTCTGTTGCATTTGAAAGTAGAAACTCGCCCGATTACAACGGTATGCGTACTTCTCCCATAGGCCGTTCTAGTCATTCGTTTCGAGCATCAGAACTGCGAAAATTTTGAGTTTCTCAAGCGTTTCTTACCTCCAAACTGCCATATCTCGCGAACGGATTGAACAATCCGCAAAATTTCTGTTGCATCTGAAAGTAGAAACTCGCCCGATTACAACGGTTGGTGTAGTTTTCCCCTAGGCCGTTCTAGTTATTCGTTTTGAGCATCAGAACTGCGAAAATTTTGAGTTTCTCAATCGTTTCTTACCTCCAAACTGCCATATCTCGCGAATGGGTTGACCAATCCGCAAAATTTCTGTTGCATTTGAAAGTAGAAACTCGCGCGATTACAACGGTATGCGCACTTTTCCCCTAGACCGTTCTAGTTATTCGTTTCGAGCATCAGAACTGCGAAAATTTTGAGTTTCTCAAGCGTTTCTTACATCCAAACGGCCATTTCTCGCGAACGGATTGACCAATCCGCATAATTTCTGTTGCATCTGAAAGTAGAAACTCGCCCGATTACAACGGTATGCGCACTTTTCCCCTAGGCCGTTCTAGTTATTCGTTTCGAGCATCAGAACTGCGAAAATTTTGAGTTTCTCAAGCGTTTCTTATTTCCAAACTGCCATATCTCGCGAACGGATTGATCAATCGGCAAAATTTCTGTTGCATCTGAAAGTAGAAACTCGCCCGATTACAACGGTTTGCGTACTTCTCCCCTAGGCCGTTCTAGTCATTCGTTTCGAGCATCAGAACTGCGAAAATTTTGAGTTTCTCATGCGTTTCTTACATCCAAACTGCCATATCTCGCGAACGGATTGACCAATCCGCAAAGTTTCTGTTGCATCTGAAAGTAGAAACTCGCCCGATTACAACGGTATGTGTAGTTTTCCCCTAGGCCGTTCTAGTTATTCGTTTCGAGCATCAGAACTGCGAACATTTTGAGTTTCTCAAGCGTTTCTTACCTCCAAACTGCCATATCTCGTAAACGGGTTGACCAATCCGCAAAATTGCTGTTGCATTTGAAAGTAGAAACTCACCCGATTACAACGGTATGCGCACTTTTCCCCTAGGCCGTTCTAGTTATTCGTTTCGAGCATCAGAACTGCGAAAATGTTGAGTTTCTCAAGCGTTTCTTACCTCCAAACTGCCATATCTCGCGAACGGATTGAACAATCCGCAAAATTTCTGTTGCATCTGAAAGTAGAAACTCGCCCGATTACAACGGTATGCGCACTTTTCCCCTAGGCCGTTCTAGTTATTCGTTTCGAGCATCAGAACTGCGGACATTTTGAGTTTCTCAAGCGTTTCTTACATCCAAACGGCCATATCTCGCGAACGGATTGACCAATCCGCAAAATTTCTGTTGCATCTGAAAGTAGAAACTCGCCCGATTACAACGGTATGCGCACTTTTCCCCTAGGCCGTTCTAGTTATTCGTTTCGAGCATCAGAACTGCGAAAATTTTGAGTTTCTCATGCGTTTCTTACTTCCAAACTGCCATATCTCGCGAACGGATTGACCAATCCGCAAAATTTCTGTTGCATCTGAAAGTAGAAACTCGCCCGATTACAACGGTATGCGCACTTTTCCCCTAGGCCGTTCTAGTTATTCGTTTCGAGCATCAGAACTGCGAAAATTTTGAGTTTCTCATGCGTTTCTTACTTCCAAACTGCCATATCTCGCGAACGGATTGACCAATCCGCAAAATTTCTGTTGCATCTGAAAGTAGAAACTCGCCCGATTACAACGGTATGCGCACTTTTCCCCTAGGCCGTTCTAGTTATTCGTTTCGAGCATCAGAACTGCGAAAATTTTGAGTTTCTCAAGCGTTTCTTATTTCCAAACTGCCATGTCTCGCGAACGGATTGATCAATCCGCAAAATTTCTGTTGCATCTGAAAGTAGAAACTCGCCCGATTACAACGGTATGCGTTCTTCTCCCCTAGGCCGTTCTAGTCATTCGTTTCGAGCATCAGAACTGCGAAAATTTTGAGTTTCTCAAGCGTTTCTTACCTCCAAACTGCCATATCTCGCGAACGGATTGAACAATCCGCAAAATTTCTGTTGCATCTGAAACTAGAAACTCGCCCGATTACAACGGTATGTGTAGTTCTCCCCTAGGCCGTTCCAGTTATTCGTTTCGAGCATCAGAACTGCGAAAATTTTGAGTTTCTCAAGCGTTTCTTACCTCCAATCTGCCATATCTCGTGAACGGGTTGACCAATCCGCGTAATTTCTGTTGCATCCGAAAGTAGAAACTCGCCCGATTACAACGGTATGCGTACTTCTCCCCTAGGCCGTTCTAGTCATTCGTTTCGAGCATCAGAACTGCGAAAATTTTGAGTTTCTCATGCGTTTCTTACCTCCAAACTGCCATATCTCGCGAACGGATTGACCAATCCGCAAAATTTCTGTTGCATCTGAAAGTAGAAACTCGCCCGATTACAACGGTATGTGTAGTTTTCCCCTAGGCCGTTCCAGTTATTCGTTTCGAGCATCAGAACTGCGAAAATTTTGAGTTTCTCAAGCGTTTCTTACCTCCAAACTGCCATATCTCGTGAACGGGTTGACCAATCCGCAAAATTTCTGTTGCATCTGAAAGTAGAAACTCGCCCGATTACAACGGTATGCGCACTTTTCCCCTAGGCCGTTCTAGTTATTCGTTTCGAGCATCAGAACTGCGAAAATTTTGAGTTTCTCATGCGTTTCTTACCTCCAAACTGCCATATCTCGCGAACGGATTGATCAATCCGCAAAATTTCTGTTGCATCTGAAAGTAGAAACTCGCCCGATTACAACGGTATGCGTACTTCCCCCCTAGGCCGTTCTAGTTATTCGTTTCGAGCATCAGAACTGCGAAAATTTTGAGTTTCTCATGCGTTTCTTACCTCCAAACTGCCATATCTCGCGAACGGATTGACCAATCCGCAAAATTTCTGTTGCATCTGAAAGTAGAAACTCGCCCGATTACAACGGTATGTGTAGTTTTCCCCTAGGCCGTTCCAGTTATTCGTTTCGAGCATCAGAACTGCGAAAATTTTGAGTTTCTCAAGCGTTTCTTACCTCCAAACTGCCATATCTCGCGAACGGATTGAACAATCCGCAAAATTTCTGTTGCATCTGAAAGTAGAAGCTCGCCCGATTACAACGGTAGGTGTAGTTTTCCCCTAGGCCGTTCTAGTTATTCGTTTTGAGCATCAGAACTGCGAAAATTTTGAGTTTCTCAAGCGTTTCTTACTTCCAAACTGCCATATCTCGTGAACGGGTTGACCAATCCGCAAAATTTCTGTTGCATTTGAAAGTAGAAACTCGCCCGATTACAACGGTATGCGTACTTCCCCCCTAGGCCGTTCTAGTTATTCGTTTCGAGCATCAGAACTGCGAAAATTTTGAGTTTCTCATGCGTTTCTTACATCCAAACGGCCATATCTCGCGAACGGATTGACCAATCCGCAAAATTTCTGTTGCATCTGAAAGTAGAAACTCGCCCGATTACAAAGGTATGCGCACTTTTCCCCTAGGCCGTTCTAGTTATTCGTTTCGAGCATCAGAACTGCGAAAATTTTGAGTTTCTCATGCGTTTCTTACTTCCAAACTGCCATATCTCGCGAACGGATTGACCAATCCGCAAAATTTCTGTTGCATCTGAAAGTAGAAACTCGCCCGATTACAACGGTATGTGTAATTTTTCCCCTAGGCCGTTCCAGTTATTCGTTTCGAGCATCAGAACTGCGAAAATTTTGAGTTTCTCAAGCGTTTCTTACCTCCAAACTGCCATATCTCGCGAATGGGTTGACCAATCCGCAAAATTTCTGTTGCATTTGAAAGTAGAAACTCGCCCGATTACAACGGTATGCGCACTTTTCCCCTAGACCGTTCTAGTTATTCGTTTCGAGCATCAGAACTGCGAAAATTTTGAGTTTCTCAAGCGTTTCTTACATCCAAACGGCCATATCTCGCGAACGGATTGACCAATCCGCATAATTTCTGTTGCATCTGAAAGTAGAAACTCGCCCGATTACAACGGTATGCGCACTTTTCCCCTAGGCCGTTCTAGTTATTCGTTTCGAGCATCAGAACTGCGAAAATTTTGAGTTTCTCAAGCGTTTCTTATTTCCAAACTGCCATGTCTCGCGAACGGATTGATCAATCCGCAAAATTTCTGTTGCATCTGAAAGTAGAAACTCGCCCGATTACAACGGTATGCGTTCTTCTCCCCTAGGCCGTTCTAGTCATTCGTTTCGAGCATCAGAACTGCGAAAATTTTGAGTTTCTCAAGCGTTTCTTACCTCCAAACTGCCATATCTCGCGAACGGATTGAACAATCCGCAAAATTTCTGTTGCATCTGAAACTAGAAACTCGCCCGATTACAACGGTATGTGTAGTTCTCCCCTAGGCCGTTCCAGTTATTCGTTTCGAGCATCAGAACTGCGAAAATTTTGAGTTTCTCATGCGTTTCTTACCTCCAAACTGCCATATCTCGCGAACGGATTGACCAATCCGCGTAATTTCTGTTGCATCCGAAAGTAGAAACTCGCCCGATTACAACGGTATGCGTACTTCTCCCCTAGGCCGTTCTAGTCATTCGTTTCGAGCATCAGAACTGCGAAAATTTTGAGTTTCTCATGCGTTTCTTACCTCCAAACTGCCATATCTCGCGAACGGATTGACCAATCCGCAAAATTTCTGTTGCATCTGAAAGTAGAAACTCGCCCGATTACAACGGTATGTGTAGTTTTCCCCTAGGCCGTTCCAGTTATTCGTTTCGAGCATCAGAACTGCGAAAATTTTGAGTTTCTCAAGCGTTTCTTACCTCCAAACTGCCATATCTCGTGAACGGGTTGACCAATCCGCAAAATTTCTGTTGCATCTGAAAGTAGAAACTCGCCCGATTACAACGGTATGCGCACTTTTCCCCTAGGCCGTTCTAGTTATTCGTTTCGAGCATCAGAACTGCGAAAATTTTGAGTTTCTCATGCGTTTCTTACCTCCAAACTGCCATATCTCGCGAACGGATTGATCAATCCGCAAAATTTCTGTTGCATCTGAAAGTAGAAACTCGCCCGATTACAACGGTATGCGTACTTCCCCCCTAGGCCGTTCTAGTTATTCGTTTCGAGCATCAGAACTGCGAAAATTTTGAGTTTCTCATGCGTTTCTTACCTCCAAACTGCCATATCTCGCGAACGGATTGACCAATCCGCAAAATTTCTGTTGCATCTGAAAGTAGAAACTCGCCCGATTACAACGGTATGTGTAGTTTTCCCCTAGGCCGTTCCAGTTATTCGTTTCGAGCATCAGAACTGCGAAAATTTTGAGTTTCTCAAGCGTTTCTTACCTCCAAACTGCCATATCTCGCGAACGGATTGAACAATCCGCAAAATTTCTGTTGCATCTGAAAGTAGAAGCTCGCCCGATTACAACGGTAGGTGTAGTTTTCCCCTAGCCGTTCTAGTTATTCGTTTTGAGCATCAGAACTGCGAAAATTTTGAGTTTCTCAAGCGTTTCTTACTTCCAAACTGCCATATCTCGTGAACGGGTTGACCAATCCGCAAAATTTCTGTTGCATTTGAAAGTAGAAACTCGCCCGATTACAACGGTATGCGCACTTTTCCCCTAGGCCGTTCTAGTTATTCGTTTCGAGCATCAGAACTGCGAACATTTTGAGTTTCTCAAGCGTTTCTTACATCCAAACGGCCATATCTCGCGAACGGATTGACCAATCCGCATAATTTCTGTTGCATCTGTAAGTAGAAACTCGCCCGATTACAACGGTATGCGTACTTCTCCCATAGGCCGTTCTAGTCATTCGTTTCGAGCATCAGAACTGCGAAAATTTTGAGTTTCTCAAGCGTTTCTTATCTCCAAACTGCCATATCTCGCGAACGGATTGATCAAACCGCAAAATTTCTGTTGCATCTGAAAGTAGAAACTCGCCCGATTACAACGGTATGCGTACTTCTCCCCTAAGCCGTTCTAGTCACTCGTTTCGAACATCAGAACTGCGAATTTTTTGAGTTTCTCAAGCGTTTCTTACCTCCAAACTGCCATATCTCGTGAACGGGTGGACCAATCCGCAAAATTTCTGTTGCATTTGAAAGTAGAAACTCGCCCGATTACAACGGTATGCGCACTTTTCCCCTAGGCCGTTCTAGTTATTCGTTTCGAGCATCAGAACTGCGAACATTTTGAGTTTCTCAAGCGTTTCTTACATCCAAACGGCCATATCTCGCGAACGGATTGACCAATCCGCATAATTTCTGTTGCATCTGTAAGTAGAAACTCGCCCGATTACAACGGTATGCGTACTTCTCCCATAGGCCGTTCTAGTCATTCGTTTCGAGCATCAGAACTGCGAAAATTTTGAGTTTCTCAAGCGTTTCTTATCTCCAAACTGCCATATCTCGCGAACGGATTGATCAAACCGCAAAATTTCTGTTGCATCTGAAAGTAGAAACTCGCCCGATTACAACGGTATGCGTACTTCTCCCCTAGGCCGTTCTAGTCACTCGTTTCGAACATCAGAACTGCGAATTTTTTGAGTTCCTCAAGCGTTTCTTACTTCCAAACTGCCATATCTCGCGAACGGATCGACCAATCCGCAAAATTTCTGTTGCATCTGAAAGTAGAAACTCGCCCGATTACATCGGTATGCGTACTTTTCTCCTAGGCCGTTCTAGTTATTCGTTTCGAGCATCAGAACTGCGAAAATTTTGAGTTTCTCAAGCGTTTCTTACATCCAAACTGCCATATCTCGCGAACGGATTGACCAATCCGCGTAATTTCTGTTGCATCCGAAAGTAGAAACTCGCCCGATTACAACGGTATGCGTACTTCTCCGCTAGGCCGTTCTAGTCATTCGTTTCGAGCATCAGAACTGCGAAAATTTTGAGTTTCTCATGCGTTTCTTACCTCCAAACTGCCATATCTCGCGAACGGATTGACCAATCCGCAAAATTTCTGTTGCATCTGAAAGTAGAAACTCGCCCGATTACAACGGTATGTGTAGTTTTCCCCTAGGCCGTTCCAGTTATTCGTTTCGAGCATCAGAACTGCGAAAATTTTGAGTTTCTCAAGCGTTTCTTACCTCCAAACTGCCATATCTCGTGAACGGGTTGACCAATCCGCAAAATTTCTGTTGCATTTGAAAGTAGAAACTCGCCCGATTACAACGGTATGCGCACTTTTCCCCTAGGCCGTTCTAGTTATTCGTTTCGAGCATCAGAACTGCGAACTTTTTGAGTTTCTCAAGCGTTTCTTACATCCAAACTGCCATATCTCGCGAACGGATTGACCAATCCGCATAATTTCTGTTGCATCTGTAAGTAGAAACTCGCCCGATTACAACGGTATGCGTACTTCTCCCATAGGCCGTTCTAGTCATTCGTTTCGAGCATCAGAACTGCGAAAATTTTGAGTTTCTCAAGCGTTTCTTATCACCAAACTGCCATATCTCGCGAACGGATTGATCAAACCGCAAAATTTCTGTTGCATCTGAAAGTAGAAACTCGCCCGATTACAACGGTATGCGTACTTCTCCCCTAGGCCGTTCTAGTCACTCGTTTCGAACATCAGAACTGCGAATTTTTTGAGTTTCTCAAGCGTTTCTTACTTCCAAACTGCCATATCTCGCGAACGGATCGACCAATCCGCAAAATTTCTGTTGCATCTGAAAGTAGAAACTCGTCCGATTACATCGGTATGCGTACTTTTCCCCTAGGCCGTTCTAGTTATTCGTTTCGAGCATCAGAACTGCGAAAATTTTGAGTTTCTCAAGCGTTTCTTACCTCCAAACTGCCATATCTCGCGAACGGATTGAACAATCCGCAAAATTTCTGTTGCATCTGAAAGTAGAAACTCGCCCGATTACAACGGTAGGTGTAGTTTTCCCCTAGGCCGTTCTAGTTATTCGTTTTGAGCTTCAGAACTGCGAAAATTTTGAGTTTCTCAAGCGTTTCTTACTTCCAAACTGCCATATCTCGTGAACGGGTTGACCAATCCGCAAGATTTCTGTTGCATTTGAAAGTAGAAACTCGCCCGATTACAACGGTATGCGCACTTTTCCCCTAGGCCGTTCTAGTTATTCGTTTCGAGCATCAGAACTGCGAACATTTTGAGTTTCTCAAGCGTTTCTTACATCCAAACGGCCATATCTCGCGAACGGATTGACCAATCCGCATAATTTCTGTTGCATCTGTAAGTAGAAACTCTCCCGATTACAACGGTATGCGTACTTCTCCCAGAGGCCGTTCTAGTCATTCGTTTCGAGCATCAGAAGTGCGAAAATTTTGAGTTCCTCAAGCGTATCTTACCTCCAAACTGCCATATCTCGCGAACGGATTGACCAATCCGCGTAATTTCTGTTGCATCCGAAAGTAGAAACTCGCCAGATTATAACGGTATGCGTACTTCTCCCCTAGGCCGTTCTAGTCATTCGTTTCGAGCATCAGAACTGCGAAAATTTTGAGTTTCTCATGCGTTTCTTACTTCCAAACTGCCATATCTCGCGAACGGATTGACCAATCCGCAAAATTTCTGTTGCATCTGAAAGTAGAAACTCGCCCGATTACAACGGTATGCGCACTATTCCCCTAGGCCGTTCTAGTTATTCGTTTCGAGGATCAGAACTGCGAAAATTTTGAGTTTCTCAAGCGTTTCTTATTTCCAAACTGCCATATCTCGCGAACGGATTCATCAATCCGCAAAATTTCTGTTGCATCTGAAAGTAGAAACTCGCCCGATTACAAAGGTATGCGTACTTCTCCCCTAGGCCGTTCTAGTCATTCGTTTCGAGCATCAGAACTGCGAAAATTTTGAGTTTCTCAAGCGTTTCTTACCTGCAAACTGCCATATCTCGCGAACGGATTGAACAATCCGCAAAATTTCTGTTGCATCTGAAAGTAGAAGCTCGCCCGATTACAACGGTAGGTGTAGTTTTCCCCTAGGCCGTTCTAGTTATTCGTTTCGTGCATCAGAACTGCGAAAATTTTGAGTTTCTCAAGCGTTTCTTACATCCAAACTGCCATATCTCGCGATCGGATTGACCAATCCGCGTAATTTCTGTTGCATCCGAAAGTAGAAACTCGCCCGATTACAACGGTATGCGTACTTCTCCCCTAGGCCGTTCTAGTCATTCGTTTCGAGCATCAGAACTGCGAAATTTTGAGTTTCTCAAGCGTTTCTTACCTCCAAATAGCCATATCTCGCGAACGGATTGAACAATCCGCAAAATTTCTGTTGCATCTGAAAGTAGAAGCTCGCCCGATTACAACGGTAGGTGTAGTTTTCCCCTAGGCCGTTCTAGTTATTCGTTTCGAGCATCAGGACTGCGAAAATTTTGAGTTTCTCAAGCGTTTCTTACCTCCAAACTGCCATATCTCGTGAACGGGTTGACCAATCCGCAAAATTTCTGTTGCATTTGAAAGTAGAAACTCACCCGATTACAACGGTATGCGCACTTTTCCCCTAGGCCGTTCTAGTTATTCGTTTCGAGCATCAGAACTGCGAAAATTTTGAGTTTCTCAAGCGTTTCTTACCTCCAAACTGCCATATCTCGAGAACGGATTGAACAATCCGCAAAATTTCTGTTGCATCCGAAAGTAGAAACTCGCCCGATTACAACGCTATGTGTAGTTTTCCCCTAGGCCGTTCTAGTTATTTGTTTCGAGCATCAGAACTGCGAAAATTTTGAGTTTCTCAAGCGTTTCTTATTTCCAAACTGCCATATCTCGCGAACGGATTCATCAATCCGCAAAATTTCTGTTGCATCTGAAAGTAGAAACTCGCCCGATTACAACGGTATGCGCACTTTTCCCCTAGGCCGTTCTAGTTATTCGTTTCGAGCATCAGAACTGCGAAAATTTTGAGTTTCTCAAGCGTTTCTTACCTCCAAACTGCCATATCTCGAGAACGGATTGAACAATCCGCAAAATTTCTGTTGCATCCGAAAGTAGAAACTCGCCCGATTACAACGGTATGCGTACTACTCCCCTAGGCCGTCCTAGTCATTCGTTTCGAGCATCAGAACTGCGAAAATTTTGAGTTTCTCATGTGTTTCTTACCTCCAAACTGCCATATCTCGCGAACGGATTGACCAATCCGCAAAGTTTCTGTTGCATCTGAAAGTAGAAACTCGCCCGATTACAACGGTATGTGTAGTTTTCCCCTAGGCCGTTCTAGTTATTCGTTTCGAGCATCAGAACTGCGAACATTTTGAGTTTCTCAAGCGTTTCTTACATCCAAACGGCCATATCTCGCGAACGGATTGACCAATCCGCATAATTTCTGTTGCATCTGAAAGTAGAAACTCGCCCGATTACAACGCTATGTGTAGTTTTCCCCTAGGCCGTTCTAGTTATTTGTTTCGAGCATCAGAACTGCGAAAATTTTGAGTTTCTCAAGCGTTTCTTACCTCCAAACTGCCATATCTCGTGAACGGGTTGACGAATCCGCAAAATTTCTGTTGCATTTGAAAGTAGAAACTCACCCGATTACAACGGTATGCGCACTTTTCCCCTAGGCCGTTCTAGTTATTCGTTTCGAGCATCAGAACTGCGAAAATTTTGAGTTTCTCAAGCGTTTCTTACATCCAAACTGCCATATCTCGAGAACGGATTGAACAATCCGCAAAATTTCTGTTGCATCCGAAAGTAGAAACTCGCCCGATTACAACGGTATGCGTACTTCTCCCCTAGGCCGTTCTAGTCATTCGTTTCGAGCATCAGAACTGCGAAAATTTTGAGTTTCTCATGTGTTTCTTACCTCCAAACTGCCATATCTCGCGACCGGATTGACCAATCCGCAAAGTTTCTGTTGCATCTGAAAGTAGAAACTCGCCCGATTACAACGGTATGTGTAGTTTTCCCCTAGGCCGTTCTAGTTATTCGTTTCGAGCATCAGAACTGCGAACATTTTGAGTTTCTCAAGCGTTTCTTAAATCCAAACGGCCATATCTCGCGAACGGATTGACCAATCCGCATAATTTCTGTTGCATTTGAAAGTAGAAACTCGCCCGATTACAACGGTATGTGTAGTTTTCCCCTAGGCCGTTCTAGTTATTCGTTTCGAGCATCAGAACTGCGAAAATTTTGAGTTTCTCAAGCGTTTCTTACCTCCAAACGGCCATATCTCGCGAACGGATTGACCAATCCGCATAATTTCTGTTGCATCTGAAAGTAGAAACTCGCCCGATTACAACGGTATGCGTACTTCTCCCCTAGGCCGTTCTAGTCATTCGTTTCGAGCATCAGAACTGCGAAAATTTTGAGTTTCTCATGCGTTTCTTACCTCCAAACTGCCATATCTCGCGAACGGATTGACCAATCCGCAAAGTTTCTGTTGCATCTGAAAGTAGAAACTCACCCGATTACAACGGTATGCGCACTTTTCCCCTAGGCCGTTCTAGTAATTCGTTTTGAGCATCAGAACTGCGAAAATTTTGAGTTTCTCATGTGTTTCTTACCTCCAAACTGCCATATCTCGCGACCGGATTGACCAATCCGCAAAGTTTCTGTTGCATCTGAAAGTAGAAACTCGCCCGATTACAACGGTATGCGTACTTCTCCCCTAGGCCGTTCTAGTCATTCGTTTCGAGCATCAGAACTGCGAAAATTTTGAGTTTCTCAAGCGTTTCTTACCTCCAAACTGCCATATCTCGTGAACGGGTTGACCAATCCGCAAAATTTCTGTTGCATTTGAAAGTAGAAACTCACCCGATTACAACGGTATGCGCACTTTTCCCCTACGCCGTTCTAGTTATTCGTTTCGAGCATCAGAACTGCGAAAATTTTGAGTTTCTCATGTGTTTCTTACCTCCAAACTGCCATATCTCGCGAACGGATTCATCAATCCGCAAAATTTCTGTTGCATCTGAAAGTAGAAACTCGCCCGATTACAACGGTATGCGTACTTCTCCCCTAGGCCGTTCTAGTCATTCGTTTCGAGCATCAGAACTGCGAAAATTTTGAGTTTCTCAAGCGTTTCTTACATCCAAACTGCCATATCTCGCGAACGGATTGACCAATCCGCGTAATTTCTGTTGCATCCGAAAGTAGAAACTCGCCCGATTACAACGGTATGCGTACTTCTCCCCTAGGCCGTTCTAGTCATTCGTTTCGAGCATCAGAACTGCGAAAATTTTGAGTTTCTCAAGCGTTTCTTACCTCCAAATAGCCATATCTCGCGAACGGATTGAACAATCCGCAAAATTTCTGTTGCATCTGAAAGTAGAAGCTCGCCCGATTACAACGGTAGGTGTAGTTTTCCCCTAGGCCGTTCTAGTTATTCGTTTCGAGCATCAGGACTGCGAAAATTTTGAGTTTCTCAAGCGTTTCTTACCTCCAAACTGCCATATCTCGTGAACGGGTTGACCAATCCGCAAAATTTCTGTTGCATTTGAAAGTAGAAACTCACCCGATTACAACGGTATGCGCACTTTTCCCCTAGGCCGTTCTAGTTATTCGTTTCGAGCATCAGAACTGCGAAAATTTTGAGTTTCTCATGTGTTTCTTACCTCCAAACTGCCATATCTCGCGACCGGATTGACCAATCCGCAAAGTTTCTGTTGCATCTGAAAGTAGAAACTCGCCCGATTACAACGGTATGTGTAGTTTTCCCCTAGGCCGTTCTAGTTATTCGTTTCGAGCATCAGAACTGCGAACATTTTGAGTTTCTCAAGCGTTTCTTAAATCCAAACGGCCATATCTCGCGAACGGATTGACCAATCCGCATAATTTCTGTTGCATTTGAAAGTAGAAACTCGCCCGATTACAACGGTATGTGTAGTTTTCCCCTAGGCCGTTCTAGTTATTCGTTTCGAGCATCAGAACTGCGAAAATTTTGAGTTTCTCAAGCGTTTCTTACCTCCAAACGGCCATATCTCGCGAACGGATTGACCAATCCGCATAATTTCTGTTGCATCTGAAAGTAGAAACTCGCCCGATTACAACGGTATGCGTACTTCTCCCCTAGGCCGTTCTAGTCATTCGTTTCGAGCATCAGAACTGCGAAAATTTTGAGTTTCTCATGCGTTTCTTACATCCAAACTGCCATATCTCGCGAACGGATTGACCAATCCGCAAAGTTTCTGTTGCATCTGAAAGTAGAAACTCGCCCGATTACAACGGTATGTGTAGTTTTCCCCTAGGCCGTTCTAGTTATTCGTTTCGAGCATCAGAACTGCGAACATTTTGAGTTTCTCAAGCGTTTCTTACCTCCAAACTGCCATATCTCGTAAACGGGTTGACCAATCCGCAAAATTTCTGTTGCATTTGAAAGTAGAAACTCACCCGATTACAACGATATGTGTACTTTTCCCCTAGGCCGTTCCAGTTATTCGTTTCGAGCATCAGAACTGCGAAAATTTTGAGTTTCTCAAGCGTTTCTTACCTCCAAACTGCCATATCTCGCGAATGGGTTGACCAATCCGCAAAATTTCTGTTGCATTTGAAAGTAGAAACTCGCCCGATTACAACGGTATGCGCACTTTTCCCCTAGACCGTTCTAGTTATTCGTTTCGAGCATCAGAACTGCGAAAATTTTGTGTTTCTCATGCGTTTCTTACCTCCAAACTGCCATATCTCGTAATCGGGTTGACCAATCCACAAAATTTCTGTTGCATTTGAAAGTAGAAACTCACCCGATTACAAAGGTATGCGCACTTTTCCCCTAGGCCGTTCTAGTTATTCGTTTCGAGCATCAGAACTGCGAAAATGTTGAGTTTCTCAAGCGTTTCTTACCTCCAAACTGCCATATGTCGCGAACGGATTGAACAATCCGCAAAATTTCTGTTGCATCTGAAAGTAGAAACTCGCCCGATTACATCGATATGCGTACTTTTCCCCTAGGCCGTTCTAGTTATTCGTTTCGAGCATCAGAACTGCGAAAATGTTGAGTTTCTCAAGCGTTTCTTACCTCCAAACTGCCATATGTCGCGAACGGATTGAACAATCCGCAAAATTTCTGTTGCATCTGAAAGTAGAAACTCGCCCGATTACATCGGTATGCGTACTTTTCCCCTAGGCCGTTCTGGTCATTCGTTTCGAGCATCAGAACTGCGAAAATTTTGAGTCTCTCAAGCGTTTCTTACCTCCAAACTGCCATATCTCGCGAACGGATTGAACAATCCGCAAAATTTCTGTTGCATCTGAAAGTAGAAACTCGCCCGATTACAACGGTTGGTGTAGTTTTCCCCTAGGCCGTTCTAGTTATTCGTTTTGAGCATCAGAACTGCGAAAATTTTGAGTTTCTCAAGCGTTTCTTACCTCCAAACTGCCATATCTCGCGAATGGGTTGACCAATCCGCAAAATTTCTGTTGCATTTGAAAGTAGAAACTCGCGCGATTACAACGGTATGCGCACTTTTCCCCTAGACCGTTCTAGTTATTCGTTTCGAGCATCAGAACTGCGAAAATTTTGAGTTTCTCAAGCGTTTCTTACATCCAAACGGCCATTTCTCGCGAACGGATTGACCAATCCGCATAATTTCTGTTGCATCTGAAAGTAGAAACTCGCCCGATTACAACGGTATGCGCGCTTTTCCCCTAGGCCGTTTTAGTTATTCGTTTCGAGCATCAGAACTGCGAAAATTTTGAGTTTCTCAAGCGTTTCTTATTTCCAAACTGCCATATCTCGCGAACGGATTGATCAATCGGCAAAATTTCTGTTGCATCTGAAAGTAGAAACTCGCCCGATTACAACGGTATGCGTACTTCTCCCCTAGGCCGTTCTAGTCATTCGTTTCGAGCATCAGAACTGCGAAAATTTTAAGTTTCTCATGCGTTTCTTACATCCAAACTGCCATATCTCGCGAACGGATTGACCAATCCGCAAAGTTTCTGTTGCATCTGAAAGTAGAAACTCGCCCGATTACAACGGTATGTGTAGTTTTCCCCTAGGCCGTTCCAGTTATTCGTTTCGAGCATCAGAACTGCGAACATTTTGAGTTTCTCAAGCGTTTCTTACCTCCAAACTGCCATATCTCGTAAACGGGTTGACCAATCCGCAAAATTTCTGTTGCATTTGAAAGTAGAAACTCACCCGATTACAACGGTATGCGCACTTTTCCCCTAGGCCGTTCTAGTTATTCGTTTCGAGCATCAGAACTGCGAAAATGTTGAGTTTCTCAAGCGTTTCTTACCTCCAAACTGCCATATCTCGCGAACGGATTGAACAATCCGCAAAATTTCTGTTGCATCTGAAAGTAGAAACTCGCCCGATTACAACGGTATGCGCACTTTTCCCCTAGGCCGTTCTAGTTATTCGTTTCGAGCATCAGAACTGCGGACATTCTGAGTTTCTCAAGCGTTTCTTACATCCAAACGGCCATATCTCGCGAACGGATTGACCAATCCGCATAATTTCTGTTGCATCTGAAAGTAGAAACTCGCCCGATTACAACGGTATGCGTACTTCTCCCATAGGCCGTTCTAGTCATTCGTTTCGAGCATCAGAACTGCGAAAATTTTGAGTTTCTCAAGCGTTTCTTATCTCCAAACTGCCATATCTCGCGAACGGATTGATCAAACCGCAAAATTTCTATTGCATCTGAAAGTAGAAACTCGCCCGATTACAACGGTATGCGTACTTCTCCCCTAGGCCGTTCTAGTCACTCGTTTCGAAAATCAGAACTGCGAAAATTTTGAGTTTCTCAAGCGTTTCTTACTTCCAAACTGCCATATCTCGCGAACGGATCGACCAATCCGCAAAATTTCTGTTGCATCTGAAAGTAGAAACTCGCCCGATTACATCGATATTCGTACTTTTCCCCTAGGCCGTTCTAGTTATTCGTTTCGAGCATCAGAACTGCGAAAATTTTGAGTTTCTCGAGCGTTTCTTACCACCAAACTGCCACATCTCGCGAAAGGATTGACCAATCCGCAAAATTTCTGTTGCATCTGAAAGTAGAAACTCGCCCGATTACAACGGTATGTATACTTTTCCCCTATGCCGTTCCAGTTATTCGTTTCGAGCATCAGAACTGCGAAAATTTTGAGTTTCTCAAGCGTTTCTTACCTCCAAACTGCCATATCTCGCGAATGGGTTGACCAATCCGCAAAATTTCTGTTGTATTTGAAAGTAGAAACTCGCCCGATTACAACGGTATGTGTAGTTTTCCCCTAGGCCGTTCTAGTTATTCGTTTCGAGCATCAGAACTGCGAACATTTTGAGTTTCTCAAGCGTTTCTTACATCCAAACGGCCATATCTCGCGAACGGATTGACCAATCCGCATAATTTCTGTTGCATCTGAAAGTAGAAACTCGCCCGATTACAACGCTATGTGTAGTTTTCCCCTAGGCCGTTCTAGTTATTTGTTTCGAGCATCAGAACTGCGAAAATTTTGAGTTTCTCAAGCGTTTCTTACCTCCAAACTGCCATATCTCGTGAACGGGTTGACGAATCCGCAAAATTTCTGTTGCATTTGAAAGTAGAAACTCACCCGATTACAACGGTATGCGCACTTTTCCCCTAGGCCGTTCTAGTTATTCGTTTCGAGCATCAGAACTGCGAAAATTTTGAGTTTCTCAAGCGTTTCTTACATCCAAACTGCCATATCTCGAGAACGGATTGAACAATCCGCAAAATTTCTGTTGCATCCGAAAGTAGAAACTCGCCCGATTACAACGGTATGCGTACTTCTCCCCTAGGCCGTTCTAGTCATTCGTTTCGAGCATCAGAACTGCGAAAATTTTGAGTTTCTCATGTGTTTCTTACCTCCAAACTGCCATATCTCGCGACCGGATTGACCAATCCGCAAAGTTTCTGTTGCATCTGAAAGTAGAAACTCGCCCGATTACAACGGTATGTGTAGTTTTCCCCTAGGCCGTTCTAGTTATTCGTTTCGAGCATCAGAACTGCGAACATTTTGAGTTTCTCAAGCGTTTCTTAAATCCAAACGGCCATATCTCGCGAACGGATTGACCAATCCGCATAATTTCTGTTGCATTTGAAAGTAGAAACTCGCCCGATTACAACGGTATGTGTAGTTTTCCCCTAGGCCGTTCTAGTTATTCGTTTCGAGCATCAGAACTGCGAAAATTTTGAGTTTCTCAAGCGTTTCTTACCTCCAAACGGCCATATCTCGCGAACGGATTGACCAATCCGCATAATTTCTGTTGCATCTGAGAGTAGAAACTCGCCCGATTACAACGGTATGCGTACTTCTCCCCTAGGCCGTTCTAGTCATTCGTTTCGAGCATCAGAACTGCGAAAATTTTGAGTTTCTCATGCGTTTCTTACATCCAAACTGCCATATCTCGCGAATGGATTGACCAATCCGCAAAGTTTCTGTTGCATCTGAAAGTAGAAACTCACCCGATTACAACGGTATGCGCACTTTTCCCCTAGGCCGTTCTAGTAATTCGTTTTGAGCATCAGAACTGCGAAAATTTTGAGTTTCTCATGCGTTTCTTACATCCAAACTGCCATATCTCGCGAACGGATTGACCAATCCGCAAAGTTTCTGTTGCATCTGAAAGTAGAAACTCGCCCGATTACAACGGTATGTGTAGTTTTCCCCTAGGCCGTTCTAGTTATTCGTTTCGAGCATCAGAACTGCGAACATTTTGAGTTTCTCAAGCGTTTCTTACCTCCAAACTGCCATATCTCGTAAACGGGCTGACCAATCCGCAAAATTTCTGTTGCATTTGAAAGTAGAAACTCACCCGATTACAACGATATGTGTACTTTTCCCCTAGGCCGTTCCAGTTATTCGTTTCGAGCATCAGAACTGCGAAAATTTTGAGTTTCTCAAGCGTTTCTTACATCCAAACGGCCATTTCTCGCGAACGGATTGACCAATCCGCATAATTTCTGTTGCATCTGAAAGTAGAAACTCGCCCGATTACAACGATATGTGTACTTTTCCCCTAGGCCGTTCCACTTATTCGTTTCGAGCATCAGAACTGCGAAAATTTTGAGTTTCTCAAGCGTTTCTTACATCCAAACGGCCATTTCTCGCGAACGGATTGACCAATCCGCATAATTTCTGTTGCATCTGAAAGTAGAAACTCGCCCGATTACAACGGTATGCGCACTTTTCCCCTAGGCCGTTCTAGTTATTCGTTTCGAGCATCAGAACTGCGAAAATTTTGAGTTTCTCAAGCGTTTCTTATTTCCAAACTGCCATATCTCGCGAACGGATTGATCAATCGGCAAAATTTCTGTTGCATCTGAAAGTAGAAACTCGCCCGATTACAACGGTATGCGTACTTCTCCCCTAGGCCGTTCTAGTCATTCGTTTCGAGCATCAGAACTGCGAAAATTTTAAGTTTCTCATGCGTTTCTTACATCCAAACTGCCATATCTCGCGAACGGATTGACCAATCCGCAAAGTTTCTGTTGCATCTGAAAGTAGAAACTCGCCCGATTACAACGGTATGTGTAGTTTTCCCCTAGGCCGTTCCAGTTATTCGTTTCGAGCATCAGAACTGCGAACATTTTGAGTTTCTCAAGCGTTTCTTACCTCCAAACTGCCATATCTCGTAAACGGATTGACCAATCCGCAAAATTTCTGTTGCATTTGAAAGTAGAAACTCACCCGATTACAACGGTATGCGCACTTTTCCCCTAGGCCGTTCTAGTTATTCGTTTCGAGCATCAGAACTGCGAAAATGTTGAGTTTCTCAAGCGTTTCTTACCTCCAAACTGCCATATCTCGCGAACGGATTGAACAATCCGCAAAATTTCTGTTGCATCTGAAAGTAGAAACTCGCCCGATTACAACGGTATGCGCACTTTTCCCCTAGGCCGTTCTAGTTATTCGTTTCGAGCATCAGAACTGCGGACATTCTGAGTTTCTCAAGCGTTTCTTACATCCAAACGGCCATATCTCGCGAACGGATTGACCAATCCGCATAATTTCTGTTGCATCTGAAAGTAGAAACTCGCCCGATTACAACGGTATGCGTACTTCTCCCATAGGCCGTTCTAGTCATTCGTTTCGAGCATCAGAACTGCGAAAATTTTGAGTTTCTCAAGCGTTTCTTATCTCCAAACTGCCATATCTCGCGAACGGATTGATCAAACCGCAAAATTTCTATTGCATCTGAAAGTAGAAACTCGCCCGATTACAACGGTATGCGTACTTCTCCCCTAGGCCGTTCTAGTCACTCGTTTCGAAAATCAGAACTGCGAAAATTTTGAGTTTCTCAAGCGTTTCTTACTTCCAAACTGCCATATCTCGCGAACGGATCGACCAATCTGCAAAATTTCTGTTGCATCTGAAAGTAGAAACTCGCCCGATTACAACGGTATGCGCACTTTTCCCCTAGGCCGTTCTAGTAATTCGTTTTGAGCATCAGAACTGCGAAAATTTTGAGTTTCTCATGCGTTTCTTACATCCAAACTGCCATATCTCGCGAACGGATTGACCAATCCGCAAAGTTTCTGTTGCATCTGAAAGTAGAAACTCGCCCGATTACAACGGTATGTGTAGTTTTCCCCTAGGCCGTTCTAGTTATTCGTTTCGAGCATCAGAACTGCGAACATTTTGAGTTTCTCAAGCGTTTCTTACCTCCAAACTGCCATATCTCGTAAACGGGTTGACCAATCCGCAAAATTTCTGTTGCATTTGAAAGTAGAAACTCACCCGATTACAACGATATGTGTACTTTTCCCCTAGGCCGTTCCAGTTATTCGTTTCGAGCATCAGAACTGCGAAAATTTTGAGTTTCTCAAGCGTTTCTTACATCCAAACGGCCATTTCTCGCGAACGGATTGACCAATCCGCATAATTTCTGTTGCATCTGAAAGTAGAAACTCGCCCGATTACAACGATATGTGTACTTTTCCCCTAGGCCGTTCCACTTATTCGTTTCGAGCATCAGAACTGCGAAAATTTTGAGTTTCTCAAGCGTTTCTTACATCCAAACGGCCATTTCTCGCGAACGGATTGACCAATCCGCATAATTTCTGTTGCATCTGAAAGTAGAAACTCGCCCGATTACAACGGTATGCGCACTTTTCCCCTAGGCCGTTCTAGTTATTCGTTTCGAGCATCAGAACTGCGAAAATTTTGAGTTTCTCAAGCGTTTCTTATTTCCAAACTGCCATATCTCGCGAACGGATTGATCAATCGGCAAAATTTCTGTTGCATCTGAAAGTAGAAACTCGCCCGATTACAACGGTATGCGTACTTCTCCCCTAGGCCGTTCTAGTCATTCGTTTCGAGCATCAGAACTGCGAAAATTTTAAGTTTCTCATGCGTTTCTTACATCCAAACTGCCATATCTCGCGAACGGATTGACCAATCCGCAAAGTTTCTGTTGCATCTGAAAGTAGAAACTCGCCCGATTACAACGGTATGTGTAGTTTTCCCCTAGGCCGTTCCAGTTATTCGTTTCGAGCATCAGAACTGCGAACATTTTGAGTTTCTCAAGCGTTTCTTACCTCCAAACTGCCATATCTCGTAAACGGGTTGACCAATCCGCAAAATTTCTGTTGCATTTGAAAGTAGAAACTCACCCGATTACAACGGTATGCGCACTTTTCCCCTAGGCCGTTCTAGTTATTCGTTTCGAGCATCAGAACTGCGGAAATGTTGAGTTTCTCAAGCGTTTCTTACCTCCAAACTGCCATATCTCGCGAACGGATTGAACAATCCGCAAAATTTCTGTTGCATCTGAAAGTAGAAACTCGCCCGATTACAACGGTATGCGCACTTTTCCCCTAGGCCGTTCTAGTTATTCGTTTCGAGCATCAGAACTGCGGACATTCTGAGTTTCTCAAGCGTTTCTTACATCCAAACGGCCATATCTCGCGAACGGATTGACCAATCCGCATAATTTCTGTTGCATCTGAAAGTAGAAACTCGCCCGATTACAACGGTATGCGTACTTCTCCCATAGGCCGTTCTAGTCATTCGTTTCGAGCATCAGAACTGCGAAAATTTTGAGTTTCTCAAGCGTTTCTTATCTCCAAACTGCCATATCTCGCGAACGGATTGATCAAACCGCAAAATTTCTATTGCATCTGAAAGTAGAAACTCGCCCGATTACAACGGTATGCGTACTTCTCCCCTAGGCCGTTCTAGTCACTCGTTTCGAAAATCAGAACTGCGAAAATTTTGAGTTTCTCAAGCGTTTCTTACTTCCAAACTGCCATATCTCGCGAACGGATCGACCAATCTGCAAAATTTCTGTTGCATCTGAAAGTAGAAACTCGCCCGATTACATCGATATTCGTACTTTTCCCCTAGGCCGTTCTAGTTATTCGTTTCGAGCATCAGAACTGCGAAAATTTTGAGTTTCTCGAGCGTTTCTTACCACCAAACTGCCACATCTCGCGAAAGGATTGACCAATCCGCAAAATTTCTGTTGCATCTGAAAGTAGAAACTCGCCCGATTACAACGGTATGTGTACTTTTCCCCTATGCCGTTCCAGTTATTCGTTTCGAGCATCAGAACTGCGAAAATTTTGAGTTTCTCAAGCGTTTCTTACCTCCAAACTGCCATATCTCGCGAATGGGTTGACCAATCCGCAAAATTTCTGTTGTATTTGAAAGTAGAAACTCGCCCGATTACAACGGTATGCGCACTTTTCCCCTAGACCGTTCTAGTTATTCGTTTCGAGCATCAGAACTGCGAAAATTTTGAGTTTCTCAAGCGTTTCTTACATCCAAACGGCTATATCTCGCGAACGGATTGAACAATCCGCATAATTTCTGTTGCATCTGAAAGTAGAAACTCGCCCGATTACAACGGTATGCGTACTTCTCCCCTAGGCCGTTCTAGTCACTCGTTTCGAAAATCAGAACTGCGAAAATTTTGAGTTTCTCAAGCGTTTCTTACTTCCAAACTGCCATATCTCGCGAACGGATCGACCAATCCGCAAAATTTCTGTTGCATCTGAAAGTAGAAACTCGCCCGATTACATCGGTATGCGTACTTTTCCCCTAGGCCGTTCTAGTTATTCGTTTCGAGCATCAGAACTGCGAAAATTTAGAGTTTCTCGAGCGTTTCTTACCACCAAACTGACACATCTCGCGAAAGGATTGACCAATCCGCAAAATTTCTGTTGCATCTGAAAGTAGAAACTCGCCCGATTACAACGGTATGTGTACTTTTCCCCTAGGCCGTTCCAGTTATTCGTTTCGAGCATCAGAACTGCGAAAATTTTGAGTTTCTCAAGCGTTTCTTACCTCCAAACTGCCATATCTCGCGAATGGGTTGACCAATCCGCAAAATTTCTGTTGCATTTGAAAGTAGAAACTCGCCCGATTACAACGGTATGCGCACTTTTCCCCTAGACCGTTCTAGTTATTCGTTTCGAGCATCAGAACTGCGAAAATTTTGAGTTTCTCAAGCGTTTCTTACCTCCAAACTGCCATATCTCGTAATCGGGTTGACCAATCCACAAAATTTCTGTTGCATTTGAAAGTAGAAACTCACCCGATTACAAAGGTATGCGCACTTTTCCCCTAGGCCGTTCTAGTTATTCGTTTCGAGCATCAGAACTGCGAAAATGTTGAGTTTCTCAAGCGTTTCTTACCTCCAAACTGCCATATGTCGCGAACGGATTGAACAATCCGCAAAATTTCTGTTGCATCTGAAAGTAGAAACTCGCCCGATTACATCGGTATGCGTACTTTTCCCCTAGGCCGTTCTAGTTATTCGTTTCGAGCATCAGAACTGCGAAAATTTTGAGTTTCTCGAGCGTTTCTTACCACCAAACTGCCACATCTCGCGAAAGGATTGACCAATCCGCAAAATTTCTGTTGCATCTGAAAGTAGAAACTCGCCCGATTACAACGGTATGTGTAGTTTTCCCCTAGGCCTCTCCAGTTATTCGTTTCGAGCATCAGAAATGTGAAAATTTTGAGTTTCTCGAGCGTCTCTTACCTCCAAACTGCCATATCTCGCGAACGGATTGACCAATCCGCAAAATTTCTGATGCATTTGAAAGTAGAAACTCGCCCGATTACAACGGTATGCGCACTTTTCCCCTAGGCCGTTCTAGTTATTCGTTTCGAGCATCAGAACTGCGAAAATTTTGAGTTTCTCATGCGTTTCTTACATCCAAACGGCCATATCTCGCGAACGGATTGACCAATCCGCATAATTTCTGTTGCATCTGAAAGTAGAAACTCGCCCGATTACAACGGTATGCGTACTTCTCCCATAGGCCGTTCTAGTCATTCGTTTCGAGCATCAGAACTGCGAAAATTTTGAGTTTCTCAAGCGTTTCTTATTTCCAAACTGCCATATCTCGCGAACGGATTGATCAATCCGCAAAATTTCTGTTGCATTTGAAAGTAGAAACTCGCCCGATTACAACGGTATGCGCACTTTTCCCCTAGGCCGTTCTAGTTATTCGTTTCGAGCATCAGAACTGCGAAAATTTTGAGTTTCTCAAGCGTTTCTTATCTCCAAACTGCCATATCTCGCGAACGGATTGATCAATCCGCATAATTTCTGTTGCATTTGAAAGTAGAAACTCGCCCTATTACAACGGTATGCGCACTTTTCCCCTAGGCCGTTCTAGTTATTCGTTTCGAGCATCAGAACTGCGAAAATTTTGAGTTTCTCAAGCGTTTCTTACCTCCAAACTGCCATATCTCGTGAACGGGTTGACCAATCCGCAAAATTTCTGTTGCATTTGAAAGTAGAAACTCGCCCGATTACAACGGTATGCGTACTTCTCCCATAGGCCGTTCTAGTCATTCGTTTCGAGCATCAGAACTGCGAAAATTTTGAGTTTCTCAAGCGTTTCTTACCTCCAAACTGCCATATCTCGCGAACGGATTGAACAATCCGCAAAATTTCTGTTGCATCTGAAAGTAGAATCTCGCCCGATTACAACGGTATGTGTAGTTTTCCCCTCGGCCGTCCTAGTTATTCGTTTCGAGCATCAGAACTGCGAAAATTTTGAGTTTCTAAAGCGTTTCTTATCTCCAAACTGTCATATCTCGCGAACGGATTGATCAATCCGCAAAATTTCTGTTGCATCTGAAAGTAGAAACTCGCCCGATTACAACGGTAGGTGTAGTTTTCCCCTAGGCCGTTCTAGTTATTCGTTTCGAGCATCAGAATTGCGAAAATTTTGAGTTTCTCAAGCGTTTCTTACCTCCAAACTGCCATATCTCGTGAACGGGTTGACCAATCCGCAAAATTTCTGTTGCATTTGAAAGTAGAAACTCGCCCGATTACAACGGTATGCGCTCTTTTCCCCTAGGCCGTTCTAGTTATTCGTTTCGAGCATCAGAACTGCGAAAATTTTGAGTTTCTCAAGCGTTTCTTACATCCAAACGGCCATATATCGCGAACGGATTGACCAATCCGCATAATTTCTGTTGCATCTGAAAGTAGAAACTCGCCCGATTACAACGGTATGCGTACTCTTCCCATAGGCCGTTCTAGTCATTCGTTTCGAGCATCAGAACTGCGAAAATTTTGAGTTTCTCAAGCGTTTCTTATCTCCAAACTGCCATATCTCGCGAACGGATTGATCAATCCGCAAAATTTCTGTTGCATCTGAAAGTAGAAACTCGCCCGATTACAACGGTATGCGTACTTCTCCCCTAGGCCGTTCTAGTCATTCGTTTCGAGCATCAGAACTGCGAAAATTTTGAGTTCCTCAAGCGTTTCTTACTTCCAAACTGCCATATCTCGCGAACGGATCGACCAATCCGCAAAATTTCTGTTGCTTCTGAAAGTAGAAACTCGCCCGACTACAACGGTATGCGCACTTTTCCCCTATGCCGTTCTAGTTATTCGTTTCGAGCATCAGAACAGCGAAAATTATGTGTTTCCCAAGCGTTTCTTACATCCAAACTGCCACATCTCGCGAACGGATTGACCAATCCGCAAAATTTCTGTTGCATCTGAAAGTAGAAACTCGCCCGATTACAACGGTATGTGTAGTTTTCCCCTAGGCCGTTCCAGTTATTCGTTTCGAGCATCAGAAATGCGAAAATTTTGAGTTTCTCGAGCGTTTCTTACCTCCAAACTGCCATATCTCGCGAACGGATTGACCAATCCGCGGAATTTCTGTTGCATCCGAAAGTAGAAACTCGCCCGATTACATCGGTATGCGTACTTTTCCCCTAGGCCGTTCTAGTTATTCGTTTCGAGCATCAGAACTGCGAAAATTTTGAGTTTCTCGAGCGTTTCTTACCTCCAAACTGCCACATCTCGCGAACGGATTGACCAATCCGCAAAATTTCTGTTGCATCTGAAAGTAGAAACTCGCCCGATTACAACGGTATGTGTAGTTTTCCCCTAGGCCGTTCCAGATATTCGTTTCGAGCATCAGAAATGCGAAAATTTTGAGTTTCTCGAGCGTTTCTTACCTCCAAACTGCCATATCTCGCGAACGGATTGACCAATCCGCAAAATTTCTGTTGCATTTGAAAGTAGAAACTCTCCCGATTACAACTGTATGCGCACTTTTCCCCTGGGTCGTCCTAGTTATTCGTTTCGAGCATCAGAACTGCGAAAATTTTGAGTTTCTAAAGCGTTTCTTATCTCCAAACTGTCATATCTCGCGAACGGATTGATCAATCCGCAAAATTTCTGTTGCATCTGAAAGTAGAAACTCGCCCGATTACAACGGTAGGTGTAGTTTTCCCCTAGGCCGTTGTAGTTATTCGTTTCGAGCATCAGAATTGCGAAAATTTTGTGTCCCCCAAGCGTTTCTTACCTCCAAACTGCCATATCTCGCGAACGGATTGACCAATCCGCGTAATTTCTGTTGCATCCGAAAGTAGAAGCTCGCCCGATTACAACGGTATGCGTACTTCTCCCCTAGGCCGTTCTAGTCATTCGTTTCGAGCATCAGAACTGCGAAAATTTTGAGTTTCTCATGCGTTTCTTACCTCCAAACTGCCATATCTCGCGAACGGATTGACCAATCCGCAAAATTTCTGTTGCATCTGAAAGTAGAAACTCGCCCGATTACAACGGTATGTGTAGTTTTCCCCTAGGCCGTTCCAGTTATTCATTTCGAGCATCAGAACTGCGAAAATTTTGAGTTTCTTAAGCGTTTCTTACGTCCAAACTGCCATATCTCGCGAACGGATTGACCAATCCGCAAAATTTCTGTTGCTTCTGAAAGTAGAAACTCGCCCGATTACAACGGTATGCGCACTTTTCCCCCAGGCCGTTCTGGTTATCCGTTTCGAGCATCAGAACTGCGAAAATTTTGAGTTTCTCGAGCGTTTCTTACCTCCAAACTGCCACATCTCGCGAACGGATTGACCAATCCGCAAAATTTCTGTTGCATCTGAAAGTAGAAACTCGCCCGATTACAACGGTATGTGTAGTTTTCCCCTAGGCCGTTCCAGTTATTCGTTTCGAGCATCAGAAATGCGAAAATTTTGAGTTTCTCGAGCGTTTCTTACCTCCAAACTGCCATATCTCGCGAACGGATTGACCAATCCGCAAAATTTCTGTTGCATTTGAAAGTAGAAACTCTCCCGATTACAACTGTATGCGCACTTTTCCCCTGGGTCGTCCTAGTTATTCGTTTCGAGCATCAGAACTGCGAAAATTTTGAGTTTCTAAAGCGTTTCTTATCTCCAAACTGTCATATCTCGCGAACGGATTGATCAATCCGCAAAATTTCTGTTGCATCTGAAAGTAGAAACTCGCCCGATTACAACGGTAGGTGTAGTTTTCCCCTAGGCCGTTGTAGTTATTCGTTTCGAGCATCAGAATTGCGAAAATTTTGTGTCCCCCAAGCGTTTCTTACCTCCAAACTGCCATATCTCGCGAACGGATTGACCAATCCGCGTAATTTCTGTTGCATCCGAAAGTAGAAGCTCGCCCGATTACAACGGTATGCGTACTTCTCCCCTAGGCCGTTCTAGTCATTCGTTTCGAGCATCAGAACTGCGAAAATTTTGAGTTTCTCATGCGTTTCTTACCTCCAAACTGCCATATCTCGCGAACGGATTGACCAATCCGCAAAATTTCTGTTGCATCTGAAAGTAGAAACTCGCCCGATTACAACGGTATGTGTAGTTTTCCCCTAGGCCGTTCCAGTTATTCATTTCGAGCATCAGAACTGCGAAAATTTTGAGTTTCTTAAGCGTTTCTTACGTCCAAACTGCCATATCTCGCGAACGGATTGACCAATCCGCAAAATTTCTGTTGCTTCTGAAAGTAGAAACTCGCCCGATTACAACGGTATGCGCACTTTTCCCCCAGGCCGTTCTGGTTATCCGTTTCGAGCATCAGAACTGCGAAAATTTTGAGTTTCTCGAGCGTTTCTTACCTCCAAACTGCCACATCTCGCGAACGGATTGACCAATCCGCAAAATTTCTGTTGCATCTGAAAGTAGAAACTCGCCCGATTACAACGGTATGTGTAGTTTTCCCCTAGGCCGTTCCAGTTATTCGTTTCGAGCATCAGAAATGCGAAAATTTTGAGTTTCTCGAGCGTTTCTTACCTCCAAACTGCCATATCTCGCGAACGGATTGACCAATCCGCAAAATTTCTGTTGCATTTGAAAGTAGAAACTCTCCCGATTACAACTGTATGCGCACTTTTCCCCTGGGTCGTCCTAGTTATTCGTTTCGAGCATCAGAACTGCGAAAATTTTGAGTTTCTAAAGCGTTTCTTATCTCCAAACTGTCATATCTCGCGAACGGATTGATCAATCCGCAAAATTTCTGTTGCATCTGAAAGTAGAAACTCGCCCGATTACAACGGTAGGTGTAGTTTTCCCCTAGGCCGTTGTAGTTATTCGTTTCGAGCATCAGAATTGCGAAAATTTTGTGTCCCCCAAGCGTTTCTTACCTCCAAACTGCCATATCTCGCGAACGGATTGACCAATCCGCGTAATTTCTGTTGCATCCGAAAGTAGAAGCTCGCCCGATTACAACGGTATGCGTACTTCTCCCCTAGGCCGTTCTAGTCATTCGTTTCGAGCATCAGAACTGCGAAAATTTTGAGTTTCTCATGCGTTTCTTACCTCCAAACTGCCATATCTCGCGAACGGATTGACCAATCCGCAAAATTTCTGTTGCATCTGAAAGTAGAAACTCGCCCGATTACAACGGTATGTGTAGTTTTCCCCTAGGCCGTTCCAGTTATTCATTTCGAGCATCAGAACTGCGAAAATTTTGAGTTTCTTAAGCGTTTCTTACCTCCAAACTGCCATATCTCGCGAACGGATTGACCAATCCGCAAAATTTCTGTTGCTTCTGAAAGTAGAAACTCGCCCGATTACAACGGTATGCGCACTTTTCCCCCAGGCCGTTCTGGTTATCCGTTTCGAGCACCAGAACTGCGAAAATTTTGAGTTTCCCAAGCGTTTCTTACATCCAAACTGCCATATCTCGCGAACGGATTGACCAATCCGCAAAATTTCTGTTGCTTCTGAAAGTAGAAACTCGCCCGATTACAACGGTATGCGCACTTTTCCCCTAGGCCGTTCTAGTTATTCGTTTCGAGCATCAGAACTGCGAAAATTTTGAGTTTCCCAAGCGTTTCTTACATCCAAACGGCCATATCTCGCGAACGGATTGACCAATCCGCAAAATTTCTGTTGCATCTGAAAGTGGAAACTCGCCCGATTACAACGGTATGTGTAGTTTTCCCCTAGGCCGTTACAGTTATTCGTTTCGAGCATCAGAACTGCGAAAATTTTGAGTTTCTCAAGCGTTTCTAACCTCCAAACTGCCATATCTTGTGAACGGGTTGACCAATCCGCAAAATTTCTGTTGCATTTGAAAGTAGAAACTCACCCGATTACAACGGTATGCGCACTTTTCCCCTAGAGCGTTCTAGTTATTCGTTTCGAGCATCAGAACTGCGAAAATTTTGAGTTTCTCAAGCGTTTCTTATCTCCAAACTGCCATATCTCGCGAACGGATTGATCAATCCGCAAAATTTCTGTTGCATCTGAAAGTAGAAACTCGCCCGATTACAACGGTATGCGTACTTCTCCCCTAGGCCGTTCTAGTCATTCGTTTCGAGCATCAGAACTGCGAAAATTTTGAGTTCCTCAAGCGTTTCTTACTTCCAAACTGCCATATCTCGCGAACGGATCGACCAATCCGCAAAATTTCTGTTGCTTCTGAAAGTAGAAACTCGCCCGACTACAACGGTATGCGCACTTTTCCCCTATGCCGTTCTAGTTATTCGTTTCGAGCATCAGAACAGCGAAAATTATGTGTTTCCCAAGCGTTTCTTACATCCAAACTGCCACATCTCGCGAACGGATTGACCAATCCGCAAAATTTCTGTTGCATCTGAAAGTAGAAACTCGCCCGATTACAACGGTATGTGTAGTTTTCCCCTAGGCCGTTCCAGTTATTCGTTTCGAGCATCAGAACTGCGAAAATTTTGAGTTTCTCGAGCGTTTCTTACCTCCAAACTGCCACATCTCGCGAACGGATTGACCAATCCGCAAAATTTCTGTTGCATCTGAAAGTAGAAACTCGCCCGATTACAACGGTATGTGTAGTTTTCCCCTCGGCCGTCCTAGTTATTCGTTTCGAGCATCAGAACTGCGAAAATTTTGAGTTTCTAAAGCGTTTCTTATCTCCAAACTGTCATATCTCGCGAACGGATTGATCAATCCGCAAAATTTCTGTTGCATCTGAAAGTAGAAACTCGCCCGATTACAACGGTAGGTGTAGTTTTCCCCTAGGCCGTTCTAGTTATTCGTTTCGAGCATCAGAATTGCGAAAATTTTGAGTTTCTCAAGCGTTTCTTACCTCCAAACTGCCATATCTCGTGAACGGGTTGACCAATCCGCAAAATTTCTGTTGCATTTGAAAGTAGAAACTCGCCCGATTACAACGGTATGCGCTCTTTTCCCCTAGGCCGTTCTAGTTATTCGTTTCGAGCATCAGAACTGCGAAAATTTTGAGTTTCTCAAGCGTTTCTTACATCCAAACGGCCATATCTCGCGAACGATTGACCAATCCGCATAATTTCTGTTGCATCTGAAAGTAGAAACTCGCCCGATTACAACGGTGTGCGTACTCTTCCCATAGGCCGTTCTAGTCATTCGTTTCGAGCATCAGAACTGCGAAAATTTTGAGTTTCTCAAGCGTTTCTTATCTCCAAACTGCCATATCTCGCGAACGGATTGATCAATCCGCAAAATTTCTGTTGCATCTGAAAGTAGAGACTCGCCCGATTACAACGTTATGTGTAGTTTTCCCCTAGGCCGTTCTAGTTATTCGTATCGAGCATAAGAACTGCGAAAATTTTGAGTTTCTCAAGCGTTTCTTACCTCCAAACTGCCATATCTCGCGAACGGATTGACCAATCCGCAAAATTTCTGTTGCATCTGAAAGTAGAAACTCGCCCGATTACAAAGGTATGCGTACTTTTCCCCTAGGCCGTTCTAGTCATTCGTTTCGAGCATCAGAACTGCGAAAATTTTGAGTTCCTCAAGCGTTTCTTACTTCCAAACTGCCATATCTCGCGAACGGATCGACCAATCCGCAAAATTTCTGTTGCTTCTGAAAGTAGAAACTCGCCCGACTACAACGGTATGCGCACTTTTCCCCTATGCCGTTCTAGTTATTCGTTTCGAGCATCAGAACAGCGAAAATTATGTGTTTCCCAAGCGTTTCTTACATCCAAACTGCCACATCTCGCGAACGGATTGACCAATCCGCAAAATTTCTGTTGCATCTGAAAGTAGAAACTCGCCCGATTACAACGGTATGTGTAGTTTTCCCCTAGGCCGTTCCAGTTATTCGTTTCGAGCATCAGAACTGCGAAAATTTTGAGTTTCTCGAGCGTTTCTTACCTCCAAACTGCCACATCTCGCGAACGGATTGACCAATCCGCAAAATTTCTGTTGCATCTGAAAGTAGAAACTCGCCCGATTACAACGGTATGTGTAGTTTTCCCCTCGGCCGTCCTAGTTATTCGTTTCGAGCATCAGAACTGCGAAAATTTTGAGTTTCTAAAGCGTTTCTTATCTCCAAACTGTCATATCTCGCGAACGGATTGATCAATCCGCAAAATTTCTGTTGCATCTGAAAGTAGAAACTCGCCCGATTACAACGGTAGGTGTAGTTTTCCCCTAGGCCGTTCTAGTTATTCGTTTCGAGCATCAGAATTGCGAAAATTTTGAGTTTCTCAAGCGTTTCTTACCTCCAAACTGCCATATCTCGTGAACGGGTTGACCAATCCGCAAAATTTCTGTTGCATTTGAAAGTAGAAACTCGCCCGATTACAACGGTATGCGCTCTTTTCCCCTAGGCCGTTCTAGTTATTCGTTTCGAGCATCAGAACTGCGAAAATTTTGAGTTTCTCAAGCGTTTCTTACATCCAAACGGCCATATCTCGCGAACGATTGACCAATCCGCATAATTTCTGTTGCATCTGAAAGTAGAAACTCGCCCGATTACAACGGTGTGCGTACTCTTCCCATAGGCCGTTCTAGTCATTCGTTTCGAGCATCAGAACTGCGAAAATTTTGAGTTTCTCAAGCGTTTCTTATCTCCAAACTGCCATATCTCGCGAACGGATTGATCAATCCGCAAAATTTCTGTTGCATCTGAAAGTAGAGACTCGCCCGATTACAACGTTATGTGTAGTTTTCCCCTAGGCCGTTCTAGTTATTCGTATCGAGCATAAGAACTGCGAAAATTTTGAGTTTCTCAAGCGTTTCTTACCTCCAAACTGCCATATCTCGCGAACGGATTGACCAATCCGCAAAATTTCTGTTGCATCTGAAAGTAGAAACTCGCCCGATTACAAAGGTATGCGTACTTTTCCCCTAGGCCGTTCTAGTCATTCGTTTCGAGCATCAGAACTGCGAAAATTTTGAGTTCCTCAAGCGTTTCTTACTTCCAAACTGCCATATCTCGCGAACGGATCGACCAATCCGCAAAATTTCTGTTGCTTCTGAAAGTAGAAACTCGCCCGACTACAACGGTATGCGCACTTTTCCCCTATGCCGTTCTAGTTATTCGTTTCGAGCATCAGAACAGCGAAAATTATGTGTTTGCCAAGCGTTTCTTACATCCAAACTGCCACATCTCGCGAACGGATTGACCAATCCGCAAAATTTCTGTTGCATCTGAAAGTAGAAACTCGCCCGATTACAACGGTATGTGTAGTTTTCCCCTAGGCCGTTCCAGTTATTCGTTTCGAGCATCAGAACTGCGAAAATTTTGAGTTTCTCGAGCGTTTCTTACCTCCAAACTGCCACATCTCGCGAACGGATTGACCAATCCGCAAAATTTCTGTTGCATCTGAAAGTAGAAACTCGCCCGATTACAACGGTATGTGTAGTTTTCCCCTCGGCCGTCCTAGTTATTCGTTTCGAGCATCAGAACTGCGAAAATTTTGAGTTTCTAAAGCGTTTCTTATCTCCAAACTGTCATATCTCGCGAACGGATTGATCAATCCGCAAAATTTCTGTTGCATCTGAAAGTAGAAACTCGCCCGATTACAACGGTAGGTGTAGTTTTCCCCTAGGCCGTTCTAGTTATTCGTTTCGAGCATCAGAATTGCGAAAATTTTGAGTTTCTCAAGCGTTTCTTACCTCCAAACTGCCATATCTCGTGATCGGGTTGACCAATCCGCAAAATTTCTGTTGCATTTGAAAGTAGAAACTCGCCCGATTACAACGGTATGCGCTCTTTTCCCCTAGGCCGTTCTAGTTATTCGTTTCGAGCATCAGAACTGCGAAAATTTTGAGTTTCTCAAGCGTTTCTTACATCCAAACGGCCATATCTCGCGAACGATTGACCAATCCGCATAATTTCTGTTGCATCTGAAAGTAGAAACTCGCCCGATTACAACGGTGTGCGTACTCTTCCCATAGGCCGTTCTAGTCATTCGTTTCGAGCATCAGAACTGCGAAAATTTTGAGTTTCTCAAGCGTTTCTTATCTCCAAACTGCCATATCTCGCGAACGGATTGATCAATCCGCAAAATTTCTGTTGCATCTGAAAGTAGAAACTCGCCCGATTACAACGGTATGCGTACTTCTCCCCTAGGCCGTTCTAGTCATTCGTTTCGAGCATCAGAACTGCGAAAATTTTGAGTTCCTCAAGCGTTTCTTACTTCCAAACTGCCATATCTCGCGAACGGATCGACCAATCCGCAAAATTTCTGTTGCTTCTGAAAGTAGAAACTCGCCCGACTACAACGGTATGCGCACTTTTCCCCTATGCCGTTCTAGTTATTCGTTTCGAGCATCAGAACAGCGAAAATTATGTGTTTCCCAAGCGTTTCTTACATCCAAACTGCCACATCTCGCGAACGGATTGACCAATCCGCAAAATTTCTGTTGCATCTGAAAGTAGAAACTCGCCCGATTACAACGGTATGTGTAGTTTTCCCCTAGGCCGTTCCAGTTATTCGTTTCGAGCATCAGAAATGCGAAAATTTTGAGTTTCTCGAGCGTTTCTTACCTCCAAACTGCCATATCTCGCGAACGGATTGACCAATCCGCGGAATTTCTGTTGCATCCGAAAGTAGAAACTCGCCCGATTACATCGGTATGCGTACTTTTCCCCTAGGCCGTTCTAGTTATTCGTTTCGAGCATCAGAACTGCGAAAATTTTGAGTTTCTCGAGCGTTTCTTACCTCCAAACTGCCACATCTCGCGAACGGATTGACCAATCCGCAAAATTTCTGTTGCATCTGAAAGTAGAAACTCGCCCGATTACAACGGTATGTGTAGTTTTCCCCTAGGCCGTTCCAGTTATTCGTTTCGAGCATCAGAAATGCCAAAATTTTGAGTTTCTCGAGCGTTTCTTACCTCCAAACTGCCATATCTCGCGAACGGATTGACCAATCCGCAAAATTTCTGTTGCATTTGAAAGTAGAAACTCTCCCGATTACAACTGTATGCGCACTTTTCCCCTGGGTCGTCCTAGTTATTCGTTTCGAGCATCAGAACTGCGAAAATTTTGAGTTTCTAAAGCGTTTCTTATCTCCAAACTGTCATATCTCGCGAACGGATTGATCAATCCGCAAAATTTCTGTTGCATCTGAAAGTAGAAACTCGCCCGATTACAACGGTAGGTGTAGTTTTCCCCTAGGCCGTTGTAGTTATTCGTTTCGAGCATCAGAATTGCGAAAATTTTGTGTCCCCCAAGCGTTTCTTACCTCCAAACTGCCATATCTCGCGAACGGATTGACCAATCCGCGTAATTTCTGATGCATCCGAAAGTAGAAGCTCGCCCGATTACAACGGTATGCGTACTTCTCCCCTAGGCCGTTCTGGTCATTCGTTTCGAGCATCAGAACTGCGAAAATTGTGAGTTTCTCATGCGTTTCTTACCTCCAAACTGCCATATCTCGCGAACGGATTGACCAATCCGCAAAATTTCTGTTGCATCTGAAAGTAGAAACTCGCCCGATTACAACGGTATGTGTAGTTTTCCCCTAGGCCGTTCCAGTTATTCATTTCGAGCATCAGAACTGCGAAAATTTTGAGTTTCTTAAGCGTTTCTTACCTCCAAACTGCCATATCTCGCGAACGGATTGACCAATCCGCAAAATTTCTGTTGCTTCTGAAAGTAGAAACTCGCCCGATTACAACGGTATGCGCACTTTTCCCCCAGGCCGTTCTGGTTATCCGTTTCGAGCATCAGAACTGCGAAAATTTTGAGTTTCCCAAGCGTTTCTTACATCCAAACTGCCATATCTCGCGAACGGATTGACCAATCCTCAAAATTTCTGTTGCTTCTGAAAGTAGAAACTCGCCCGATTACAACGGTATGCGCACTTTTCCCCTAGGCCGCTCTAGTTATTCGTTTCGAGCATCAGAACTGCGAAAATTTTGAGTTTCCCAAGCGTTTCTTACATCCAAACGGCCATATCTCGCGAACGGATTGACCAATCCGCAAAATTTCTGTTGCATCTGAAAGTGGAAACTCGCCCGATTACAACGGTATGTGTAGTTTTCCCCTAGGCCGTTACAGTTATTCGTTTCGAGCATCAGAACTGCGAAAATTTTGAGTTTCTCAAGCGTTTCTAACCTCCAAACGGCCATATCTCGCGAACGGATTGACCAATCCGCATAATTTCTGTTGCATCTGAAAGTAGAAACTCACCCGATTACAACGGTATGCGCACTTTTCCCCTAGAGCGTTCTAGTTATTCGTTTCGAGCATCAGAACTGCGAAAATTTTGAGTTTCTCAAGCGTTTCTTATCTCCAAACTGCCATATCTCGCGAACGGATTGATCAATCCGCAAAATTTCTGTTGCATCTGAAAGTGGAAACTCGCCCGATTACAACGGTATGTGTAGTTTTCCCCTAGGCCGTTCTAGTCATTCGTTTCGAGCATCAGAACTGCGAAAATTTTGAGTTCCTCAAGCGTTTCTTACTTCCAAACTGCCATATCTCGCGAACGGATCAACCAATCCGCAAAATTTCTGTTGCTTCTGAAAGTAGAAACTCGCCCGACTACAACGGTATGCGCACTTTTCCCCTATGCCGTTCTAGTTATTCGTTTCGAGCATCAGAACAGCGAAAATTATGTGTTTCCCAAGCGTTTCTTACATCCAAACTGCCACATCTCGCGAACGGATTGACCAATCCGCAAAATTTCTGTTGCATCTGAAAGTAGAAACTCGCCCGATTACAACGGTATGTGTAGTTTTCCCCTAGGCCGTTCCAGTTATTCGTTTCGAGCATCAGAAATGCGAAAATTTTGAGTTTCTCGAGCGTTTCTTACCTCCAAACTGCCATATCTCGCGAACGGATTGACCAATCCGCGGAATTTCTGTTGCATCCGAAAGTAGAAACTCGCCCGATTACATCGGTATGTGTACTTTTCCCCTAGGCCGTTCTAGTTATTCGTTTCGAGCATCAGAACTGCGAAAATTTTGAGTTTCTCGAGCGTTTCTTACCTCCAAACTGCCACATCTCGCGAACGGATTGACCAATCCGCAAAATTTCTGTTGCATCTGAAAGTAGAAACTCGCCCGATTACAACGGTATGTGTAGTTTTCCCCTAGGCCGTTCCAGTTATTCGTTTCGAGCATCAGAAATGCGAAAATTTTGAGTTTCTCGAGCGTTTCTTACCTCCAAACTGCCATATCTCGCGAACGGATTGACCAATCCGCAAAATTTCTGTTGCATTTGAAAGTAGAAACTCTCCCGATTAAAACTGTATGCGCACTTTTCCCCTGGGTCGTCCTAGTTATTCGTTTCGAGCATCAGAAATGCGAAAATTTTGAGTTTCTCGAGCGTTTCTTACCTCCAAACTGCCATATCTCGCGAACGGATTGACCAATCCGCAAAATTTCTGTTGCATCTGAAAGTAGAAACTCGCCCGATTACAACGGTATGTGTAGTTTTCCCCTAGGCCGTTCCAGTTATTCGTTTCGAGCATCAGAACTGCGAAAATTTTGAGTTTCTCAAGCGTTTCTTACATCCAAACTGCCATATCTCGCGAACGGATCGACCAATCCGCAAAATTTCTGTTGCATCTGAAAGTAGAAACTCGCCCGATTACATCGGTATGCGTACCCTTCCCCTAGGCCGTTCTAGTTATTCGTTTCGAGCATCAGAACTGCGAAAATTTTGAGTTTCTCGAGCGTTTCTTACCTCGAAACTGCCACATCTCGCGAACGGATTGACCAATCCGCAAAATTTCTGTTGCATCTGAAAGTAGAAACTCGCCCGATTACAACGGTATGTGTAGTTTTCCCCTAGGCCGTTCCAGTTATTCGTTTCGAGCATCAGAACTGCGAAAATTTTGAGTTTTTTAAGCGTTTCTTACCTCCAAACTGCCATATCTCGTGAACGGGTTGACCAAACCGCAAAATTTCTGTTGCATTTGAAAGTAGAAACTCGCCCGATTACAACGGTTTGCGCACTTTTCCCCTAGGCCGTTCTAGTTATTCGTTTCGAGCATCAGAACTGCGAAAATTTTGAGTTTCTCAAGCGTTTCTTACATCCAAACGACCATATCTCGCGAACGGATTGACCAATCAGCATAATTTCTGTTGCATCTGAAAGTAGAAACTCGCCCGATTACAACGGTATGCGTACTTCTCCCATAGGCCGTTCTGGTCATTCGTTTCGAGCATCAGAACTGCGATAATTTCGAGTTTCTCAAGCGTTTCTTATCTCCAAACTGCCATATCTCGCGAACGGATTGATCAATCCGCAAAATTTCTGTTGCATCTGAAAGTAGAAACTCGCCCGATTACAACGGTATGCGTACTTCTCCCCTAGGCCGTTCTAGTCATTCGTTTCGAGCATCAGAACTGCGAAAATTTTGAGTTTCTCAAGCGTTTCTTACTTCCAAACTGCCATATCTCGCGAACGGATCGACCAATCCGCAAAATTTCTGTTGCTTCTGGAAGTAGAAACTCGCCCGACTACAACGGTATGCGCACTTTTCCCCTAGGCCGTTCTAGTAATTCGTTTCGAGCATCAGAACTGCGAAAATTTTGAGTTTCCCAAGCGTTTCTTACATCCAAACTGCCACATCTCGCGAACGGATTGACCAATCCGCAAAATTTCTGTTGCATCTGAAAGTAGAAACTCGCCCGATTACAACGGTATGTGTAGTTTTCCCCTAGGCCGTTCCAGTTATTCGTTTCGAGCATCAGAAATGCGAAAATTTTGAGTTTCTCGAGCGTTTCTTACCTCCAAACTGCCATATCTCGCGAACGGATTGACCAATCCGCGGAATTTCTGTTGCATCCGAAAGTAGAAACTCGCCCGATTACATCGGTATGCGTACTTTTCCCCTAGGCCGTTCTAGTTATTCGTTTCGAGCATCAGAACTGCGAAAATTTTGAGTTTCTCGAGCGTTTCTTACATCCAAACGGCCATATCTCGCGAACGGATTGACCAATCCGCAAAATTTCTGTTGCATCTGAAAGTGGAAACTCGCCCGATTACAACGGTATGCGTACTTCTCCCATAGGCCGTTCTGGTCATTCGTTTCGAGCATCAGAACTGCGATAATTTCGAGTTTCTCAAGCGTTTCTTATCTCCAAACTGCCATATCTCGCGAACGGATTGATCAATCCGCAAAATTTCTGTTGCATCTGAAAGTAGAAACTCGCCCGATTACAACGGTATGCGTACTTCTCCCCTAGGCCGTTCTAGTCATTCGTTTCGAGCATCAGAACTGCGAAAATTTTGAGTTTCTCAAGCGTTTCTTACTTCCAAACTGCCATATCTCGCGAACGGATCGACCAATCCGCAAAATTTCTGTTGCTTCTGGAAGTAGAAACTCGCCCGACTACAACGGTATGCGCACTTTTCCCCTAGGCCGTTCTAGTAATTCGTTTCGAGCATCAGAACTGCGAAAATTTTGAGTTTCCCAAGCGTTTCTTACATCCAAACTGCCACATCTCGCGAACGGATTGACCAATCCGCAAAATTTCTGTTGCATCTGAAAGTAGAAACTCGCCCGATTACAACGGTATGCGCACTTTTCCCCTAGGCCGTTCTAGTTATTCGTTTCGAGCATCAGAACTGCGAAAATTTTGAGTTTCTCAAGCGTTTCTTACATCCAAACGGCCATATCTCGCGAACGGATTGACCAATCCGCATAATTTCTGTTGCATCTGAAAGTAGAAACTCGCCCGATTACAACGGTATGCGTACTTCTCCCATAGGCCGTTCTAGTCATTCGTTTCGAGCATCAGAACTGCGAAAATTTTGAGTTTCTCGAGCGTTTCTTACCTCCAAACTGCCACATCTCGCGAACGGATTGACCAATCCGCAAAATTTCTGTTGCATCTGAAAGTAGAAACTCGCCCGATTACAACGGTATGTGTAGTTTTCCCCTCGGCCGTCCTAGTTATTCGTTTCGAGCATCAGAACTGCGAAAATTTTGAGTGTCTAAAGCGTTTCTTATCTCCAAACTGTCATATCTCGCGAACGGATTGATCAATCCGCAAAATTTCTGTTGCATCTGAAAGTAGAAACTCGCCCGATTACAACGGTAGGTGTAGTTTTCCCCTAGGCTGTTCTAGTTATTCGTTTCGAGCATCAGAATTGCGAAAATTTTGAGTTTCTCAAGCGTTTCTTACCTCCAAACTGCCATATCTCGTGAACGGGTTGACCAATCCGCAAAATTTCTGTTGCATTTGAAAGTAGAAACTCGCCCGATTACAACGGTATGCGCACTTTTCCCCTATGCCGTTCTAGTTATTCGTTTCGAGCATCAGAACAGCGAAAATTATGTGTTTCCCAAGCGTTTCTTACATCCAAACTGCCACATCTCGCGAACGGATTGACCAATCCGCAAAATTTCTGTTGCATCTGAAAGTAGAAACTCGCCCGATTACAACGGTATGTGTAGTTTTCCCCTAGGCCGTTCCAGTTATTCGTTTCGAGCATCAGAAATGCGAAAATTTTGAGTTTCTCGAGCGTTTCTTACCTCCAAACTGCCATATCTCGCGAACGGATTGACCAATCCGCGGAATTTCTGTTGCATCCGAAAGTAGAAACTCGCCCGATTACATCGGTATGCGTACTTTTCCCCTAGGCCGTTCTAGTTATTCGTTTCGAGCATCAGAACTGCGAAAATTTTGAGTTTCTCGAGCGTTTCTTACATCCAAACGGCCATATCTCGCGAACGGATTGACCAATCCGCAAAATTTCTGTTGCATCTGAAAGTGGAAACTCGCCCGATTACAACGGTATGCGTACTTCTCCCATAGGCCGTTCTGGTCATTCGTTTCGAGCATCAGAACTGCGATAATTTCGAGTTTCTCAAGCGTTTCTTATCTCCAAACTGCCATATCTCGCGAACGGATTGATCAATCCGCAAAATTTCTGTTGCATCTGAAAGTAGAAACTCGCCCGATTACAACGGTGTGCGTACTTCTCCCCTAGGCCGTTCTAGTCATTCGTTTCGAGCATCAGAACTGCGAAAATTTTGAGTTTCTCAAGCGTTTCTTACTTCCAAACTGCCATATCTCGCGAACGGATCGACCAATCCGCAAAATTTCTGTTGCTTCTGGAAGTAGAAACTCGCCCGACTACAACGGTATGCGCACTTTTCCCCTAGGCCGTTCTAGTAATTCGTTTCGAGCATCAGGACTGCAAAAATTTTGAGTTTCCCAAGCGTTTCTTACATCCAAACTGCCACATCTCGCGAACGGATTGACCAATCCGCAAAATTTCTGTTGCATCTGAAAGTAGAAACTCGCCCGATTACAACGGTATGCGCACTTTTCCCCTAGGCCGTTCTAGTTATTCGTTTCGAGCATCAGAACTGCGAAAATTTTGAGTTTCTCAAGCGTTTCTTACATCCAAACGGCCATATCTCGCGAACGGATTGACCAATCCGCATAATTTCTGTTGCATCTGAAAGTAGAAACTCGCCCGATTACAACGGTATGCGTACTTCTCCCATAGGCCGTTCTAGTCATTCGTTTCGAGCATCAGAACTGCGAAAATTTTGAGTTTCTCGAGCGTTTCTTACCTCCAAACTGCCACATCTCGCGAACGGATTGACCAATCCGCAAAATTTCTGTTGCATCTGAAAGTAGAAACTCGCCCGATTACAACGGTATGTGTAGTTTTCCCCTCGGCCGTCCTAGTTATTCGTTTCGAGCATCAGAACTGCGAAAATTTTGAGTTTCTAAAGCGTTTCTTATCTCCAAACTGTCATATCTCGCGAACGGATTGATCAATCCGCAAAATTTCTGTTGCATCTGAAAGTAGAAACTCGCCCGATTACAACGGTAGGTGTAGTTTTCCCCTAGGCTGTTCTAGTTATTCGTTTCGAGCATCAGAATTGCGAAAATTTTGAGTTTCTCAAGCGTTTCTTACCTCCAAACTGCCATATCTCGTGAACGGGTTGACCAATCCGCAAAATTTCTGTTGCATTTGAAAGTAGAAACTCGCCCGATTACAACGGTATGCGCACTTTTCCCCTATGCCGTTCTAGTTATTCGTTTCGAGCATCAGAACAGCGAAAATTATGTGTTTCCCAAGCGTTTCTTACATCCAAACTGCCACATCTCGCGAACGGATTGACCAATCCGCAAAATTTCTATTGCATCTGAAAGTAGAAACTCGCCCGATTACAACGGTGTGCGTACTTCTCCCCTAGGCCGTTCTAGTCATTCGTTTCGAGCATCAGAACTGCGAAAATTTTGAGTTTCTCAAGCGTTTCTTACTTCCAAACTGCCATATCTCGCGAACGGATCGACCTATCCGCAAAATTTCTGTTGCTTCTGGAAGTAGAAACTCGCCCGACTACAACGGTATGCGCACTTTTCCCCTAGGCCGTTCTAGTAATTCGTTTCGAGCATCAGAACTGCGAAAATTTTGAGTTTCCCAAGCGTTTCTTACATCCAAACTGCCACATCTCGCGAACGGATTGACCAATCCGCAAAATTTCTGTTGCATCTGAAAGTAGAAACTCGCCCGATTACAACGGTATGCGCACTTTTCCCCTAGGCCGTTCTAGTTATTCGTTTCGAGCATCAGAACTGCGAAAATTTTGAGTTTCTAAAGCGTTTCTTATCACCAAACTTCCATATCTCGCGAACGGATTGATCAATCCGCAAAATTTCTGTTGTATCTGAAAGTAGAAACTCGCCCGATTACAACGGTATGCGCACTTTTCCCCTAGGCCGTTCTAGTTATTCGTTTCGAGCATCAGAACTGCGAAAATTTTGAGTTTCCCAAGCGTTTCTTACATCCAAACGGCCATATCTCGCGAACGGATTGACCAATCCGCATAATTTCTGTTGCATCTGAAAGTAGAAACTCGCCCGATTACAACGGTATGCGTACTTCTCCCCTAGGCCGTTCGAGTCATTCGTTTCGAGCATCAGAACTGCGAAACTTTTGAGTTTCTCAAGCGTTTCTTACTTCCAAACTGCCATATCTCGCGAACGGATCGACCAATCCGCAAAATTTCTGTTGCATCTGAAAGTAGAAACTCGCCCGATTACATCGGTATGCGTACTTTTCCCCTAGGCCGTTCTAGTTATTCGTTTCGAGCATCAGAACTGCGAAAATTTTGAGTTTCTCAAGCGTTTCTTACCTCCAAACTGCCATATCTCGCGAACGGATTGACCAATCCGCAAAATTTCTGTTGCATTTGAAAGTAGAAACTCGCCCGATTACAACGGTATGCGCACTTTTCCCCTGGGCCGGTCTAGTTATTCGTTTCGAGCATCAGAACTGCGAAAATTTTGAGTTTCTAAAGCGTTTCTTATCTCCAAACTGCCATATCTCGCGAACGGATTGATCAATCCGCAAAATTTCTGTTGCATCTGAAAGTAGAAATTCGCCCGATTACGTCGGTATGCGCACTTTTCCCCTAGGCCGTTCTAGTTATTCGTTTCGAGCATCAGAACTGCGAAAATTTTGAGTTTCTCAAGCGTTTCTTACATCCAAACGGCCATATCTCGCGAACGGATTGATCAATCCGCAAAATTTCTGTTGCATCTGAAAGTAGAACCTCGCCCGATTGCAACGATATGCGCACTTTTCCCCTAGGCGGTTCTAGTTATTCGTTTCGAGCATCAAAACTGCGAAAATTTTGAGTTTCTCAAGCGTTTCTTACCTCCAAACTGCCATATCTCGCGAACGGATTGACCAATCCGCAAAATATCTGTTGCATCTGAAAGTAGAAACTCGCCCGATTACAACGGTATGTGTAGTATTCCCCTAGACCGTTCCAGTTATTCGTTTCGAGAATCAGAACTGCGAAAATTTTGAGTTTCTCAAGCGTTTCTTACCTCCAAACTGCCATATCTCGCGAACGGATTGACCAATCCGCAAAATTTCTGTTGCATTTGAAAGTAGAAACTCGCCCGATTACAACGGTATGCGCACTTTTCCCCTGGGCCGGTCTAGTTATTCGTTTCGAGCATCAGGACTGCGAAAATTTTGAGTTTCTCAAGCGTTTCTTACCTCCAAACTGCCATATCTCGTGAACGGGTTGACCAATCCGCAAAATTTCTGTTGCATTTGAAAGTAGAAACTCACCCGATTACAACGGTATGCGCACTTTTCCCCTAGGCCGTTCTAGTTATTCGTTTCGAGCATCAGAACTGCGAAAATTTTGAGTTTCTCAAGCGTTTCTTACCTCCAAACTGCCATATCTCGCGAACGGATTGACCAATCCGCAAAATTTCTGTTGCATTTGAAAGTAGAAACTCGCCCGATTACAACGGTATGCGCACTTTTCCCCTAGGCCGTTCTAGTTATTCGTTTCGAGCATCAGAACTGCGAAAATTTTGAGTTTCTAAAGCGTTTCTTATCTCCAAACTGCCATATCTCGCGAACGGATTGATCAATCCGCAAAATTTCCGTTGCATCTGAACGTAGAAACTCGCCCGATTACAACGGTATGCGCACTTTTCCCCTAGGCCGTTCTAGTTATTCGTTTCGAGCATCAGATCTGCGAAAATTTTGAGTTTCTCAAGCGTTTCTTATCTCCAAACTGCCATATCTCGCGAACCGATTGATCAATCCGCAAAATTTCTGTTGCATTTGAAAGTAGAAACTCGCCCGATTACAACGGTATGCGCACTTTTCCCCTGGGCCGGTCTAGTTACTCGTTTCGAGCATCAGAACTGCGAAAATTTTGAGTTTCTAAAGCGTTTCTTATCTCCAAACTGCCATATCTCGCGAACGGATTGATCAATCCGCAAAATTTCCGTTGCATCTGAACGTAGAAACTCGCCCGATTACAACGGTATGCGCACTTTTCCCCTAGGCCGTTCTAGTTATTCGTTTCGAGCATCAGAACTGCGAAAATTTTGAGTTTCTCAAGCGTTTCTTACCTCCAAACTGCCATATCTCGCGAACGGATTGACCAATCCGCAAAATTTCTGTTGCATTTGAAAGTAGAAACTCGCCCGATTACAACGGTATGCGCACTTTTCCCCTGGGCCGGTCTAGTTATTCGTTTCGAGCATCAGAACTGCGTAAATTTTAAGTTTCTAAAGCGTTTCTTATCTCCAAACTGCCATATCTCGCGAACCGATTGATCAATCCGCAAAATTTCTGTTGCATTTGAAAGTAGAAACTCGCCCGATTACAACGGTATGCGCACTTTTCCCCTGGGCCGGTCTAGTTATTCGTTTCGAGCATCAGAACTGCGAAAATTTTGAGTTTCTAAAGCGTTTCTTATCTCCAAACTGCCATATCTCGCGAACGGATTGATCAATCGGCAAAATTTCCGTTGCATCTGAACGTAGAAACTCACCCGATTACAACGGTATGCGCACTTTTCCCCTAGGCCGTTCTAGTTATTCGTTTCGAGCATCAGATCTGCGAAAATTTTGAGTTTCTCAAGCGTTTCTCACCTCGAAACTGCCATATCTCGCGAACGGATTGACCAATCCGCAAAATTTCTATTCCATCTGAAAGTAGAGACTCGCCCGATTACAACGGCATATGTAGTTTTCCCCTAGGCCGTTCCAGTTATTCGTTTCGAGCATCAGAACTGCGAAAATTTTGAGTTTCTAAAGCGTTTCTTATCTCCAAACTGCCATATCTCGCGAACGGATTGATCAATCCGCAAAATTTCTCTTGCATCTGAAAGTAGAAAACTCGCCCGATTACAACGGTATGCGTACTTTTCCCCTAGGCCGTCCTAGTTATTCGTTTCGAGCATCAGAACTGCGAAAATTTTGAGTTTCTCAAGCGTTTCTTACCTCCAAACTGCCATATCTCGCGAACGGATTGACTAATCCGCAAAATTTCTGTTGCATCTGAAAGTAGAAACCCGCCCAATTACAACGGTGTGCGTACCTTTCCCCTAGGCCGTTCTAGTTGTTCGTTTCGAGCATCAGAACGGCGAAAATTTCGAATTTCTCAAGCGTTTCTTACCTCCAATCTGCCATATCTCGCGAACGGATTGACTAATCCGCAAAATTTCTGTTGCATCTGAAAGTAGAAACTCGCCCGATTGCAGCGGTATGCGCACTTTTCCCCTAGGCCGTTCTAGTTATTCGTATCGAGCATAAGAACTGCGAAAATTTTGAGTTTCTCAAGCGTTTCTTACATCCAAACGGCCATATCTCGCGAACGGATTGATCAGTCCGCAAAATTTCTGTTGCATCTGAAAGTAGAACCTCGCCCGATTGCAACGATATGCGCACTTTTCCCCTAGGCGGTTCTGGTTATTCGTTTCGAGCATCAGAACTGCGAAAATTTTGAGTTTCTCAAGCGTTTCGTACTTCCAAACTGCCACATCTCGCGAACGGATCGACCAATCCGCAAAATTTGTGTTGCATCTGAAAGTAGAAACTCGCCCGATTACAACGGTATGTGTAGTTTTCCCCTAGGCCGTTCCAGTTACTCGTTTCGAGCATCAGAACTGCGAAAATTTTGAGTTTCTCAAGCGTTTCTTACCTCCAAACTGCCATATCTCGCGGACGGATTGACCGACCCGCAAAATTTCTGTTGCATCTGAAAGTAGAGACTCGCCCGATTACAACGTTATGTGTAGTTTTCCCCTAGGCCGTTCCAGTTATTCGTTTCGAGCATCAGAACTGCGAAAATTTTGAGTTTCTCAAGCGTTTCTTACCTCCAAACTGCCATATCTCGCGGACGGATTGACCGATCCGCAAAATTTCTGTTGCATCTGAAAGTAGAGACTCGCCCGATTACAACGTTATGTGTAGTTTTCCCCTAGGCCGTTCCAGTTATTCGTTTCGAGCATCAGAACTGCGAAAATTTTGAGTTTCTCAAGCGTTTCTTACATCCAAACTGCCATATCTCTTGAACGGATTGACCGATCCGCAAAATTTCTGTTGCATCTGAAAGTAGAAACTCGCCCGATTACAACGGTATGCGTACTTTTCCCCTAGGCCGTCCTAGTTATTCGTTTCGAGCATCAGAACTGCGAAAATTTTGAGTTTCTCAAGCGTTTCTTACCTCCAAACTGCCATATCTCGCGAACGGATTGACTAATCCGCAAAATTTCTGTTGCATCTGAAAGTAGAAACCCGCCCAATTACAACGGTTTGCGTACCTTTCCCCTAGGCCGTTCCAGTTATTCGTTTCGAGCATCAGAACTGCGAAAATTTTGAGTTTCTCAAGCGTTTCTTACCTCCAAACTGCCATATCTCGCGGACGGATTGACCGACCCGCAAAATTTCTGTTGCATCTGAAAGTAGAGACTCGCCCGATTACAACGTTATGTGTAGTTTTCCCCTAGGCCGTTCTAGTTATTCGTATCGAGCATAAGAACTGCGAAAATTTTGAGTTTCTCAAGCGTTTCTTACCTCCAAACTGCCATATCTCGCGAACGGATTGACCAATCCGCAAAATTTCTGTTGCATCTGAAAGTAGAAACTCGCCCGATTACAAAGGTATGCGTACTTTTCCCCTAGGCCGTTCTAGTTACTCGTTTCGAGCAACAGAACTGCGAAAATTTAGAGTTTCTCAAGCGTTTCTTATCTCCAAACTGCCATATCTCGCGAACGGATTGTTCAGTCCGCAAAATTTCTATCGCATCTGAAAGTAGAAACTCGCCCGATTACAACGGTATGCGCACTTTTCCCCTAGGCCGTTCTAGTTATTCGTGTCGAGCATCAGAACTGCGAAAATTTAGAGTTTCTCAATCGTTTCTTACCTCCAAACTGCCATATCTCGCGAACGGATTGACCAATCCGCAAAATTTCTGTTGCATCTGAAAGTAGAAACTCGCCCGATGACAACGGTATGTGTAGTTTTCACCTAGGCCGTTCCAGTTATTCGTTTCGAGCATCAGAACTGCGAAAATTTTGAGTTTCTCAAGCGTTTCTTACATCCACACTGCCATATCTCGCGAACGGATTGACCGATCCCCAAAATCTCTGTTGCATCTGAAAGTAGAAACTCGCCCGATTACAACGGTATGCGCACTTTTCCCCTAGGCCGTTCTAGTTATTCGTTTCGAGCATCAGAACTGCGAAAATTTTGAGTTTCTCAAGCGTTTCTTATCTCCAAACTGCCATATCTCGCGAACGGGTTGATCAATCCGCAAAATTTCTGTTGCATCTGAAAGTAGAAACTCGCCCGATTAAAACGGTATGCGTACTTTTCCCCTAGGCCGTTCTAGTTACTCGTTTCGAGCATCAGAACTGGGAAAATTTTGAGTTTCTCAAGCGTTTCTTATCTCCAAACTGCCATATCTCGCGAACGTATTGATCATTCCGCAAAATTTCTGTTGCATCTGAAAGTAGAAACTCGCCCGATTACAACGGTATGCGTACATTTCCCCTAGGCCGCTCTAGTTACTCGTTTCGAGCATCAGAACTGCGAAAATTTTGAGTTTCTCGAGCGTTTCTTATCTCCAAACTGCCATATCTCGCGAACGGGTTGATCAATCCGCAAAATTTCTGTTGCATCTGAAAGTAGAAACTCGCCCGATTAAAACGGTATGCGCACTTTTCCCCTAGGCCGTTCTAGTTATTCGTTTCGAGCATCAGAACTGCGAAAATTTTGAGTTTCTCAAGCGTTTCTTACTTCCAAACTGTCATATCTCGCGAACGGAATGACCAATCCGCAAAATTTCTGTTGCATCTGAAAGCAGAAACTCGCCCGATTACAACGGTATGTGTAGTTTTCCCCTAGGCCGTTCCAGTTATTCGTTTCGAGCATCAGAACTGCGAAAATTTTGAGTTTCTCAAGCGTTTCTTACATCCAAACTGCCATATCTCGCGAACGGATTGACCGATCCGCAAAATCTCTGTTGCATCTGAAAGTAGAAACTCGCCCGATTACAACGGTATGCGCACTTTTCCCCTAGGCCGTTCTAGTTATTCGTTTCGAGCATCAGAACTGCGCAAATTTTGAGTTTCTCAAGCGTTTCTTACCTCCAAACTGCCATATCTCGCGAACGGATTGACCAATCCGCACAATTTCTGTTGCATCTGAAAGTAGAAACCCGCCCGATAACAACGGTGTGCGTACTTTTCCCCTAGGCCGTTCTAGTTTTTCGTTTCGAGCATCAGAACGGCGAAAATTTCGAGTTTCTCAAGCGTTTCTTACCTCCAAACTGCCATATCTCGCGAACGGATTGACTAATCCGCAAAATTTCTGTTGCATCTGAAAGTAGAAACTCGCCCGATTACAACGGTAGGTGTAGTTTTCCTCTAGGCCGTTCTAGTTATTCGTGTCCAGAATCAGAACTGCGAAAATTTTGAGTTTCTCAAGCGTTTCTTACCTCCAAACTGCCATATCTCGCGAACGGATGGACCAATCCGCAAAATTTCTGTTGCATCTGAAAGTAGAAACTCGCCCGATTACAACGGTATGTGTAGTTTTCACCTAGGCCGTTCCAGTTATTCGTTTCGAGCATCAGAACTGCGAAAATTTTGAGTTTCTCAAGCGTTTCTTACATCCACACTGCCATATCTCGCGAACGGATTGACCGATCCCCAAAATCTCTGTTGCATCTGAAAGTAGAAACTCGCCCGATTACAACGGTATGCGCACTTTTCCCCTAGGCCGTTCTAGTTATTCGTTTCGAGCATCAGAACTGCGAAAATTTTGAGTTTCTCAAGCGTTTCTTATCTCCAAACTGCCATATCTCGCGAACGGGTTGATCAATCCGCAAAATTTCTGTTGCATCTGAAAGTAGAAACTCGCCCGATTACAACGGTATGCGTACTTTTCCCCTAGGCCGTTCTAGTTACTCGTTTCGAGCATCAGAACTGGGAAAATTTTGAGTTTCTCAAGCGTTTCTTATCTCCAAACTGCCATATCTCGCGAACGTATTGATCAATCCGCAAAATTTCTGTTGCATCTGAAAGTAGAAACTCGCCCGATTACAACGGTAGGTGTAGTTTTCCCCTAGGCCGTTCTAGTTATTCGTTTCGAGCATCAGAACTGCGAAAATTTTGAGTATCTCAAGCGTTTCTTACCTCCAAACTGCCATATCTCGCGAACGGATTGAACAATCCGCAAAATTTCGGTTGCATCTGAAAGTAGAAACTCGCCCGATTACAACGGAATGCGTACTTCTCCCCTAGGCCGCACTAGTCATTCGTTTCGAGCATCAGAACTGCGAAAATTTTGAGTTTCTCAAGCGTTTCTTACTTCCAAACTGCCATATCTCGCGAACGGATTGACCAATCCGCAAAATTTCTGTTGCATCTGAAAGTAGAAACCCGCCCGATTACAATGGTATGCGCACTTTTCCCCTGGGCCGTTCTAGTTATTCGTTTCGAGCATCAGAACTGCGAAAATTTTGAGTTTCTCAAGCGTTTCTTACCTCCAAACTGCCATATCGAGCGAACGGATTGACCAATCCGCAAAATTTCTGTGGCATCTGAAAGTAGAAACTCGCCCGATTACAACGGTAGGTGTAGTTTTCCCCTAGGCCGTTCTACTTATCCGTTTCGAGCAGCAGAACTGCAAAAATTTTGAGTTTCTCAAGCGTTTCTTACTTCCAAACTGCCACATCTCGCGAACGGATCGACCAATCCGCAAAATTTCTGTTGCATCTGAAAGTAGAAACTCGCCCGATTACAACGGTATGCGTACTTCTCCCCTAGGCCGTTCTAGTCATTCGTTTCAAGCATCAGAACTGCGCAAATTTTGACTTTCTCAAGCGTTTCTTACCTCCAAACTGCCATATCTCGCGAACGGATTGACCAATCCGCAAAATATCTGTTGCATCTGAAAGTAGAAACTCGCCCGATTACAACGGTATGTGTAGTTTTCCCCTAGGCCGTTCCAGTTATTCATTTCGAGCATCAGAACTGCGAAAATTTTGAGTTTCTCAAGCGTTTCTTACCTCCAAACTGCCATATCTCGCGAACGGATTGACCAATCCGCAAAATTTCTGTTACATTTGAAAGTAGAAACTAGCCCGATTACAACGGTATGCGCACTGTTCCCCTGGGCCGTTCTAGTTATTCGTTTCGAGCATCAGAACTGCGAAAATTTTGAGTTTCTCAAGCGTTTCTTACCTCCAAACTGCCATATCCAGCGAACGGATTGACCAATCCGCAAAATTTCTGTGGCATCTGAAAGTAGAAACTCGCCCGATTACAACGGTAGGTGTAGTTTTCCCCTAGGCCGTTCTAGTTATTCGTTTCGAGCATCAGAACTGCAAAAATTTTGAGTTTCTCAAGCGTTTCTTACTTCCAAACTGCCACATCTCGCGAACGGATCGACCAATCCGCAAAATATCTGTTGCATCTGAAAGTAGAAACTCGCCCGATTACAACGGTATGCGTACTTCTCCCCTAGGCCGTTCTAGTCATTCGTTTCGAGCATCAGAACTGCGAAAATTTTGAGTTTCTCAAGCGTTTCTTATCACCAAACTGCCATATCTCGCTCACGGATTGTTCAATCCGCAAAATTTCTGTTGCATCTAAAAGTAGAAACTCACCCGATTACAACGGTATGTGTAGTTTTCCCCTAGGCGGTTCTAGTTATTCGTTTCGAGCATCAGAACTGCGAAAATTTTGAGTTTCTCAAGCGTTTCTTATCTCCAAACTGCCATATCTCGCGAACGGATTGATCAATCCGCAAAATTTCTGTTGCATCTGAAAGTAGAAACTCGCCCGATTACAACGGTATGCGTACTACTCCCCTAGGCCGTTCTAGTCATTCGTTTCGAGCATCAGAACTGAGAAAATTTTGAGTTTCTCAAGCGTTTCTTACTTCCAAACTGCCATATCTCGCTAGCGGATCGACCAATCCGCAAAATTTCTGTTGCATCTGAAAGTAGAAACCCGCCCGATTACAACGGTATGCGTACTTTTCCCCTAGGCCGTTCTAGTTATTCGTTTCGAGCATCAGAACTGCGAAAATTTTGACTTTCTCAAGCGTTTCTTACCTCCAAACTGCCATATCTCGCTCACGGATTGACCAATCCGCAAAATTTCTGTTGCATCTGAAAGTAGAAACCCGCCCGATTACAACGGTAGGTGTAGTTTTCCCCTAGGCCGTTCTAGTTATTCGTTTCGAGCATCAGAACTGCGAAAATTTTGAGTTTCTCAAGCGTTTCTTACTTCCAAACTGCCATATCTCGCTAACGGATCGACCAATCCGCAAAATTTCTGTTGCATCTGAAAGTAGAAACTCGCCCGATTACATCGGTATGCGTACTTTTCCCCTAGGCCGTTCTAGTTATTCGTTTCGAGCATCAGAACTGCGAAAATTTTGAGTTTCTCAAGCGTTTCTTTCCTCCAAACTGCCACATCTCGCGAACGGATTGACCAATCCGCAAAATTTCTGTTGCATCTGAAAGTAGAAACCCGCCCGATTACAACGGTATGCGTACTTTTCCCCTAGGCCGTTCTAGTTATTCGTTTCGAGCATCAGAACTGCGAAAATTTTGACTTTCTCAAGCATTTCTTACCTCCAAACTGCCATATCTCGCGAACGGATTGACCAATCCGCAAAATTTCTGTTGCATCTGAAAGTAGAAACTCGCCCGATTACAACGGTAGGTGTAGTTTTCCCCTAGGCCGTTCTAGTTATTTGTTTCGAGCATCAGAACTGCGAAAATTTTGAGTTTCTCAAGCGTTTCTTGCCTTCAAACTGCCATATCACGCGAACGGATTGACCAATCCGCAAAATTTCTGTTGCATCTGAAAGTAGAAACTCGCCCGATTACAACGATATGTGTAGTTTTCCCCTAGGCCGTTCCAGTTATTCGTTTCGAGCCTCAGAACTGCGAATATTTTGAGTTTCTCAAGCGTTTCTTACATCCAAACGGCCATATCTCGCGAACGGATTGACAAATCCGCATAATTTCTCTTGCATCTGAAAGTAGAAACTCGCCCGATTACAACGGTATGCGTACTTCTCCCCTAGGCCGTTCTAGTCATTCGTTTCGAGCATCAGAACTGCGAAAATTTTGACTTTCTCAAGCGTTTCTTACCTCCAAACTGCCATATCTCGCGAACGGATTGACCAATCCGCAAAATTTCTGTTGCATCTGAAAGTAGAAACTCGCCCGATTACAACGGTAGGTGTAGTTTTCCCCTAGGCCGTTCTAGTTATTCGTTTCGAGCATCAGAACTGCGAAAATTTTGAGTTTCTCAAGCGTTTCTTGCCTTCAAACTGCCATATCTCGCGAACGGAATGACCAATCCGCAAAATTTCTGTTGCATCTGAAAGTAGAAACTCGCCCGATTACAACGGTTGGTGTAGTTTTCCCCTAGGCCGTTCTAGTTATTCGTTTCGAGCATCAGAACTGCGAAAATTTTGAGTTTCTCAAGCGTTTCTTACTTCCAAACTGCCATATCTCGCTAACGGATCGACCAATCCGCAAAATTTCTGTTGCATCTGAAAGTAGAAACTCGCCCGATTACAACGGTATGCGTACTTTTCCCCTAGGCCGTTCTAGTTATTCGTTTCGAGCATCAGAACTGCGAAAATTTTGACTTTCTCAAGAGTTTCTTACCTCCAAACTGCCATATCTCGCGAACGGATTGACCAATCCGCAAAATTTCTGTTGCATCTGAAAGTAGAAACTCGCCCGATTACAACGGTATGCGTACTTCTCCCCTAGGCCGTTCTAGTTATTCGTTTCGAGCATCAGAACTGCGAAAATTTTGAGTTTCTCAAGCGTTTCATAATTCCAAACTGCCATATCTCGCGAACGGATTGACCAATCCGCATAATTTCTGTTGCATCTGAAAGTAGAAACTCGTCCGATTACAACGGTATGCGCACTTTTCCCCTGGGCCGTTCTAGTTATTCGTTTCGAGCATCAGAACTGCGAAAATTTTGAGTTTCTCAAGCGTTTCTTCCTTCCAAACTGCCATATCTCGCGAACGGAATGACCAATCCGCAAAATTTCGGTTGCATCTGAAAGTAGAAACTCGCCCGATTACAACGGTATGCGTACTTCTCCCCTAGGCCGTTCTAGTCATTCGTTTCGAGCATCAGAACTGCGAAAATTTTGAGTTTCTCAAGCGTTTCTTAATTCCAAACTGCCATATCTCGCGAACGGATTGACCAATCCGCATAATTTCTGTTGCATCTGAAAGTAGAAACTCGCCCGATTACAACGGTATGCGCACTTTTCCCCTGGGCCGTTCTAGTTATTCGTTTCGAGCATCAGAACTGCGAAAATTTTGAGTTTCTCAAGCGTTTCTTCCTTCCAAACTGCCATATCTCGCGAACGGAATGACCAATCCGCAAAATTTCTGTTGCATCTGAAAGTAGAAACTCGCCCGATTACAACGGTATGCGCACTTTTCCCCTAGGCCGTTCTAGTTATTCGTTTCGAGCATCAGAACTGCGAAAATTTTGAGTTTCTCAAGCGTTTCTTACCTCCAAACTGCCATATCGAGCGAACGGATTGACCAATCCGCAAAATTTCTGTGGCATCTGAAAGTAGAAACTCGCCCGATTACAACGGTAGGTGTAGTTTTCCCCTAGGCCGTTCTAGTTATTCGTTTCGAGCATCAGAACTGCGAAAATTTTGAGTTTCTCAAGCGTTTCTTATCTCCAAACTGCCATATCTCGCTCACGGATTGTTCAATCCGCAAAATTTCGGTTGCATCTGAAAGTAGAAACTCGCCCGATTACAACGGTATGCGTACTTCTCCCCTAGGCCGTTCTAGTCATTCGTTTCGAGCATCAGAACTGCGAAAATTTTGAGTTTCTCAAGCGTTTCTTAATTCCAAACTGCCATATCTCGCGAACGGATTGACCAATCCGCATAATTTCTGTTGCATCTGAAAGTAGAAACTCGCCCGATTACAACGGTATGCGCACTTTTCCCCTGGGCCGTTCTAGTTATTCGTTTCGAGCATTAGAACTGCGAAAATTTTGAGTTTCTCAAGCGTTTCTTCCTTCCAAACTGCCATATCTCGCGAACGGAATGACCAATCCGCAAAATTTCTGTTGCATCTGAAAGTAGAAATTCGCCCGATTACAACGGTTTGCGCACTTTTCCCCTAGGCCGTTCTAGTTATTCGTTTCGAGCATCAGAACTGCGAAAATTTTGAGTTTCTCAAGCGTTTCTTACCTCCAAACTGCCATATCGAGCGAACGGATTGACCAATCCGCAAAATTTCTGTGGCATCTGAAAGTAGAAACTCGCCCGATTACAACGGTAGGTGTAGTTTTCCCCTAGGCCGTTCTAGTTATTCGTTTCGAGCATCAGAACTGCAAAAATTTTGAGTTTCTCAATCGTTTCTTACTTCCAAACTGCCACATCCCGCGAACGGATCTACCAATCCGCAAAATTTCTGTTGCATCTGAAAGTAGAAACTCGCCCGATTACAACGGTATGCGTACTTCTCCCCTAGGCCGTTCTAGTCATTCGTTTCGAGCATCAGAACTGCGAAAATTTTGAGTTTCTCAAGCGTTTCTTATCTCCAAACTGCCATATCTCGCTCACGGATTGTTCAATCCGCAAAATTTCTGTTGCATCTAAAAGTAGAAACTCACCCGATTACAACGGTACGTGTAGTTTTCCCCTAGGCGGTTCTAGTTATTCGTTTCGAGCATCAGAACTGCGAAAATTTTGAGTTTCTCAAGCGTTTCTTACCTCCAAACTGCCATATCGAGCGAACGGATTGACCAATCCGCAAAATTTCTGTGGCATCTGAAAGTAGAAACTCGCCCGATTACAACGGTAGGTGTAGTTTTCCCCTAGGCCGTTCTAGTTATTCGTTTCGAGCATCAGAACTGCGAAAATTTTGAGTTTCTCAAGCGTTTCTTATCTCCAAACTGCCATATCTCGCTCACGGATTGTTCAATCCGCAAAATTTCGGTTGCATCTGAAAGTAGAAACTCGCCCGATTACAACGGTATGCGTACTTCTCCCCTAGGCCGTTCTAGTCATTCGTTTCGAGCATCAGAACTGCGAAAATTTTGAGTTTCTCAAGCGTTTCTTAATTCCAAACTGCCATATCTCGCGAACGGATTGACCAATCCGCATAATTTCTGTTGCATCTGAAAGTAGAAACTCGCCCGATTACAACGGTATGCGCACTTTTCCCCTGGGCCGTTCTAGTTATTCGTTTCGAGCATTAGAACTGCGAAAATTTTGAGTTTCTCAAGCCTTTCTTCCTTCCAAACTGCCATATCTCGCGAACGGAATGACCAATCCGCAAAATTTCTGTTGCATCTGAAAGTAGAAATTCGCCCGATTACAACGGTTTGCGCACTTTTCCCCTAGGCCGTTCTAGTTATTCGTTTCGAGCATCAGAACTGCGAAAATTTTGAGTTTCTCAAGCGTTTCTTACCTCTAAACTGCCATATCGAGCGAACGGATTGACCAATCCGCAAAATTTCTGTGGCATCTGAAAGTAGAAACTCGCCCGATTACAACGGTAGGTGTAGTTTTCCCCTAGGCCGTTCTAGTTATTCGTTTCGAGCATCAGAACTGCAAAAATTTTGAGTTTCTCAATCGTTTCTTACTTCCAAACTGCCACATCCCGCGAACGGATCTACCAATCCGCAAAATTTCTGTTGCATCTGAAAGTAGAAACTCGCCCGATTACAACGGTATGCGTACTTCTCCCCTAGGCCGTTCTAGTCATTCGTTTCGAGCATCAGAACTGCGAAAATTTTGAGTTTCTCAAGCGTTTCTTATCTCCAAACTGCCATATCTCGCTCACGGATTGTTCAATCCGCAAAATTTCTGTTGCATCTAAAAGTAGAAACTCACCCGATTACAACGGTACGTGTAGTTTTCCCCTAGGCGGTTCTAGTTATTCGTTTCGAGCATCAGAACTGCGAAAATTTTGAGTTTCTCAAGCGTTTCTTACATCCAAACTGCCATATCTCGCGAACGGATCGACCGATCCGCAAAATTTCTGTTGCATCTGAAAGTAGAAACTCGCCCGATTACAACGGTATGTGTAGTTTTACCCTAGGCCGTTCCAGTTATTCGTTTCGAGCATCAGAACTGCGAAAATTTTGAGTTTCTCAAGCGTTTCTTACATCCAAACGGCCATATCTCGCGAATGGATTGACCAATCCGCATAATTTCTCTTGCATCTGAAAGTAGAAACCCGCCCGATTACAACGGTATGCGTACTTCTCCCCTAGGCCGTTCTAGTCATTCGTTTCTTACATCCAAACAGCCATATCTCGCTAACGGATCGACCAATCCGCAAAATTTCTGTTGCATCTGAAAGTAGAAACTCGCCCAATTACATCGGTATGCGTACTTTTCCCCTAGGCCGTTCTAGTTATTCGTTTCGAGCATCAGAACTGCGAAAATTTTGACTTTCTCAAGCGTTTCTTACCTCCAAACTGCCACATCTCGCGAACGGATTGACCAATCCGCAAAATTTCTGTTGCATCTGAAACTAGAAACCCGCCCGATTACAACGGTATGCGTACTTTTCCCCTAGGCCGTTCTAGTTATTCGTTTCGAGGATCAGAACTGCGAAAATTTTGACTTTCTCAAGCGTTTCTTACCTCCAAACTGCCATATCTCGCGAACGGATTGATCAGTCCGCAAAATTTCTGTTGCATCTGAAAGTAGTAACTCGCCCGATTACAACGGTATGCGTTCTTCTCCCCTAGGCCGTTCTAGTCATTCGTTTCGAGCATCAGAACTGCGAAAATTTTGAGTTTCTCAAGCGTTTCTTACATCCAAACTGCCATATCTCGCTAACGGATCGACCAATCCGCAAAATTTCTGTTGCATCTGAAAGTAGAAACCCGCCCGATTACAACGGTATGCGTACTTTTCCCCTAGGCCGTTCTAGTTATTCGTTTCGAGCATCAGAACTGCGAAAATTTTGACTTTCTCAAGCGTTTCTTACCTCCAAACTGCCATATCTCGCGAACGGATTGACCAATCCGCAAAATTTCTGTTGCATCTGAAAGTAGAAACTCGCCCGATTACAACGGTAGGTGTAGTTTTCCCCTAGGCCGTTCTAGTTATTCGTTTCGAGCATCAGAACTGCGAAAATTTTGAGTTTCTCAAGCGTTTCTTGCCTTCAAACTGCCATATCTCGCGAACGGATTGACCAATCCGCAAAATTTCTGTTGCATCTGAAAGTAGAAACTCGCCCGATTACAACGGTTGGTGTAGTTTTCCCCTAGGCCGTTCTAGTTATTCGTTTCGAGCATCAGAACTGCGAAAATTTTGAGTTTCTCAAGCGTTTCTTACCTCCAAACTGCCATATCTCGCGAACGGATTGAACAATCCGCAAAATTTCGGTTGCATCTGAAAGTAGAAACTCGCCCGATTACAACGGTATGCGTACTTCTCCCCTAGGCCGTTCTAGTCATTCGTTTCGAGCATCAGAACTGCGAAAATTTTGAGTTTCTCAAGCGTTTCTTAATTCCAAACTGCCATATCTCGCGAACGGATTGACCAATCCGCATAATTTCTGTTGCATCTGAAAGTAGAAACTCGCCCGATTACAACGGTATGCGCACTTTTCCCCTGGGCCGTTCTAGTTATTCGTTTCGAGCATCAGAACTGCGAAAATTTTGAGTTTCTCAAGCGTTTCTTCCTTCCAAACTGCCATATCTCGCGAACGGAATGACCAATCCGCAAAATTTCGGTTGCATCTGAAAGTAGAAACTCGCCCGATTACAACGGTATGCGTACTTCTCCCCTAGGCCGTTCTAGTCATTCGTTTCGAGCATCAGAACTGCGAAAATTTTGAGTTTCTCAAGCGTATCTTAATTCCAAACTGCCATATCTCGCGAACGGATTGACCAATCCGCATAATTTCTGTTGCATCTGAAAGTAGAAACTCGCCCGATTACAACGGTATGCGGACTTTTCCCCTGGGCCGTTCTAGTTATTCGTTTCGAGCATCAGAACTGCGAAAATTTTGAGTTTCTCAAGCGTTTCTTACTTCCAAACTGCCATATCTCGCTAGCGGATCGACCAATCCGCAAAATTTCTGTTGCATCTGAAAGTAGAAACCCGCCCGATTACAACGGTATGCGTACTTTTCCCCTAGGCCGTTCTAGTTATTCGTTTCGAGCATCAGAACTGCGAAAATTTTGACTTTCTCAAGCGTTTCTTACCTCCAAACTGCCATATCTCGCTCACGGATTGACCAATCCGCAAAATTTCTGTTGCATCTGAAAGTAGAAACTCGCCCGATTACAACGGTAGGTGTAGTTTTCCCCTAGGCCGTTCTAGTTATTCGTTTCGAGCATCAGAACTGCGAAAATTTTGAGTTTCTCAAGCGTTTCTTACTTCCAAACTGCCATATCTCGCTAACGGATCGACCAATCCGCATAATTTCTGTTGCATCTGAAAGTAGAAACTCGCCCGATTACAACGGTATGCGGACTTTTCCCCTGGGCCGTTCTAGTTATTCGTTTCGAGCATCAGAACTGCGAAAATTTTGAGTTTCTCAAGCGTTTCTTGCCTTCAAACTGCCATATCTCGCGAACGGAATGACCAATCCGCAAAATTTCTGTTGCATCTGAAAGTAGAAACTCGCCCGATTACAACGGTTGGTGTAGTTTTCCCCTAGGCCGTTCTAGTTATTCGTTTCGAGCATCAGAACTGCGAAAATTTTGAGTTTCTCAAGCGTTTCTTGCCTTCAAACTGCCGTATCTCGCGAACGGATTGAACAATCCGCAAAATTTCGGTTGCATCTGAAAGTAGAAACTCGCCCGATTACAACGGTATGCGTACTTCTCCCCTAGGCCGTTCTAGTCATCCGTTTCGAGCATCAGAACTGCGAAAATTTTGAGTTTCTCAAGCGTTTCTTAATTCCAAACTGCCATATCTCGCGAACGGATTGACCAATCCGCATAATTTCTGTTGCATCTGAAAGTAGAAACTCGCCCGATTACAACGGTATGCGCACTTTTCCCCTGGGCCGTTCTAGTTATTCGTTTCGAGCATCAGAACTGCGAAAATTTTGAGTTTCTCAAGCGTTTCTTCCTTCCAAACTGCCATATCTCGCGAACGGAATGACCAATCCGCAAAATTTCGGTTGCATCTGAAAGTAGAAACTCGCCCGATTACAACGGTAGGTGTAGTTTTCCCCTAGGCCGTTCTAGTTATTCGTTTCGAGCATCAGAACTGCGAAAATTTTGAGTTTCTCAAGCGTTTCTTACTTCCAAACTGCCATATCTCGCTAACGGATCGACCAATCCGCATAATTTCTGTTGCATCTGAAAGTAGAAACTCGCCCGATTACAACGGTATGCGGACTTTTCCCCTGGGCCGTTCTAGTTATTCGTTTCGAGCATCAGAACTGCGAAAATTTTGAGTTTCTCAAGCGTTTCTTGCCTTCAAACTGCCATATCTCGCGAACGGAATGACCAATCCGCAAAATTTCTGTTGCATCTGAAAGTAGAAACTCGCCCGATTACAACGGTTGGTGTAGTTTTCCCCTAGGCCGTTCTAGTTATTCGTTTCGAGCATCAGAACTGCGAAAATTTTGAGTTTCTCAAGCGTTTCTTACTTCCAAACTGCCATATCTCGCTAACGGATCGACCAATCCGCAAAATTTCTGTTGCATCTGAAAGTAGAAACTCGCCCGATTACAACGGTAGGTGTAGTTTTCCCCTAGGCCGTTCTAGTTATTCGTTTCGAGCATCAGAACTGCGAAAATTTTGAGTTTCTCAAGCGTTTCTTGCCTTCAAACTGCCGTATCTCGCGAACGGATTGAACAATCCGCAAAATTTCGGTTTCATCTGAAAGTAGAAACTCGCCCGATTACAACGGTATGCGTACTTCTCCCCTAGGCCGTTCTAGTCATCCGTTTCGAGCATCAGAACTGCGAAAATTTTGAGTTTCTCAAGCGTTTCTTAATTCCAAACTGCCATATCTCGCGAACGGATTGACCAATCCGCATAATTTCTGTTGCATCTGAAAGTAGAAACTCGCCCGATTACAACGGTATGCGCACTTTTCCCCTGGGCCGTTCTAGTTATTCGTTTCGAGCATCAGAACTGCGAAAATTTTGAGTTTCTCAAGCGTTTCTTCCTTCCAAACTGCCATATCTCGCGAACGGAATGACCAATCCGCAAAATTTCGGTTGCATCTGAAAGTAGAAACTCGCCCGATTACAACGGTAGGTGTAGTTTTCCCCTAGGCCGTTCTAGTTATTCGTTTCGAGCATCAGAACTGCGAAAATTTTGAGTTTCTCAAGCGTTTCTTCCTTCCAAACTGCCATATCTCGCGAACGGAATGACCAATCCGCAATATTTCTGTTGCATCTGAAAGTAGAAACTCGCCCGATTACAACGGTAGGTGTAGTTTTCCCCTAGGCCGTTCTAGTTATTCGTTTCGAGCATCAGAACTGCGAAAATTTTGAGTTTCTCAAGCGTTTCTTACTTCCAAACTGCCATATCTCGCTAACGGATCGACCAATCCGCAAAATTTCTGTTGCATCTGAAAGTAGAAACTCGCCCGATTACATCGGTATGCGTACTTTTCCCCTAGGCCGTTCTAGTTATTCGTTTCGAGCATCAGAACTGCGAAAATTTTGAGTTTCTCAAGCGTTTCTTACCTCCAAACTGCCACATCTCGCGAACGGATTGACCAATCCGCAAAATTTCTGTTGCATCTGAAAGTAGAAACCCGCCCGATTACAACGGTATGCGTACTTTTCCCCTAGGCCGTTCTAGTTATTCGTTTCGAGCATCAGAACTGCGAAAATTTTGACTTTCTCAAGCATTTCTTACCTCCAAACTGCCATATCTCGCGAACGGATTGACCAATCCGCAAAATTTCAGTTGCATCTGAAAGTAGAAACTTGCCCGATTACAACGGTAGGTGTAGTTTTCCCCTAGGCCGTTCTAGTTATTCGTTTCGAGCATCAGAACTGCGAAAATTTTGAGTTTCTCAAGCGTTTCTTGCCTTCAAACTGCCATATCTCGCGAACGGATTGACCAATCCGCAAAATTTCTGTTGCATCTGAAAGTAGAAACTCGCCCGATTACAACGATATGTGTAGTTTTCCCCTAGGCCGTTCCAGTTATTCGTTTCGAGCCTCAGAACTGCGAATATTTTGAGTTTCTCAAGCGTTTCTTACATCCAAACGGCCATATCTCGCGAACGGATTGACCAATCCGCATAATTTCTCTTGCATCTGAAAGTAGAAACTCGCCCGATTACAACGGTATGCGTTCTTCTCCCCTAGGCCGTTCTAGTCATTCGTTTCGAGCATCAGAACTGCGAAAATTTTGACTTTCTCAAGCGTTTCTTACCTCCAAACTGCCATATCTCGCGAACGGATTGACCAATCCGCAAAATTTCTGTTGCATCTGAAAGTAGAAACTCGCCCGATTACAACGGTAGGTGTAGTTTTCCCCTAGGCCGTTCTAGTTATTCGTTTCGAGCATCAGAACTGCGAAAATTTTGAGTTTCTCAAGCGTTTCTTGCCTTCAAACTGCCATATCTCGCGAACGGAATGACCAATCCGCAAAATTTCTGTTGCATCTGAAAGTAGAAACTCGCCCGATTACAACGGTATGCGTACTTTTCCCCTAGGCCGTTCTAGTTATTCGTTTCGAGCATCAGAACTGCGAAAATTTTGACTATCTCAAGAGTTTCTTACCTCCAAACTGCCATATCTCGCGAACGGATTGACCAATCCGCAAAATTTCTGTTGCATCTGAAAGTAGAAACTCGCCCGATTACAACGGTATGCGTTCTTCTCCCCTAGGCCGTTCTAGTCATTCGTTTCGAGCATCAGAACTGCGAAAATTTTGACTTTCTCAAGCGTTTCTTACCTCCAAACTGCCATATCTCGCGAACGGATTGACCAATCCGCAAAGTTTCTGTTGCATCTGAAAGTAGAAACTCGCCCGATTACAACGGTAGGTGTAGTTTTCCCCTAGGCCGTTCTAGTTATTCGTTTCGAGCATCAGAACTGCGAAAATTTTGAGTTTCTCAAGCGTTTCTTCCTTCCAAACTGCCATATCTCGCGAACGGAATGACCAATCCGCAATATTTCTGTTGCATCTGAAAGTAGAAACTCGCCCGATTACAACGGTAGGTGTAGTTTTCCCCTAGGCCGTTCTAGTTATTCGTTTCGAGCATCAGAACTGCGAAAATTTTGAGTTTCTCAAGCGTTTCTTACTTCCAAACTGCCATATCTCGCTAACGGATCGACCAATCCGCAAAATTTCTGTTGCATCTGAAAGTAGAAACTCGCCCGATTACATCGGTATGCGTACTTTTCCCCTAGGCCGTTCTAGTTATTCGTTTCGAGCATCAGAACTGCGAAAATTTTGAGTTTCTCAAGCGTTTCTTACCTCCAAACTGCCACATCTCGCGAACGGATTGACCAATCCGCAAAATTTCTGTTGCATCTAAAAGTAGAAACCCGCCCGATTACAACGGTATGCGTACTTTTCCCCTAGGCCGTTCTAGTTATTCGTTTCGAGCATCAGAACTGCGAAAATTTTGACTTTCTCAAGCATTTCTTACCTCCAAACTGCCATATCTCGCGAACGGATTGACCAATCCGCAAAATTTCAGTTGCATCTGAAAGTAGAAACTTGCCCGATTACAACGGTAGGTGTAGTTTTCCCCTAGGCCGTTCTAGTTATTCGTTTCGAGCATCAGAACTGCGAAAATTTTGAGTTTCTCAAGCGTTTCTTGCCTTCAAACTGCCATATCTCGCGAACGGATTGACCAATCCGCAAAATTTCTGTTGCATCTGAAAGTAGAAACTCGCCCGATTACAACGATATGTGTAGTTTTCCCCTAGGCCGTTCCAGTTATTCGTTTCGAGCCTCAGAACTGCGAATATTTTGAGTTTCTCAAGCGTTTCTTACATCCAAACGGCCATATCTCGCGAACGGATTGACCAATCCGCATAATTTCTCTTGCATCTGAAAGTAGAAACTCGCCCGATTACAACGGTATGCGTTCTTCTCCCCTAGGCCGTTCTAGTCATTCGTTTCGAGCATCAGAACTGCGAAAATTTTGACTTTCTCAAGCGTTTCTTACCTCCAAACTGCCATATCTCGCGAACGGATTGACCAATCCGCAAAATTTCTGTTGCATCTGAAAGTAGAAACTCGCCCGATTACAACGGTAGGTGTAGTTTTCCCCTAGGCCGTTCTAGTTATTCGTTTCGAGCATCAGAACTGCGAAAATTTTGAGTTTCTCAAGCGTTTCTTGCCTTCAAACTGCCATATCTCGCGAACGGAATGACCAATCCGCAAAATTTCTGTTGCATCTGAAAGTAGAAACTCGCCCGATTACAACGGTATGCGTACTTTTCCCCTAGGCCGTTCTAGTTATTCGTTTCGAGCATCAGAACTGCGAAAATTTTGACTATCTCAAGAGTTTCTTACCTCCAAACTGCCATATCTCGCGAACGGATTGACCAATCCGCAAAATTTCTGTTGCATCTGAAAGTAGAAACTCGCCCGATTACAACGGTATGCGTTCTTCTCCCCTAGGCCGTTCTAGTCATTCGTTTCGAGCATCAGAACTGCGAAAATTTTGACTTTCTCAAGCGTTTCTTACCTCCAAACTGCCATATCTCGCGAACGGATTGACCAATCCGCAAAGTTTCTGTTGCATCTGAAAGTAGAAACTCGCCCGATTACAACGGTAGGTGTAGTTTTCCCCTAGGCCGTTCTAGTTATTCGTTTCGAGCATCAGAACTGCGAAAATTTTGAGTTTCTCAAGCGTTTCTTCCTTCCAAACTGCCATATCTCGCGAACGGAATGACCAATCCGCAATATTTCTGTTGCATCTGAAAGTAGAAACTCGCCCGATTACAACGGTAGGTGTAGTTTTCCCCTAGGCCGTTCTAGTTATTCGTTTCGAGCATCAGAACTGCGAAAATTTTGAGTTTCTCAAGCGTTTCTTACTTCCAAACTGCCATATCTCGCTAACGGATCGACCAATCCGCAAAATTTCTGTTGCATCTGAAAGTAGAAACTCGCCCGATTACATCGGTATGCGTACTTTTCCCCTAGGCCGTTCTAGTTATTCGTTTCGAGCATCAGAACTGCGAAAATTTTGAGTTTCTCAAGCGTTTCTTACCTCCAAACTGCCACATCTCGCGAACGGATTGACCAATCCGCAAAATTTCTGTTGCATCTAAAAGTAGAAACCCGCCCGATTACAACGGTATGCGTACTTTTCCCCTAGGCCGTTCTAGTTATTCGTTTCGAGCATCAGAACTGCGAAAATTTTGACTTTCTCAAGCATTTCTTACCTCCAAACTGCCATATCTCGCGAACGGATTGACCAATCCGCAAAATTTCAGTTGCATCTGAAAGTAGAAACTTGCCCGATTACAACGGTAGGTGTAGTTTTCCCCTAGGCCGTTCTAGTTATTCGTTTCGAGCATCAGAACTGCGAAAATTTTGAGTTTCTCAAGCGTTTCTTGCCTTCAAACTGCCATATCTCGCGAACGGATTGACCAATCCGCAAAATTTCTGTTGCATCTGAAAGTAGAAACTCGCCCGATTACAACGATATGTGTAGTTTTCCCCTAGGCCGTTCCAGTTATTCGTTTCGAGCCTCAGAACTGCGAATATTTTGAGTTTCTCAAGCGTTTCTTACATCCAAACGGCCATATCTCGCGAACGGATTGACCAATCCGCATAATTTCTCTTGCATCTGAAAGTAGAAACTCGCCCGATTACAACGGTATGCGTTCTTCTCCCCTAGGCCGTTCTAGTCATTCGTTTCGAGCATCAGAACTGCGAAAATTTTGACTTTCTCAAGCGTTTCTTACCTCCAAACTGCCATATCTCGCGAACGGATTGACCAATCCGCAAAATTTCTGTTGCATCTGAAAGTAGAAACTCGCCCGATTACAACGGTAGGTGTAGTTTTCCCCTAGGCCGTTCTAGTTATTCGTTTCGAGCATCAGAACTGCGAAAATTTTGAGTTTCTCAAGCGTTTCTTGCCTTCAAACTGCCATATCTCGCGAACGGAATGACCAATCCGCAAAATTTCTGTTGCATCTGAAAGTAGAAACTCGCCCGATTACAACGGTATGCGTACTTTTCCCCTAGGCCGTTCTAGTTATTCGTTTCGAGCATCAGAACTGCGAAAATTTTGACTATCTCAAGAGTTTCTTACCTCCAAACTGCCATATCTCGCGAACGGATTGACCAATCCGCAAAATTTCTGTTGCATCTGAAAGTAGAAACTCGCCCGATTACAACGGTGGGTGTAGTTTTCCCCTAGGCCGTTCTAGTTATTCGTTTCGAGCATCAGAACTGCGAAAATTTTGAGTTTCTCAAGCGTTTCTTGCCTTCAAACTGCCGTATCTCGCGAACGGATTGAACAATCCGCAAAATTTCTGTTGCATCTGAAAGTAGAAACTCGCCCGATTACAACGGTATGTGTAGTTTTACCCTAGGCCGTTCCAGTTATTCGTTTCGAGCATCAGAACTGCGAAAATTTTGAGTTTCTCAAGCGTTTCTTACATCCAAACGGCCATATCTCGCGAATGGATTGACCAATCCGCATAATTTCTCTTGCATCTGAAAGTAGAAACTCGCCCGATTACAACGGTAGGTGTAGTTTTCCCCTAGGCCGTTCTAGTTATTCGTTTCGAGCATCAGAACTGCAAAAATTTTGAGTTTCTCAAGCGTTTCTTACTTCCAAACTGCCACATCCCGCGAACGGATCTACCAATCCGCAAAATTTCTGTTGCATCTGAAAGTAGAAACTCGCCCGATTACAACGGTATGCGTACTTCTCCCCTAGGCCGTTCTAGTCATTCGTTTCGAGCATCAGAACTGCGAAAATTTTGAGTTTCTCAAGCGTTTCCTATCTCCAAACTGCCATATCTCGCTCACGGATTGTTCAATCCGCAAAATTTCTGTTGCATCTAAAAGTAGAAACTCACCCGATTACAACGGTACGTGTAGTTTTCCCCTAGGCGGTTCTAGTTATTCGTTTCGAGCATCAGAACTGCGAAAATTTTGAGTTTCTCAAGCGTTTCTTACATCCAAACTGCCATATCTCGCGAACGGATCGACCGATCCGCAAAATTTCTGTTGCATCTGAAAGTAGAAACTCGCCCGATTACAACGGTATGCGTACTTCTCCCCTAGGCCGTTCTAGTCATTCGTTTCGAGCATCAGAACTGCGAAAATTTTGAGTTTCTCAAGCGTTTCTTACTTCCAAACAGCCATATCTCGCTAACGGATCGACCAATCCGCAAAATTTCTGTTGCATCTGAAAGTAGAAACTCGCCCGATTACATCGGTATGCGTACTTTTCCCTAGGCCGTTCTAGTTATTCGTTTCGAGCATCAGAACTGCGAAAATTTTGAGTTTCTCAAGCGTTTCTTACCTCCAAACTGCCATATCTCGCGAACGGATTGAACAATCCGCAAAATTTCGGTTGCATCTGAAAGTAGAAACTCGCCCGATTACAACGCTATGCGTACTTCTCCCTAGGCCGTTCTAGTCATTCGTTTCGAGCATCAGAACTGCGAAAATTTTGAGTTTCTCAAGCGTTTCTTACTTCCAAACTGCCATATCTCGCGAACGAATCGATCAATCCGCAAAATTTCTGTTGCATCTGAAAGTAGAAACTCGCCCGATTACAACGGTAGGTGTAGTTTTCCCCTAGGACGTTCTAGTCATTCGTTTCGAGCATCAGAACTGCGAAAATTTTGAGTTTCTCAAGCGTTTCTTACCCCCAAACTGCCATATCTCGCGAACGGATTGACCAATCCGCAAAATTTCTATTGCATCTGAAAGTAGAAACTCGCCCGATTACATCGGTATGCGTACTTTTCCCCTAGGCCGTTCTAGTTATTCGTTTCGAGCATCAGAACTGCGAAAATTTTGAGTTTCTCGAGCGTTTCTTACCTCCAAACTGCCACATCTCGCGAACGGATTGACCAATCCGCAAAATTTCTGTTGCATCTGAAAGTAGAAACTCGCCCGATTACAACGGTATGTGTAGTTTTCCCTACGCCGTTCCAGTTATTCGTTTCGAGCATCAGAATTGCGAAAATTTTGAGTTTCTCAAGCGTTTCTTACCTCCAAACTGCCATATCTCGCGAACGGATTGACCAATCCGCAAAATTTCTGTTGCATTTGAAAGTAGAAACTCGCCCGATTACAACGGTATGCGCACTTTTCCCCTGGGCCGTCCTAGTTTTAGTCGTTTCGAGCATCAGAACTGCGAAAATTTTGAGTTTCCAAACGTTTCTTACTTCCAAACTGCCATATCTCGCGATCGGATCGACCGATCCGCAAAATTTCTGTTGCATCTGAAAGTAGAAACTCGCCCGATTACATCGGTATGTGTAGCTTTCCCCTAGGCCGTTCCAGTTATTCGTTTCGAGCATCAGAAATGCGAAAATTTTGAGTTTCTCAAGCGTTTCTTACCTCCAAACTGCCATATCTCGCGAACGGATTGACCAATCCGCAAAATTTCTGTTGCATTTGAAAGTAGAAACTCGCCCGATTACAACGGTATGCGCACTTTTCCCCTGGGCCGTCCTAGTTTTAGTCGTTTCGAGCATCAGAACTGCGAAAATTTTGAGTTTCTCAAGCGTTTCTTACTTCCAAACTGCCATATCTCGCGAACGGATCGACCAATCCGGAAAATTTCTGTTGCATCTGAAAGTAGAAACTCGCCCGATTACAACGGTATGTGTAGTTTTCCCCTAGGCGGTTCTAGTTATTCGTTTCGAGCGTCAGAACTGCGAAAATTTTGAGTTTCTCAAGCGTTTCTTATCTCCAAACTGCCATATCTCGCGAACGGATTGTTCAATCCGCAAAATT